>NC_052541.1:18465334-18796271 GCF_016699485.2 Gallus gallus | reverse complement strand
CCTGGACTTCTAGTCAGCTAAACAAAATGGAGGGATGAAAAATGCTGTAAATTCAAAGTACTTTGTCACGTGTGGCATCACAAGGGCTGCCTTTGGCTCCTGGAGAATATGTTTTTCTGCCCTCCATTTCCTGAATGCGTATGCAGTAACTCCCATCCACTTAGATATGAAATTGTTCATTGTGGAAATAAATAATTTACAAAACAAGTGACCTTAATCCGAGAAGACGCATCAGCCTTGGGCCTATCTCATGTTCCCCTTCTGTGGCTGCTGCAGTAATCTCCAGCTTACAAAGCTGAAGGCTGCAGGATCCAGGGAGACGCATGGTCCTTGTGCGTGGCCTCCATGCAGCCGCAGAGCCGACTTCTCCCTCCTGTATCAGTCTTCAGCAGGACTTTGTCAAGGCTGATGAACCTAAAATTGGACTCAGCAGCCCCACGAGGAGGAGCAGAGCGTATCTCCCTGCCTCTCCTCTGTCTCATGGCTGCATCTCTGTTCAGCTGGGGGTAGCTGGAAGCCAGAATCCTTGCCTATTTGGGTGCTGTGGGGATAGTTGCGTGGAAGGGGAGTGTGATAAATATCTGGGTTTGTGCTGTGATGCTTCCACTGACTCCAATGGGTTTTGGATGAGATAGGAGTGAGGATAGTGGGAGTCAGCCTTATTAGCCCCAAAAACATCATTACACTTACAGTGACTGCCAGTAAATGATAATTTCCTGTCCTCTGCAACTCTGTGTGTGTCTCCTCCGCTGGCGAATCCCATGGGGAAGGGAGTGTCTCCTATTCCGTGTTTGCTTAGTGCCTCGTACAATGCAGCTGCCTTCCAGTTGGGGCCACTTGATGCGACAGCAATACAAATAATAAGGACTCTAATAATAAAATGCAGACTTCAATGGGATGTGGGTCAGGCTGCTCAGAAGTGTTGGCCTTTCTTGCTGACTTGCTTCCTCCCACTTCCTCTCTTCCTCCTCTGGTAGAAGAGCCCTTCTACATCATCAATTCCCAAAGGTGGCTGTCCTCGCTGTTGTTTGGCTCTGCAGGAAGCACCATTGCTTAAGACACTTGGCCTTCAGCAGATTTTTTCCAATGACGTGTTGCAGAAGTTCTCTTTCCACACCCTTCACTTCCCAGGAACAGCTGCTGCTCCCATTCTCCCCAGCTTCTCTCCCAGTGCTCTGGGGACGCTGTGGCCGCCAGCTTACATTTGGGACTGGGGCTGCTTTCAATTTTGCTTTTCACAGAGCACTTCATTGACAAAAAGGCTCGTGGCTAAAATACTTCTTTGTTTTGGTTGGAATTTTCCAAGTTTTCAGACAAACACACTCATGAGGGTTTTTCGTTCTTCTGTCACATAAACTACTCCTCTATTGGAAAACCAGAATCTGAGGGAAAATATTGTGAACTAAATATCTGTGAAGTCTCAGTGGAAGACACAACAATCAAAGAAATCCGTGAAAATTTTGAACTGAACAACCATCTTTTTTTTCAGCGAATATATATAACATTTTCCAACCAGCTTTACCAGTGACCTGTAATTAAAGAGGAGTCCAAGCCACAGAGTTCCGAACTAGACTTTCCCAGAATTTATGGGTGTCCCTGTCTGGGTTTGATTCAGCCCAGTATGAAGCAGGCCAAGTCCTGAGCTGAGATCCAGCTCCTCATTGAAGAGAAGGGAAGGGAAGAAGGAAAGGAAGGGAAGGGAAGAAAGGAAAGAAAGAAAGGAAAGAGAAGGAAGAAAGGAAAGGAAAGGAAGGGAAGGGAAAGGAAGGGAAGGGAAGGAGAGGAAGCAGGAAAAAAGAAGAGGTACAGAGAGAAAGCGAAAAGAAGAGAACTGCACATACTTTATATGAGAAATGGCATTAGTTGTTTTCAAGCCATAATCTGTCAGAAACCCAAAAAGTTCTCCTCCAAGTGGCAGCAGAAGAGGCAGTTGGTGCTGCTGGGCTGTATGCCGGGGTCTGGAGAGAGGTGCCAGGTCTCCCTGCATTCAGGGCAGTGAGGGAACACTTGTGACACCCTCAAGGTATGCATTTGCTCGATGGTAAGGGACGGGTTTTCAAGTCAGCTCCATATCTTGGATGGTGACCTTAGAAAATCTGGCCCCGCCAGCTGGTGCCAAGTTCCTGAAGCACTGAACGGCGGCCCTGGGCCATTTGAAAACATGGTCACACCTGTCCTCACTTTGCATCGCTATCGACTTCAGGGAATCTTAGATTGGCACGATGTCAGCATTGTTTTTAATTCCCTCTGCCAGGTGTTGTTGGTGGAAACACGCTGTTCTTGCCACAGCGCATTATGTCTTAGAACAACTTAATCTCGTGTTTTGGACCCAAACCAACGTGCTGTTCCTACAGGCTAATAAAAATCGCTTATTCTATTTCATTGTCGCAGATATGCTGGGGTGATTTGAAAGGGATCCCAGGCCTGATGAAGGCAGGCAGGCAGGCAGGCTACCTGTCTTGCTCCTTGTTGAGGCTGGCTGGGGCAGGCTGCCAGCAAGAGCTGCTTCTTAATTGCATCAACACTCATCTTGTTCTAACACCACGTGCAAACATTAATGTTTTTCTGCAAATATGACTTTGGAGATTGACTCTGCAGGCTTTCAAAAGACGTAGGTAATTTTCAGTGCAATAGAAGAGGTGGATGGACAGGCAAAGTCTTAGCGACACGCTGGAGCAGATAGGTGTCCCCAGCAGGCTGGTGTTACTCATTAAGCCAGTGATAACAATGGTCCTGTAGCACCAGACATTATCGAGCATAGATTTGACAAAGGCCAGAAGCCAAAGCAATGTACAATTTAAATCTTAGTTATACAAATCCATCTAGTTATACAAATTTAGTCCTCAATACGTCACTCAATCCTCTGAAACTCCAGCTGCATTTTGCATAGGGACAGATCAGTGATCTAGGATTGATAGTTAAGGTTAAAGAATCCAATCTATTCAGCAGTATGAAATGAAACTGGATATCAGAAAGTATCCAGATAGGATGTTTTAAGTCATGAAATAAGAGGGAATAAGCAGAATGGTGAGCACCCCGAGCAGGGCCACCAAGCAGGCATGATCCACACCAGCTAATCATTGACTTCAGTAGACTTTTTCCTTTCTTAAACCCCTTCTGTAAAGAGCAGAATCAGATTGTATGCCTTTAAGAACTAGGAGGACAGGCTGGGAACCAGGGCTGGGAATGATGCATCTCCGTCAGTGTTACTATGATTTATAATTTAGATTTCTCTGGTGAAGACATGAGATCACTGCAAAAGTGGACCCTGAAGTCTCTGTCTCTTGTTCAAGGCGTGACATTTAGGATTGCTCCCACTGAAGGAGTCCTTGAACAGAAAACAGCAGCTGGAAGAGTCAGTGTGGGCCATAGGCTGGCTGCCTGCTGTGCTCATCCCCAATCCCATGGGAAATCCTATGGAATTTAATGGGCTGAAACAATACCTTCCTGAATGATTAAATTGAGTCATGGCTCTAAAAAAAGCACCCTACAATGCATGACAGTGGTCTTTCTAAAGCTTCCCTTCAAAACTCGGCAGCAGGTCAGTCCTTCTGCATTGTGTTAAATGGGTGATTCGAGTGATTCATGAACCAAGACCAGGTCTGCCCTGGAAGCCTCTCCTTGCACAGCTTTGCTGCTTTGCAGCACGGATTTTCCCCACAAGGATGGGTGAGCAAAACCCCCCACGCACTCCTGCAACCAGCTCAGAAAAGCTTTTGCTGCCCTAACTACATGATACTCATAGAGGGAAACCATTTCTTTCACCACTACAAGCTCTTCCCATTACTAGGTGGTTTCCTGGTCCTGCATGCTGCAAGCTCAGGTTGAGACCGGAATTAAAACAGCAGAAATGGGGAAATCATAGAATCATGGAATGACCTGGGTTCAAAAGGACCACAGTGATCATTGAGTTTCAACCCTCTGCTATGTGCAGGGTCACCAACCAGCAGACCAGGCTGCCCAGAGCCACATCCAGCCTGGCCTTGAATGCCTCCAGGGATGGGGCATCCACAGCCTCCTTGGGCAACCTGTTCCAGTGTGTAAAATAAAACCATCTTCAGTGTAGTCATTTCCCTTCTTTGTGCATTGAGACACACTGGCACATCTGAGCTTTTTTCTTCCTTCTGTTTAAATGGACAAACCTCTCATACCTCACATGCATGCTGCACTTGTGGAAATCACAGCTTCCTAATTTTTTCTTAAAATCAAGAGCAAAGCTTTGAGGTGAGAGCAGAACAGAGATGGGTAAGCAGTAGTTGCCCAAACAGCATAGAAAGCAAAGAAGTCCAGAAAGGGAATAAGCACTCACACGGCATGTATTTGGCATCTGAGTTGTACCTAGGCTGCAAAACGAGTAGAAGTGCTTGACTGAATCTTGAACGTGCTTGAAGTTATGCTGAGCTTCAAAGCCCCCACTGTCTGGGGCATGAAGAGGATACAGAACAGCTCACTGTTGTGTTGGCCCATTCCTGTACAACACAACGCTGTTGGATCTGATGGAGCAGTCCGTCTGCCCATCCTCCTCCTGCATTCCCAGCATTGCATAGGCACGAGCTATAGGGCTTACTGGAATCGGCTCGCCCAAAAGTTTTTCATTAACATTTTCCCGTGAAAAAAATATACACACCAAGCCACACGAGCATGTGGTTTCAATCCATTAAAACACTGATTCATAAAGTGTTTAGCAAACAATGTCTCCTGCATCTGCAAACAATAGCTACTCCCAGACTTTCACTGGCCCATGATTGCTGCTGCTGCTAGAAGCGTTGGCCTCTCCAGAATGAAAAGGTGAAGCTGCTGTTGGAGCAAAAGCCACCACCTTGAGCAGCTTTCTTCTCAGAAAGAGTGATGATGCACCAGCACAGGCAGTGCAGGGAGGTGGGCACCATCCCTGGAGGTGTTCCAGCGCCGTGGGGATGTGGCACTGAGGGACGCGGTCAGTGGGCACAGTGGGGTGGGTTGGTGATCTCAGAGGTCAGTTCCAACCTGAGTGCTTCTGTGGTTCTATGATGGTATGATTCTATCCCTGAGCAGCTCTGCCTTCCACCCTCGGCACCCTGAGCTGCCCTACACTTGTCCTTGGTGGCGGCGGTGACTCACCGGCAGTGGCTCGCTACCAGGTGAAATACCATCTCCAATGAACAGCTCACGACAGCTGTTAAAATAACCTCAGACAAACAGAGCTCTGAAAAACACCATTGTCTGGCCCAGGGCTGGCTCCCTGCAAAATGGGGACGCTCGGGTCACACTGCTGGTAGCACAGGGACCGGGGCATCGCTGAGCCTGGTGGCATGGGAGCACCCAGCGACAGCAGTGCGGATTCCCACACCAAAGCAGATTTCTCTCTCTACTCCGAGGAGGTGGAATTACTCACAGGTGGCTCTATTCAAAAATACATATGGGCTGAGGTAGAGACCATATGGTCTGATGGCATATTAATAACAGAGAGCTGAGGTTCCCTGTTACTCACACGGCAGAGAAGCAGATTGAGAGAAAGGCACTGCTCTGAGGAAATGCCTGATGTGGCAGTGCACACGAATCACCCTGAGCAGGTCACCCTGCTCCCACAGCCTGCCCAATAGCACTGCCCATTTATGGCTGCACGGATACAGGGCTTCTCCCCATGCTTAGGTGCTGAGTAATGCAGCCAAAGAGCTTCTCCCTGGGTCTCCAGTGTTAGAGCACATTTTTGTGGGATGCGTGTGATGAATCCCATTTTACATCCAGAGAAGAAGTTTTAGTCCTTGTTTTCTATCCCTAACGCCTACGCTTACTGGCATGGGGGTCTGCTGGGCTCAGCCCCACAGCCCCACTCAGGTACGTCCCTATGAGGCTCGCAGACCGGTGGGACCTGCAGTCCTGGGGGACACAGCTCTGCATTTCTCACTGCTTTCTGATGGGGATTTGGTATCGAACCCTGCCCTGCTGAGCCCACCAGTTGGGCTGACCCCAGCAGACAGGGCAGGATTTCTGCCCTTTCAGCACAGTTCCACACATTGCAAGCCCAGGGGCACACTGAGACCAGCAACATCACCTGGGTTTTGCTGTTTGAAGTGCAAAAAGCACAAACCAGAAACCCTCTGATCAAACTGAACCAGAAAGGAGAGGGCCTACAGCCTGGAACCAGGGACAGAAATGAGGGGGGACCCCACTGTGTCCTCCCATTTTTCTCCCAAGGTCTGAGCATAGCATTGCTGTAGCATGAGACCACCAGCGCCCACTGTGGCACAGCATCCCCGTGTGGTAAGTGGATTGCCTAAAATTAAAGTCAGACCGAGTTGAGAGCCCTCTGCGTTATTGGGGTGAATCCCAGACAGACCTCAGCTCCCACTTTCACCCATTTCTTTAGCTTTGTGCTAATAGGACCAGTGTGAGGAACACCCATGTGTGTTCCAACTCAGCTCCCTACACCAGGAATAGAGCATCAGGGCTCCAATACCTTTTGAAGGACAGCACAATTCATTAAAACCCCAGACCCCTTAATTCCTCTCTTTCTCCTTCACCAGGAGCCCCGCTTTCAGGTTGCATTTGTTGCAAGGAACAGGCTGGAGGAAGGTGATGGCTGGAGAAGAGCTGAGCTGACAGACCTGTGACCACACGAACCCAAAAGGGGCAGCCTGCAGCTGCACCGCCCAGCACCCAGAGGCTGAGACCGTGATGATAGGAATACACTCAAAGAAAGCAAAGGAGCAGCAGAGGACCCGCAGCAGCCGGGCCGGGGCCGTGCTCGGTATGCGGGCTCTCTCTGGTGGTTGCAGGCAGCAGCGCACAGTGCTCACCGCACAGCGCAGAGCGTACAGCACGCGTTGCACACACAGCACCTGGTGCGCAGCGCATAGCACACACTGCACAGCACGCGTTGCTCAGCACAGAGGATACAGCGCACCACGCATGGAGCGGAGCACAAAGTACACAGCACAGAACACACGGCGCACAGCACCAGGTGTATACAGCACGCACTGCACAGAACACAACGCGCGCTGCGTGGTGCACAGCATCAAATATATAGCACGTGGTGCATGCTGCATGGTGCACAGCACAAGTTATACAGCACACAGCCCTTTGGGGCATGCCCCTGGCCCCAACACCATGATATAACGTCTCCAGCCTGCTGTGTGCACTTCAATGCCTTGCCCTTCGCTATGTTCCCCTCTGCAGAAGCCCTGTAAGACTCCAGGCAGCTCCTCCTGCTCCCTGGTTTTCCAGAGTCCCCCACCCCTCCCAGCTCTGGGCAGTGTCACTGCTTCTCCAGCACACACAGCCAATGCCCCTCAGTGCTGGAGCACCCCCAGCCCAGCAAGAAGAGGGGCCACAGCCCCAGCAAGGCTGAATGACAAGGAAAGGTATCCATATACTTCAGTGATTGCATTCTCTCCTATTGCATCACGTACATCGTGCTCTTTGCACCTAATAGATTTCTAAGTTAGCTTTTTCTGTCTGACCGGTCCCCTTAAGGCCTTCCATATCACATATTTTATGACTATTAGGGCTTCAGTTTCTCTATCCTCTGCCCCACATCGAGGGGTTTGGGCACCGGGAGCAGCTCCGTACCCAGGGACGTGGTGCCCTCAGGGCCATCTCTGCAACACATCCCCCATTCAAAGCAGAGCTTTGCACTTTCCTTGCAAGACAAGACCAGAAGCAGCACCAAGTCAATCAGCTGCTCTTTTTGTCACTCTCCAGGCCTATAATCATGCCATCATGAGAGAGGAGAACATGCCATCGTGAGGAGGAGGGCTTCAGTGCAGTGAGCAAAGGGGATGAAAGGGGCTGCAGAAAAACAAGCAGGAATGGCAGCCACCTCTTTGCATCTTGGCCTTTGCACCAGCCCCCCATGGTGATGCAGTGTGTGGGGCTGCAGCAAGGAGCAGGTGCTGTGTGCTTCTGCTGAGCATTATGGAACGCTCCCTCGGAGGCTGGGAGCTGCCAAGGCGTGTCCTGATGGGACAGATGTTGTTTCGTTACTGTCACCATGGCATCCTGCATGTTTGAAGGGAACATGTGTTTGTTAAGGAAAAGCAACTGTTACCAAGACGTTCGCTTCTCTCCTTGCCTTGGTTTGGCTGAAGGGCAAAGACAAAGCTCGAGGTACTCAGGCACCTGCAAGCCCCCTTTTTGGGAATGCCAATCCCTGGGGGTGTTCCAGAACTGCAGGGATGTGGCACTGAGGGACACCGTCAGTGGGCACGGTGGGGTGGACTGAGGATCTCAGAGGTCTTCTCCAGCCTGAATGGTTCAATGAATTCCGGCCCAGTCGAGAGGATGAATTAATCCCCCAAAGTTTTGCAATGCTCTGCTGGAAGGCAGAGCTTGCAGTAAGCTGACAGTGCATCTTTCAGAGGAGAAACAGGTTGTGGGTGATGTGCTGGTGCAGTGACAGCCCCTGGATCCATACTGCATATGATGGAGTGGGCCATGAGTATCTACTGCAGGCGTGAGAGCACTTATTCGCAGTGCTGCTTTATTAAGTGCTTAACCTGGAGCAGGGCTCATTTGGCTGCAGACATCTGCCAATACCCAAACCAAGCAGACACACACAGCTGATCCATGTGTCCCTCCCAGAGACCCTCAGACCCCAACTTCAGGCTGCAGAATTGCATGGGCTTGGGCAGCACCAGATCAATTCTGAGTTATCATCTTCTCATCTATTAGCACACTAAATGACTGCCCTGCCCCAGTGCATCTGTATGCCTTACAACGCTGCCCACACGCTTCGTTTTCCCTTATTGATTTTCCTCCACAAGCTTTTCCCCTTTGATTGATTCCAGGAGAAAGGTGCAAATGAGAAGTCAAGCATCTTTATGACTTGAGAGCTTATCGAAAGCATTCACTGCTCTTAACAACCCTTCTCACACCACTGGGTAGGCGCTTAAAGGCCGATAGCTGGGTCAGGAGATGCAGGTTGGCCATCCAGAAAAATGAGATACCACCTACTTGTGTCCCATCCCGCTATCAGTGGGATCTGAAGGAGGTGATGTAATCTACCTTGACTTCTATGGAAGTCTTTGACATAGTCCCACACTACATCCTTATCTCTAAATTGGAGAGATAAGGGTTTAAAGGGTGGACTGTTTGGTAGATAAGCAGTTCGTTGGAAGGTCACGGCCAACAGGTCGTTGTCAGTGGCCAACTCAGTGGTTGGGGGTTTGGAACTGAATTATCTTTCATGTTCCTCCCAGCCCAAGCCATTCTATGAGGTGCCTTCTCTGAAGATTTTCTGCCCCTTAATAACCTTTTTTTTCCTGGCAGTTTCCCAGCGCAGGTGGGTACACAGCATCCAACCCACAGCAGCTGTGCTGTGGTGTAAGGCTGGGAGCAGTGCTGCTCAGCAGAGTCGCTGCTTTGAGTGCAGCGGAAAGCATCTGGGATCAGATGCTGAAAGGAGAGGGAAAACCTCCACAGCTGTGGATCAGTGCATGCTGATCCAGTAGCACCTACACAGAGCACTATTGCTGAGTGCCGTGGTGGGTTTCCAGCTGTACTTTGCCAAGAAAATCACATTTTTAAAGGATTTAGAAACAATCATAGCTAATAACGCACACTTAAGTAGAGATGGATGCATGACGCTACTGGAATTTCGATGGAGGCAGAAATCTATCAATTAAATCCCAAAATCAAGACAGAACTATGCAAAGTAGCCATGGGAGCAGCTTTGCAATGGGCCAAGTCACGTTACACACAAAGCTTTCAGCACCAAGAGCCCTTCTGCTGCAGCACTGACGCCATTTTCATACCCACAGTGGGGAGAAAGTTGGGAAAAATCTCTCTGGACCTCAACCCCCCTTCCAAAACCACAGACATATAGCTCCCAACACCCAGACTGCTCCAGGTTCAGCTTTAATTGGCATTATGGCTTCCAAACCCGTGCTGATGATAGGCCACTGGGCACTGTTGGCTTTAGGAAGGAGTCCCCAGGGATTCCCTGTTGAAAATAGACCAGACACCGTGACCCACTGTTTCCTCCCCAGCCTCCAAAAATGGGGGCCACCAACCTGATGTCCCCTCCCACCTCATCCCCGTGGGAACTGCAGGAAGGTGGTACCCAAACTGCTGGGATTTTCCTTGGCTTATTAATGTTAAATACACGTTGGATGCTCTTTGCAGTTCCAGCTGGAGCTGGAGACTTTCAGAAGGAATCTGCTGAAAATGAGTTTTATGTACTGACTGGCTGAATGGATAATTAAACAAATAACAAAAGTGAAATGCAATTTTGTTTTACCTCCTGGGAACATTAGTGTTAGTTTATTCTTTTTATCAAAAGACTTAAAGAAAAAAAACAACCCCTATGCAATTTAACAATATTGCTTTTGTAAACAATCTGAAAATCCAATAACTGTAAAACTTATGACATGTTATTAAAATGTCTTATTTTTTCTTCTCCCTACAAGTGAAAAAGCAATTCCAATCTCAGATGCTATAATTTAATTATACACTCTAGGTTCTAAAGATACCATAATTCTTAGCACTGAATACGTTCAATTTAATGTCCTTCTGGCACGTGTAAAAGCTCAGACGTTGCTGAGCACATGGGTCTGATCCCACGAAAACCTTTGGCTTGGGAAAGGGGAGGAAAAGTGGTGGTCTGGCTCATGGGGACTTTGTTGGGTGTAGGCAGGAAAGGGAAAACGGGACATACCCATTGCCAAGCAGCAACAAGGGATGTACCTGGGCAGTTGCATCACAGTGCCTACACTCCCTGCTCCAAAGTGCAGCACTTGGGTGGGGGACTTCATGGGGACATGGCCACCCAGCTGCTACCTCCTGGCTCTTCAACCCATCTACTGATTAGAACGACATCTAAACGCTCACAAATAAATAAAGGCAAGCTATAGCGAGCTAATAATAAGATACCTTTGGATGTTCATCACGCTGGATTTCCAGGCAGTTAAATAGCTTAATGCACTTCCCTTTGCCTTGCATATCAATCTCTCGAGCTGACTGAAGTTATCTGCCATCCTCCTGCTGCACAGTGCTGTGAGATGCCTCAGTGGCAGTGCCTCTCCCCCCAGGTAGGGGCTGGGATCTGCTGACAGCCGCCGCGCGCGGGTGATGGATGGCGAGGGGTTGTCAGCGGGCGATGATTATCTCTTTGGGTTGCCTGCAAACAATTAATGGCAATGGAAAGGATTTATTTAATTAATCACCTCCTGCAAACAAATGATTCAGAATGAGATAAATCACGGTGTTGTTTCTGAAAATGGGTTTTGTTGGAAGGCTGCCGGGCATCGATGTGCTGTTGCTGATGGGTGGAAGAGGCAGCATGTAGGCTTCCTCCAAACGTTGGGAACCTCCAAAACCTGAGGCTCCCTGTCCTTCTGGGGCCATGCCGTAGAAGCTTTCAGGTGAAACCATGACACAATTTTGAAATGTATCCTTCTAACAACATGAACACGTTCCACAGCTTTCATCAGACATCTTGGGTTGCGTCCAAGGTTCACCATGAAACCCCAACAGAGCAAAACTCCCAAGCCCCAGTGGAACAGCAAAGCTTAACCATGGACCTTTTACTCTTTGGCAGCTGCTATGGGGTGCAAACCAGGCAGAATTTGACCTTGGGAGGAAGCAATGGGAGACAGAGGGAGAATACAGGTAGATGCTACAAATAATAACGAGTAGAGGTCCTCCAACACCTATAAATAACCCCAACCAGAAGAGCACAGAAGATGTGTCACAAACCGAGCACATTTTAAGAGTGCTGAAAGTTTCTAAAATTAATTTTCTTCATTTTACTTTATTAAAATTGCTTTCATTTATCTCCCGCGTTAAATATTTTATTTTTCCATATTAATGGCTGCAATTTCTACTGCAGCTTGTTTCTGTCATTAACACTGTACAAACTTAATATCATTAGTAGTTTTTTCCCTTAATTATGTGAGTGGAGAAGAAAAACATCAAAGTTTCCGTGAAATTGGAATAGTATATCTAAATTGCCTCATGTTTATTTTAACATTAACAGTAAATGAAGCTAATGGGCTTTTATATTATTAAAAGCAGCCATTTGTGTCCTGCCTGCTGTAAAATATAGCAAAGCTTTAAAAGATGTTAAATAATTAGTTATTTAATAGGGATGTGCAAGATAGATCAAACAAAAGGCAAACTTCTGGGAGCAGAAGCTTTGGGTCAAACTGGGTCCCCTTTGTGATGTCCAAGAGCTGGGTTTTATCCCAGGACAACTCATGTCCCACTGTGATCTGATTGCTTTAATTTACAGCTGCCCACAGGACTCCACGTGCCCAGGAGCGGGCATCCCCTGCGTGGGACCCTCTCCTGCTCTGAGCTCCCTTCCCTGCAAGGGCCTTTGCTGGGATGCTCCATGGGCTTGCCCATCCCCAGTGGGAGGGATGCCAGGGATAAAAATCCCGTAGAACAAGAGCAGCACCCTCATGCTTTGCAGAAAATCCCATGAGTTACCAAGTATTTCAGCTTGACACCTTTGCATCCCACTGCCCGCACTCCCAATTCCTTGAATCCTGCTCCAATCCAGCCCAACGTTTTGAAGCTGAGACACACAGCACTGGTGGGGACCAGGGGCTGAGCTGCCCCATCTGGAGTTTAGCTGAGGGTCTCAGCTACAGTGGGTTTCTGTGGGGTATGGTTGCCCAGGGAAGTGGTGGAGGCACCATCCCGGGAAGCACTGAAGAAGCATGTAGGAGGGACATGGTCAGTGGGCAGAGTGGGGCTGGGCTTGGTGAGCTTAGAAAGCTTTTCCAACCTCACTGGTTCTATGTAGTGGGAGAAAAAGCTTTGGTGGTGACAAAGGCAGCAGGGACCTGGAGAACAAAGCAGGGCACAACTGCAGTCTCATGCTTATTTATGCCAAAATTCACAGCAACGCAATCAGGTTTTCCCTTCCTAGGGAAATACTCAGCATTGAGACAGCTATGAGAGATGAGTGGTGAGATACGGAACAGTCACGCTCTCCATCATATATCCAAACTCGCTGGAAAGCTGCTGCCTTTTGGCCACACTGCAGCACTTCCCTTTAGGCGGCACCGCAGGGATGCATACACTGAGAAGGGCTCGGTGAGCTTAATGGAAGCGTCTACAATGAGAGCATCACTCTGTTGTGACCCATCGCTGCTATCATAGAATTAATACTAATAACAAACAGCTGTGGAGTAAGGAGGATCAATACCAAATGGCAGATTTGCAGAAGGCCTTGGGAGAAAGCTGGGAGAGGGAAGGGAGGACACAGGGAGGGACGCTCGTGAGCGTGCTGCTGGGGTGACAGCAAGCACTGAGATGGGGACAGAGGGAACAGCAGCAGGACATGGACAGCACGCAACAAACAGGAGCTGGTGGTTACTTGCTGCTCATCCCACAGCAGATTTCAGGGTTTTTTCTTTTTAGCAGTGTGCTCCCCCAGCACCAGCCTCCGGCGTAAACGTACGCCTCGGCCAGCAAAGGGATGCTATTTCCTGTGCCTTGCAGAAATGGAAACACGTCGGGAGAAAGATCATTCTGCCTTGCTGCAGCATGGGCTGCACATGTAGGGCTGGAAGAAATAAACAAACCGGCCCCGCTCTGCAAGCCGCAGGAATTCGTCATTGGAGGCGCAGTGGGGAGGGGAGGAACGGCGGTGCGTTTGTCACTGCTGTCCAGGAGGACTGGTTCCCACAGTGTGAGCGTGCACATCCCCCTTAGGGTTTAGGGTTACTCCAGTAGAGCCCAGAAGCCAGGAGGAATGTGCTGGGGATCTCAGTGTGAATATAAGTGACAAACGATGGCAAGTAGTTTTTGCTTTCGCCTTTGTGTTGGCCAACAAAAGTGCAAGTATGCGGAGCGAGGAAGAGAACTGCTTAAGGAGGTGTGGGGTTTCTCTAAGACATCCAGACCACAGACCTGGAGATGGACCCAGGGCTCAGACCATGCAACCCAGAGAATTACCTGACCCCAGCACCAGCTCTGCACCCCACTGGGACCACAGAGCTGCAGAAATGCCACTATCAGCCCTGATACCAGGTCACACTCACTAAGGTCCATCTGTCCACCCTGTAGACCTCCAGAAGAAAACATGCCATGGACAACTATGGGGACCGAGGTACGGCGGGTGTCCACTCCCACCCCTGTATGCGAGGTGGGGAAGTTTCAGTGCTTCTGGACACATTCACACCCTTCAGCCTCATGGATGCCCTCTCCATCCCATTGCAGCCCATCCACCGCCTCCGTTGGACGTGGGGAACGGCGCAGCGCCGTCGCGGTCCCAACGAGGGGGAATAATTACAGGAAAGTGGCAGCTTTCCTTCTGCTTAACTTGCTTTGGAAGGAACAGTTGGGGGTACTACAGAAACTAATGTAAGGTAATGTAATCATTTACAGAAGATTTGTGGTAAATGAACGCTTGGCTGCTGTCCAGGCGCACAGCCAGGGCTCATTACAGCAGAGGGGATGGCAGGGAGAGCTTTCAATGGCCACTGTTTGTCTTTCGTTTCAGCTCATGTCTGACCCTCCTGACCTCACCAAAGCCTTCAGGACTTCTATTTCCACTGGCCAGCTCTCGGCAGCGGTAAATGCGATTTCCACCTCGGTAAGCCCAGGGCCCCTTGCACAGCAAGGCTGTGGCTCCTCCAAACTCCAACACTTCAGTGAAGAACAGATTTTTTTTCTTTTGGATTTTTTTTTTTCCACATGAAAAAAAGCAGCGCTGGGCCCTGGGATAGGGTAACTTAGCAACTCCACCGCAGGGATTAGGAAAATTGACTCCAGACCAAACTAAAACAGCAGAGTTTCCTGTTTTGAGCCACTCTGTACTATATTAAAATTATTTATGAAAAGGGGAGTGAGGAAGGGAGGATGGGGACTCAGGGCTGCTGGGGGGGGGGGGGAAGCATGGATATTTCTGTATCACGCTGCCGAGCATGAAGCTGGGGCTCAGCATCCGTATACAGAACCTCCATACACCGAGAGGACACCCAAAATCTGCCAGCATTCCCACTGTATTTGTTATCTCAAAGGAGATCTGCCTCAGAAGTGCAGGAAGAAAACTGGAAAGGCACAGAAAAAGTACCTCGTCAGAGCCCGGTTCTGCTGCCATTCATCTCCCAGTCCTTAAGACGTATTAAAATAGATTTAAAAAGATGCTTCAAGTTTTTGCTCTTTAAGGAACACATTAGTGCTACATAGGCTTTTGTTTTAATTAAAATAGGTATTGAAATCCTCCATGAAGCTTCAATGGAATTGTTACAGACTGCAGTTTGCTTGTGTGCAGAGCAGCCCAAATATACTATGGCAGTTATTTTGCAACAAGGCAGGAGTCTTATTAATTTAGCTCAATCAAATCAAAGCCGCTTTAATTTACAAAGCAATAAAATCTGCAAGCATCACTTTAGATCAAAGAACTCAAAACAGCCTAAACACAAGTGGAATGTTTATTTTGTACAATGGTCCATAACTGCATTTATGTGATTTAAAAGCTTTTTGAAGCATGTGATGATATTACATGCATATAGAATTGTGTCCTTGTTGTGGATCATTACTCCCCACAGAGACCAAAAAGCATTTGCTATTCAACTCCTACCTAAAATATTTCTCTTTACATATATTTTTCCCCCTTGCTTTAAATGGGATCTGTATGGTAATTTTTTCTTCTTTTTTTCAGGGTTGTGATGCAAAATCATTTACTAAAAGGGATGGGGATGGCAAAGAGCAAAGAAAGCTCAGACAGTTTTTCAGCCCAGGGTGAAAGGGAAGTTCGCAGTGCCCCGGTGCCAGCAGGATTGCTCTGTCCTGTGGGTGCCTGCAAGGAGCAATGCAGCACCCAAAAGAAGGCGATCTCCCACCACTGGATGAGGCCATGCATGCAGAAGCAAAAACCTCCATTTCTTCCCTTAACGGGGGGGCAGGGCAGCCCCATCCTGCTCAGAAGGCTTTGGGATGCTGCAAGCTTCCCAAATGCAAAGTGAGTCTGATTTAGGCAGAAGCCCACTACTAAGAAGTCTAGAAAGAGCCCTATATTTTCAGGTTTCAGCTCTGCCTGCAAATAATTTGGTGCACCAATGCTTGCTCTACTGTACTTTGGAAGGAATGGAAACTATTTGCGCGTTAACAAAGGAATTTAATGGGTTGGAAAGCGAGTGCGTGTTGAGCACCGGCTTTGCACTGCGTCTGAGAAGCTGCACCAAGTGCTGAAGAACAGGAGGCTGGTTCACACCTAACCTAGCAATAGGAATCTCTGTAAAGCTGCATCCGTCACCCCAGCAAAGGGCTACATCCTTCAGCCTGCTGTGGGAGCACAGCATTGGAGCCGCGTTGTGTTTTTGTAGACCTGGGATTCTCTCTGCTGCTGTATTTTTATTTTGGATGGTTTCGAAGATTTGGGGCTAAAAAACAAGAAACAAAACCAAACCAATGTTTCCCCTTCTTCCCTTTCATTGGCTTCTCACTCTGGCCAAGAGGCGGTGGAAAAAAATAACACCCTGACAGTGAAACACAGAACCAGAGCTTGGACAAAAACTTCGCAGTGAGACAAATCCATTGTAGTCAGGCAGTGGAAAATTCACTGAACTGCCACGGCTTTCTAGGAAAAGAAAACCTCAGCCTCAGCTCAGCCAGGCTGCCCTGCGCCACGGCCACGCTGCGACTCGTCCCATCACCGGCACAGAGCCAATGTTGGATGTCCCTATGCCTCCCTGCTGTACACCCCAACCCCTGCTGGCTGCACACCTCTGCACACCCGGCTGCCACCTCCCAGCTGTCCCAAAGCATCACGAGCAGCAGGGAAAGCAATGAAGCCAAAGGGTTTTTTTTTTGAATTTTAAAGTCCCTGTAAATAATAGGGAGCATGAGTTATGCCATGAGGGCGATGCCAATTGCTGGCTTCTTCACTTTTTATTGCCGCCGGCACGCTGGGAGCTGTTTTATTGGCCCATTTGGCTGTGTAACAGCACTACCTCTGCCCTCCCTAAATCTGCTGCTGGGGCTCAGCTCCCCGGAGGCTCCTGAGGGCTGCACGCACCTGGGGTGCATCCCCCACTACTGCCAAGGGTGAGCTGAGCCCTGCTGAGGCCACCAGAGCCTATTTCCACAGTGCTACCTGTGAGCACGCTTGCTTGGCTTGAGATCGTTTGAGTTGGAAGCAGACACTTAAAAGTCGCCTGGCCCAACTCCCCTGCGGCAAAGAGGGACACCTACAGCTAGATCTCCGAGTATTTTTATCCCCGTTGCTCTGATGGATCAAAATCAAAGCTGTTTCTTCCTGCTATCCATGCTGCCATTAGAACACCCCACAGGATTTTGTCCTGCAGGAACTGAGGCAGCACTCAAAAACCTGTTCAAAGCTGACTGTGCTCCCGAGCCAGCGTCTGTTCAAACCCAAACCTTTCACTCACTGCCCCATCACGGCTCAGGAGCGAAGGAAGCCATCAGCACATCCTTCTTCCATTCACCCCAGTACCAACAGCATCCTCATTGCCTGCACACGTCTGCTGCAGCCATTCCCCTCTACCACGTGCCCGTGTTCGCTCAAGTAGCAGCTCTTCTTCCTGCAATGGCCGGGATGCAAACGGCACACTGCACAGAAGTACCCACTCGTTTGCAGCACCCACCCCTCGTCCTGGTCTGCTACCTATTAATAAAAAGCAGAGAATGTTTTTCCTCCCCACTTGTCCTTGAATCAGGCACTTTCCTCGTTGCCGTTTCAGATGCCATCGTAATGAAGAGGAAACTTCAATGGCAGCAGATGGCAGATAAGTAGGAATGGTAAATAGTTTTAATTACTGCATAATGTAAGTGAGACAATAAAGGGGAGAGAGCGGGAACAAGCTGCTGCCATGGCAGCCCTGGAACTGTTGCGGGACCCAATTTGTCTGGAAGGCAGCATGTGTTGCTCTTAGTCTTAGGAGGGCTTTAAAAGAGAATGCCGAAAAATATTAATTGCATGGCTCATCTGCCCATCCATCTTCACAACCGAGTAACACGCTTCCTTAATTTCAGGGGAATCGTTTTCAAATGGGAATCATGCAAATGAGTATTTTAGCTATTCATTTGTTTTACTGCAAGCGCTTTGTGAGCAAATGGCCTACAGCTTGCAATGAATTAAAAGACACGGGCACTGGAGACCGATTTTTAATACAAAGTCTTGACACAGAGACGACCCCGACCGACAACACAGAAAATGTTGGCATAGCAACTTTGGGCATTTTCATGCAAATTGGCTCCTATATAGATGATACGAATGCAATGTTTTCCTTCAACTAATCATCATAAAATTAGTTTCACTATATTTAAATGCTTCTACTTAATGCATTATATCCATATGCATGAAATTGCCTCAGCTAATGCAGTACATAAAATGCCAAAGATACAATGAATAGCCAAATTACAAACAGTTATGTTATCTCCCATAAAAACTCCTTTTTTGTTATTGAACGTGGGGGCCCCAAAGGCATCTATCACAAATTGCTATTAATGCACATCCACACGTCCGCGCATGTACCCACACACAAAACACCTACATTTAAGTAACAATGAAGTTGTTACGCAACCTAAACTCAAGCCAAGCTCTTTGCTCATTGCCACCTCCATTGGACGTAGATGCGCTCCTGAGTGCGCTACTCCGTAGCTTCGTATGGGAGCTAGACCCGATGTCATGTTGTTGCATACACAGATGGATAAGCTACAAGGAAATACCATTTCGCATGAGTCTGCCCACCTGCCAGAGACCTGGGACCTCACCTC
The DNA here is from genome assembly GCF_016699485.2 of Gallus gallus. Classification (NCBI taxonomy): domain Eukaryota; kingdom Metazoa; phylum Chordata; class Aves; order Galliformes; family Phasianidae; genus Gallus; species Gallus gallus. The sequence goes on along the minus strand of NC_052541.1, from coordinate 18,777,596 downwards.
ACTGCTTCTTGTAACGCCCTGGTCTGCTAAGAGGAGAGGGAGGGAAGACCACTGCCCCTCTGAATTTCCTTGCTTTGCATGGCTTTGTGCCAAATCCCACTCCTGTTGGATTTCTGCTTGAATATTTAAAAGATATTAGAAATAATGGAAAATAATGGTCTGTAAAATACAAATAGTCCTCGTGAACCTTCTCTTCCACTGGGGGCCAGACACCTCCTGTGCCTCTGCCTGCACACCAAGTTTCCTGAGCGTGCCCTGATGGCAGAACAACTCAGTTTGCATTAAAAGCCTCAACCAACAAATTGCTAAAGTCAGTGAAATTGAGTTTTTGGACTTTGAACTCACTCAAAGAATCATAGAATGGCCTAGGTTGAAGAGGACTACCAATGATCATTGAGTTTTAACACCCCTGCTATGTGCAGGGTTGCCAGCCACTACATCAGGTTGCCCAGAGCCACATCCAGCCACATCCACTCCAGTGTCCAGAGACAGAGATTGATGCAGTGCTTCTGTACAAGACCTCTCCTGGGCTCGGATGTAAATAACACACTGTGGGAGCACGTGGGAGTTGGTGCTGGGTTGCACAAAGCACAATGTTCACTGAGACCAGTGGCTTAAGAAATTCACATCTGCTTCCCAAGAGCTTTTCTGGGGTCTTCAAACAAGACATGCTTCCCTTTTGGAGGGCTCCACATGCCAGCCCAGCTTCTCAATGCCAGCCAGGACAGACTGCAAACATATTTTGCCTGTCCAATACATGGGGGACAATAAATCATTAACAAAACATCACACCCTGCTAAATACCATCTGGGGAGTCATATATTTGGAAGCGTTCAGCCATTCATCTCCTCCTCTAGCAAAGTGTTAGAAGTGAGATGAATGCTGAAGTTGGACACGCTGGTGCCCACATCTCTGACTTCTCTGTATGCATACGTAGTCATGGAAGGAAAAAGGGCCCCTTCACACTTTGTTTTTTTATTTTTTATAACACAGTTGGTCAAAAGGGCAATTCCGGGTCCCAAGCAATCAGGAATTGTAACCCACAAACAGCTGGATGACTGCTTTTAACAAACCTCAGCTCGTTAACCAACTCATCAGGTTGTAACTCCCAACCCCAGAACTTCCTCGCTGTGCATCTCCAGGGTGGGTAGGGTAGACATCACATGTAGATAAAGCACCTTTCCCATCACTCAAGGACTAATTGCAAGGTAATTTGATTAAAGCATGCCTCTCCTTCCCCCAGGTTAGCTGTATTTCATATTGATCTAGTAGGAGTAATTTGCTAAAATGAAGCATCGCAGTGTCACCAGAACAGTACAGGTGCAATGAAACAAAAAAACTTCATGCAGCAGCAGGCAGTGCCACCAGAGCTCGGTGAAGTATCTGTAATGAGCCATTAATCCAGCAAATGCTGCACTTTGCAGCAAACATTCAAATTATCCACAAAGAGGCAGTTTTTAAAACTTGTAGGTTAATCATAATTGCTTAATGAATGCTTAATGCAAATGTATTTTAGCCTATTGAGCAGACTGTTTGCTTTGAATATTTGCTGCATAACACACGATTAGCCCCAGGGAATTTATTACATCATCACATCTTCAAGGCCAGAAGCATAGGGTAGGATGGCAGCGCAGAGAATGAGAGCACTGAGTGCTCTTTTTGAGACCAGACAGGCACAGAACCAGGATAAACCTGCAGGGTTTGGTCAGATGTTTGGGTACGGATTGGGACAAAAATCATTTCTGGGTACAAAACCACTGTGGTTGCCATCATTCAGATGACAGCACTGAGGAACAAGGTTATTGGGCATGGCGGGGCAGGTTGATGGTTGGACTTGATGATCTTAGTGGTCTTCTCCAACCTTAATGATTTTATCATCCTATGACCCGCCAGCACAGGTCTGGGATGAAACTTGAAAACCAGGAATGGGAATGATTTTGAGACAAAGAAAGATCTGCTCAAGAGAAACCCTTTCTGAGGCTCTGCAGCCACGGCTATAAACACATCAATCACTTTGTACACACACCCTGATGTAAAACGAATCCACAGCCGTTCCCAGAAAAGTAATTGGGGAAATAAGGTACAGGCACCATGAAAGCAGACTTACACGCTCTGCAAATAGCACGTCCACATGTGCCATTCATTATCCATCCAGAAGAGCTCCCAGCCAGAGGCTTGCACTCCTTTTCCAGGACCAACTACGGTATTTCACCAGTATTTGGGTTAAAAACTTGAAAGGATCAGCTGCAGGGTGCTACGTCAGCACGAATTACCTGCTGAAGAGCCCAGATTTGCTGGGAGCTCATCATTCCCACTTTGGGAACCTCGGTGTTCTGGGGGATTTACCCTTTTTCTCCCACATTTTGCAGTGGCATAGTGCTGTGAGTGAGGGGACGTTATTTCTTGTCCGGGGACGTCCCCGCTGACAGCAGTGTCACGGGGGAAATAATCCCAACGTTTGCAGCTCTGCTTTCTACCAGGGCCAACAATTTTTCAAGCTGTTAATTCGCTTCATCTTATGCTTGGCAAGTGCGTGCCTCCCAGATATTGGCAATCATAATTTTTATTACTACTTATTGTAACAGTGAAGTCAGATTTGTCTCCATTTCACCCCAGAGAGTCACGCAGAAGCAAATTAACGCGGTAAGCAAAGCGAGACAGGCTCTATGGAGGTGTCACCTCCTGCACACTGAGCACGGGCAGCACTGGGGATGTGGGTGGGAGCCAAGTCCCCATCCAGCACCTAGGAAAGGCAAAGGGATGGCTGCTCAGGGCTGACACAGTGCACGTTCCCTCCTCTCTTGCTCACATGGGACCGTGTGTATTTAAAAATAACAAAAATTAGAGCCAAGTTTTGAAAATGGGGCATTTCTTCCACTTGATAGAAAGCACGCTTTGGTCTGGTGACACGCACTGAGGCTTGGCAGGCACAACGCAGTGACACCGCATCTCAGCACAGGTTTGCAAAGCAACAGATCCCTCCTGCCTCCATCCTGCTCCCCCATCAACAATCATGGGTTTGCCCAGCAAGCCCTGCCCTGGATATTTCTTATTACAGAGAGAAGGAGGCAGCTGTGTTCCCAAAGAGCTGCTGCATGGACCGAAGGAGGTTTCACAGCATTATTTTGTAGCATTTGGGAACATGCTGTTTTCCAGACCCTACTGCACTGCATTGGATGGCAGTGGCCTTGTAACCAGGTAACTCATGGAGCACCTTCTTTCTAAGTAGGGAAGACATCACTCTTTTAGCAAAATTAGACCAGACAGGGACACTTTGTGTATTCTCTTATAAGCCAGTGCTTTCCCTGAGCTTTTCCAGAGTTCGGCATTGTCACTGTGGAGGAGAATGAGAATCAGAGCCTCTGTTGGCCAGGCTCCACCATGGAAGGTGATGCAGAAAAGGACAGATGACATCTGTGAGAAAATGAAAAGCAGGAGTGATTGGGAAGGGATGGCACTGCCCTGCATGGCACAGCACCACGTTGTGCCTGTGATGCTGAGAACTGCCCCAGGGTCACTACAAAACCTGAGGATTGGAGGGGTTTCCACCTCTTAGCAATTCAAAATGGGTCATTTGGCTGTGCTGCCTTGGGAATATATGGACAGCCACTCTTCTTCTGATCCTCTGGCCTGTCTGCACGCTGGTTCTCGCTGTCTACGTGGAAGCAACGAGGAAAGGGCAGCATAAGGGGCTGCTTTCCTCCTACCCTCCCCGTGACGGGACACCCAATTGCTGCTGGTTACTTCCCAGCTCCAGGACAGGATGTTTTCCTCCTTGCCAACCTCTTGTTTGGTTGGCAGAAATAGGGAAGAATAACCCAAGTTCCTCCCTCCGTGCTTGAGCTGGTCCAGGCCAGGTTAGGGCAGAGGGGCAGCTCCCAGAGAGGACTCTGTCCATTAGTTAAGGCATAATTTGATATCTAGTAGCTCATTATTTTTTTTTCTTCCATTTCCTCTCTCCCCTCCCCTAGATGGGGAGCACTAATGCTTATCTTCAGCTAAATAACTCAGGTCATAAAAGGTAATACCATGGGTAGCAGAATGTAAACAAACGCATTCTACCTCAATAAACATGCTAATTTCCAGCTATAATATTCACAAGTAAAATATCCATCACACAGACCCTATTTGGCGAAGGCAGCAGCCCTCATCAGTCAATGAAGTAGGCTCCTGCCAGTTCACCGCGGGAGGCAAATAGTACAACTTAACTCACTTGATGATGCCCTTGGGGGGAAAACATGAGCCTCATAAATGAGTCTGGAAATGTGATAAAAGGATAATCTTGCATAAATGAGTCCATATCATCATTACCTGCACAAACAGAGGAGAGCAGAGATTGTTTGAATGATGCGGCCGCATTTAATATAAATTACGGCGCGGGGTAACCATGCGTGGGCAGCACTCACGGCCCCACTTGTGCTGGAGGGTGCTGAGGTGGTGGAGCTCAGATGCTCCCCTGGTGCCACTTCATCCCCAGGGACTAGATCCGTGGGACCAGAAGCAAATCCATGCTTCCTCTGCACAGCTCCGGGTGTTCTGTGTTTGTGTTGTGCTTGAACCAGAGCAAAACCCAGAGCTATCTCCCAAAATGACAGGAACCCAAGAGCACCTTGCTAAGTGGCCATACACCCTTAGAACAAGAAACAATACTAAGTGGTCTAAGAAAATATCACAATACCAAGCAGCCTGACACCTCCCTGAGCCTGGTGAGGACATCCCAAGGTGGGAACACTGTTTCTGGGATGCCAGTGGGAAAAGCAATGGCACTTCTATTGACCAAACCCATGCATTTGCTTGGGATAGGTTTTGCTCTTGCGTAGGCAACCAGTACTTCCCTACAGGCTGAGCACATGCACAGGTACAGGCAGCACAATAGCTCCTGCTACGTCCATGCTCTGTAGGCAGCTCCAAGCAGCTCTCTACTGCTTATATCAGCCCACGCACGGGGCTGTTTGCAGCTGCAGGACACAGCCCTCTGGGGTTTGGCCTCTGCAGGATGTGTTCTTGTACTGCTCTGCCCCAGTTTACAAAAAAAAAAAAAAAAGCCAAGGTAAAGGCCAAAACCTTTGGATCCTTTAGAGAAGGATCAAACCAATTCCGCTCCACTTTGGGTAAATGGGTGGCACAAGCTTCACACTGTGATGGTTTGCAGTGACCCACTGCCCCAGATCCTCTCTCAGATGCAAGGTCGCATTCGCCCTTCTCCTTTGGATCAGTCTCTTCGTAGTTTCAACGCATCTCTCCAAAGGAAATATATCACACCCAGTCTCTATACCAGCAACCATACGGCCAATTCAAAGAACATTTGAAATAATCGTTGAAAAGGCACAATTAAAAACACGATTCTTAATTATTTGGACTATATATTGATCTTACGGTTCCATCTGCTGCTAAGTTCTACACAGTGTAAATGAGAACCCCTGCCCCCATCAGACCTGTCAGACTGCATCAGCCAGGGAAGCAGGGGCAGCTGTCAGCACTGGGATGGAGAAGGGGGGGGCGGGTTTGCATGCCAAGGACCCTGCTGCAGGCAAGGATACCAAGTGCTATGTCAGAATGAGGATTCAGACCTTCCCATCTAAGAAACCTGCACCTCCAAGACCCCTTTGCTGCAGAAGGACAGCATTGAGGAGCTGCTCTCGGTGCCAGGTGAAGGTCCTTGTGCCAGAAAACACTGCAGATGAGCACAAGGAAACCCACAGCAGCAGAGGCACTGGTTGCCAAAGGGTTAACTTTTTTTGTTAAGTGGTTATTTGCGCACTTGAAATACCAAAATTAAAAAAAGAGTCAATAAAACAGAGGAGCAGAGAGGTTAGTTGCAAGGCTTGGCTGCGAAACGCACCGCCTGTGCCAAGGAGTGACACATCGAAGCTGGGGTGCAATTTTGCTCTACGTGTTTAAAATACTTTTCTTCATTTTGTAAATCTAGACTGCGCTTTTCTACCTAGAAGCATTATTTTTTAATGCAACTGCACAGCAACAAGAGGATGCTCACTGGGGTCACTTCTAACTGGAGAAAAGGAGGCTTTCCATACCGGTGCTATGAGCAGCAGGGATGCCCTGCCCCATCTCACTTCCACATCAATGAAAGCAGAACCTAACCCTTCCCCTTCCATTGGATGCTGACAATTTGCTCTCACTTCATGAATCCTTTCCTTCTGCAACTTTTAATACACCCATTTTTCACTGTCTACTCCTTCTGGTGGCCCTAGGTGCAGCTTTATCCAACCAGGGTTCTCCGTAACCTTTGGAGACCTGCACATCTGTGCTGGTTGTACGATGGGATGTGGATTAGCAGACACAGACCTTGCCCAGACCATGCTGTCTGGATTGGGATCCCAACCTGCACTGTGCCACTTGGGCCCATCTCTAATTTTATTATTTCCGTTGAAATAAATGATGGACTTAATTGGAATTTCTGATTTGATCTATCTGCTCCCCGCGCTGTATAAATATCCCTCAGCATTTATTTTTCCCCTTGCCCGTAGCTCATTATATTTTCCTCCCTAGGGATTCCTTTCTCTTTTAATAGCAATTTCACCCCATCTGTTGGGGAAAGTCCTGGAGGAAATGAAGTTATTTGGGGGCTCTGCTTCCTTCCCTGCTCTGAGGGCACGAGCTCCCCATGAGCACATTGGGACATGGCAGATCCTTGGGGACACTCCCATCCTTGCTCATCCACGTGCCAAAAAATATGCACAGACGCTATTAATTACCATGTAAATGACTCTGCACAAAGCCTCAGCCCATCCTTGCCACTCTGGGAAGCTGGCATTCCACAGCTGCATCTCTGAGCTCAATTCCGTGCTTTATGTGCTGATCTGAAGGGAGAGGGTTAGCTGGAGCTCTCAGGTCCCAACGTGCTCACCTGCTGTGCCTTTGCTGCAGGGACCTCCGGTCATCCAAATGGTGCTCAGCTCTGCACCACCGCTGTCAAATCCCACTGAATGGGTTCTGTAACTGAATGCCCTGTGTTTTAGGAAGTGAACAAAACAAAGCAGGGTGTGGCAGGGGTAGAGATATGTACATATAGATAGATATAGATATAAGGTCTTGCAGGACTTTGGGGAACACACAAACAGAGGCTTCAGGATCCACCACCCTTGGCTTTAACTTTCAGGAAGTGCCACCCACATAGCAAGGACCAGGGCTGATGCTCTGCATCCCTCCCAAAGCTATCTGGGTACGTTATGGATCCCTGTGCCCAGCCACCCCAATGAGTTGTGGGACTGAGATCTCTGTACTGACTGCTCCTGTGCTGCCCAGTGCCCCAGACCCTTTGTTTAGGTTGGGACCTCTTTTTGCTATCACAATGCTAATTGCCCCAGGCCAACCACCAGAAGCACCCCGAGCCAGCGAGCAGCAGATTTTGGCTGAACACACGTGTAACAGCTCCAGCTAGCCAGCAGATTTGCCTTGAACAAACTATCCATTACAACCTATCCTGCACGTTTTACAGAGGCAAAATTCCAGCTATCGTAGCAAGAACGGGTCAGGAGACTTTCTTTTTTAGCAAATGCATTAAAATAACAGAGACAAAGCAATTCCAGCAGACCCCCACTTCTCAGCCTTTAATCTCAGTGCACAGCTATGGTGGGGACCTTACTGGGTGTCTGCTGTTACTGTCATTTTTCTTAATGAAAAATTAGCAAGCATAAGGAATAACTTGTCAAGCTATAGGGGAGCATTTCATGCATGACATATTTTTGCAGACGCTGTAACAGCAAGAGAAGCCAAAACAAATAGCAAGAAGTATTTTCATTGCCTAAAGTTGAATATGATTAGGATAAAGTGCAGCCACATTTCTAGGGGAAATTTATGTGCTGGCAATAATCAGACCATTTCAGCTCTCAGATCACCGCCCCTTTTCCCAATGAAAATCAAATTAATTAGTGCATTTTCCCCCTAAGAACAATTTTTACGCAAAGCTGAACGCCAGCCCCTTTGCTTGCAGATGAGGTGAGCTCCCTGACAGCAACACTGGGCATTTCCCCCCACGCTGGCTGCCCTTCTCCTTTCTTTTCCAATGGCTTTTCTTGGAGCCAGACCACGCTGTGGTGAACATCAACCCAAAAAGTCTCAGCACAGGACAGCATCAGGAGGATTCTGCAGGCAGAAGAAGAGAGCAGAAGCAGGAGGGAGTGCAGATGGACAAGGGGAGCCCAGGGCTCCCATCTGCCTACAGCAATGCTTCCCCAAGGAGATGATCTCAGCAGAAGCGGGGCAGCTCCAGCACGTGGCCAGGATCACCACTCACACCTCTGCCTTCATGACATTGGTTTGATGCCCAAGCTCTGAAGAGCCCACACGTAAAGCCACTCCATAGGTTATTCAAGCTAGGGATCATTAGTGCTATTTGATGACATGCTGCAGCATCACCATACTGTTTTTACCATCCTATTACTTCCCTTCACTGAGCACCAAGAGGAAAATCACAGCACTCATTGCATTGCCTGGGCAGCACTTGGGTAGGCCGATTTACAATTGCTTTTACTCTCTTTTTCTTACAAAATATTATCTCTTCTTAGAATTAAGGCTGGAAAAGACCTCTGAGATACCCAAGCCCACCATGTCCAACAGCCACGTCTCTCCGTGCCACATCTCCACAGTTGTAAAACATCTCTATAGATGTAGACCCCACCACTCCCTGGGCAGCTGTGCTGGTGCATCTCTGCTCTTATGGAGATGAAAGATTTCCTAATATCCAATGTGAACTCTCTCTTCCTGCAGTACGAAAGCCAGTTAACGTGCACAAACAGCACAGTCCAGCTACTTGAACACGATGCCTGATGCTGCTCTTTACAAGGGGTGGATGCCTGCACAGTTGGCTCCATCAGTGGCTGTCCCAGCTCCTCTATCCCCCTTTGAAGGCTGCCACTCCTTGGTGACTTTAACAGCCCCAGTGGTCACAGAGCCACTTTGAGTCCAGGATTTCAGCTGGGGCTGAAGGCAGGAGAGCAAAGGCTCAAGATGAAACATCCCGCCAGAAAGATTGATGGTAACTGTGTAAGCTAGCCCTTAGCTCACCCGTGATTATAATTACATTAAATTGCTATTTAATGGTTTTCACATCATCTTAGACAGTAAGTTATTTTTGTAATCCTTATTTAAAATAAACTTTTTTGTCTCGTGGCTGAAATCCTTCTCCCTTTCCTTCCACACTCAACGTGCTTGGAGATCTGTTTGTTCTCATTACTCAGAACTCCAGTATCACATAGATATTGCTATGAGATGAGAAAATGAGTAGCTCCCCCAAAAGGGCTTCTTGGTGAACAATCCGTATGGTTGGAGTAAAGGCAAGCATAGCTTCCCCCTCATTTGTCCATACAGTCACTAAAAGACAACCAAAATTACATAGCCCAACCATTAACCTATCGCTACGATGCTCTAGTTTTAAACAAAACCAATCACAGAGCAATTAAGGATCAAGGAGCTTCACCCACAACCATTAACAGAAAAAAACCCTAGATTTCAGTAACAATTAGCTTAAAGCAAAAATTGCAAAAAGGTCATTTGAGCATCCTTTTCCTGCAGCTCCACCGTAAAGCATCTCTGCAATCAGCACGTGGTCATCTGGGAGGGCTGAGCACCCCGAACAACAGCTAAAAGCAAGACCCAGGTGCCTGCTTCCTGAATCCTAATGGAGAAGCACAGTGAATTCAGTGATCCCTGGGATGGATCGTCCCACTTTCACCCCCAGAACCCCCATGTGCGGAGGGCAGCACCGATGTCCCTCTCTGGAGCATTCCAGAAGGCTGCAGGAAGAGGGGATAAGAAGGGTGCCGGGTAGCTCTGGTGGGATTTGGCCAAGAGCTGAGGAAGTCACCTACTGAAGTGCAGTGACCCATCCTGCATTGTCACATGGGGATGGCCGCCCCACTGCCGGAGCACTGCGCTGGGACAGAAGTGACCTCACAGCAACGCGCGGCTGGAGCAGCCGGGCAGCTTCTGCAATTAGCGGCCCCATTCCCAGCCCCAGACAAAGCCGGAGCTCCACGCGCCAGGCAGGCACAATGCAGCAAACCCGGTCACACTCATCACCCTCACTTTGGGCTGTATCAACAAGGCTGCTGGCCTAATGAGCTGAGCATTGGCAGAAAATGACCTCATGGGGACGGGACCCTGCCGTGAATCTGCTCTTTGTTGCTGCAGGGGCTCAACACACGGCTGCGCTGGGTTGAAGCTGCTGGGGTAGTCTGCTCAAACAGCTTATCCATCCAGATGGGGAAAAAGCCTTTCCCACCTGCATGGAAATACGTGGGATGTACCAACTCTTCCTTTTCAAGCTAATAATTCATCACTTTTTTTTTAATAATAACTTTATAATAATTAACAGGACGCCTTCCTAACCCAATCCCCCAGCATTTCTCCGTGCCCATTCAATGAGATCAGGGAAACAATACCTGAGATACCAAGAGAACGCACTGAAAAACTATTAGACAAGGAGGAAAAAGATCTCTACGTGCCTCAAAAGACCTGCTTTCAGGTTGGCTATTAGGAACAATTTCTTCTCTGGAAGAGCAGTCATGCACTGGCACAGGCTGCCCAGGGTGGTGGTGTGGTCATTGTCCCAGGAGGTGTTCAAAAACCACGGAGATGTGGCACTGAGAGACACAGTCAGCGGGTGTAGTGGGATGGCTTAGGGATTCTCAGAGGTCTTTTCCAACTTTCTGGGCCACTGTATCCCCAGTATCACACTGGACCACGCTGTCGGATCCAACATCCCAACCCCTCTGTGAACAAACAACACAATGGTGCAAGTGAAGAGAGGGGAGCAGGGAGCACTGTGGCTCTGCGCCAGCCCTGAGCACCAGTGGGCATCAGACCCTCCACGCCATGCTTGGAAACGCCACAGTGCTCAGCTCTGAGGCACAAGGAGAGCAGGGCCCCTTGGGAACTCACAGTTCAACAAAAGTTCACCAAAACAGCTGAGTCTCCACGCAATATGCTCTCTGGGTAATTAACATCTGACATAATTGTGCTGGGTTGGAGTGCCCGACCAGCAAACAAAGCCCATGGTTCATTTGTGTTTTGTATCCACACGGTGCTGGAACATTGTGTGCTGCTGCACTGTGCATCTGGCAGCTGCAAAGCCATCGCTGCTCAGACACCTCTTGCAGCCTCCTACCTTTGCACTGTTAAAACCATCTGAATAATGCAAGAGAACATTTTGGTCAATGTATTTGTGCCCAGGTCCAATGAAAATATTGTGATGGAGCATTTTCCAGGAAATGCAGTCTTCAATGCAACAAGAAACCTTATCAGCAATCTAGAATGCAGGAGGGAAAGAAAGCCATTGAGACATTGGCTTCCCCTTGCTTGCGGTCCAAATGGGGCGATTCCCTATGAGCCACTCTACAGAGCTGGTGACAGCAAACTATGGCATTTGTAACTAACCACCTTCCCTTGAGAGAAACTACACGCCAGCTCTACCAGATGGGAGTGGGGCAGCACGGAGTATCCTTGGGATCTTCCCATGTCATCCCCAGCTCCACTACTCCAGAGGCACGAAAAAAGGGGAGACCAGGGTGAGAAAAATCAAAGAAAACATTGCAGCTAATACTTGCTGCAGCAAGCTGTAATAAAGCATGGAAAACCTGGGCTGTGTTTTGGAGCAGAAGCCATTTTCCCCATTCTATGATTCCCATGCTTCACCACGTCCCTAGGAGTGCCTGGGGTGAAGGCAGATCCCAGAGGTGGTCTGCATCCATTCCTGCATCAGGAGTTTCATGCACGCAGGGCGTGATTGCTCCATTTCCTCCAACAAATGTTATTCAGCCCAGTGATCATATAGAAATCCAGGGGCAACCTGGGTGCATTTTCCCATGACGGGTGGCACTGATGAAGCATGGCTCTCCCTGCCCGATGCAGTCAACCCAGCACGGGGTTTCCTTCTGCTGGCCCCTCCTCTGCCCCAGTGTCTACTCTTCACTGCTAGAAACCCCAAGAACTCCATCCCTTCTCCAGCAGACTTGCTTTAAATCAGTTTAAAAAGCCAATAGAGAGGGCTCTATGGACACATGTGGTCACCAACTGCCCATTTCCTCAAGATTAAGGGCATACAGGAAAACCCCAATATTTATCTTCCACCTGCTCATGAGCTGCATTGGACCACGTGAGGATGATGCTGAGGGACATTGCTGCTGCCTGTGGGCACAAGCAGGGCTGAGCTGAGAGGCATTTGGGGTGAGCACAGCACCCTACACAGCACTAGAGATGCTGTAAAGCATTGGCTGGGGGAGGGCTGCTTCCCAACAGATAAAGAAATAGTAACATGGATCCACTCACATTATCACTAATTACAGGGCTGAGTACAGGGCTCATGTCAGCTTCATCAGTTGGGACTGTGATTACAGTGCAAACGTTTGGCTGGAAACATTTCTTTCCAATAACTTTAATTAACTTTAATACTGTGTTAGTCACTCTTCCTTTTTTAACATCAGTATCAAGGAGGGGGCTTTCCAACATGCTGGTGGTGATGCCAGTTCACAAAGCGTTGTGAGAAAACCAGCCAAATACCCAAAGGGACCTCTGCCATTTTGACAACAGAACTTTTCACTGCATGAAATAAAACAGTGAAAAAGGACACAAGGTCTGGTGCCCGGCCTGGGTGACTACAATATATGAAGTATTCCACTAAAAGCTTGAATATTTGTGCAGTGAAGCCCCTTCTGTGTTAAGTTACTGTTGCTTAGTGGGCATGGTGGAGATGTGTTTGATGGTTGGACTTGATGATCTTAGGTCTTTTCCAACCTTAGCTATTCTATGTTTCTGTGATTCTATGCTTAGGTGGTTCAGAACCAGCAAAATTCTGGGGCTTTGCCATGTCCTGCTTGGGTGTGAAAGTGTTGTGACTTCAGTTGGAAAGGCCCTGAAAGCCCACCCAGCCCCACTCCCTGCCATGGGCCCGTTGCCGCCCACCAAATCAGAGTGCCCAGGGCCCCATCCAGCCAGACCTTGGGCACTCTGGGGAGGGGGCACCCACACCTTCTTTTTCCAGCATTTTTCTCCAAATAGAAGAGTTCTGGTGGTGCACAATGTCAGAGAAGGCAGTGTGGGTACCAGGGCTGGAGCCCACCCAATGCAGTTCAGGTAAGTAAGCCATAGAAAACAGCAAGGGAATGAAATCTGCAGCTCTAAAACTAAAACTGTAGAGTAATTTAACATATAGTAGCTTGAAAATGATTCAAAGTTCATTGATTCTCCATCATTGCTTCCATCAGAGAAGTCCCACAGAGCGTGGCAGAAGATAACAGCAAGCAGAGGAAGACTGCACTGAGAATTTAATCAGAAATTAGAACATTCAGGCAACAGAAAGCCCTATCAGATATCAGACCCTAGCAATGGGGCCCTGGGCTCAACAAAACCCAACCCAGACTCTCCAATAACACCAGCAACTCAGCACCAGCTTCCATAGCTGTTCCAATTGACCTGGGAGCCACATAGCAGCGTGCAGCTATATCATAGCACACGCACTATCGTAGGACATCACCAACGTTGGGTGCACCAACAGGACCTGAGGTCAGGTGCAAAACCAACCCTGCAGTCCGACATGGGATAACCAACCACCTTTCATCCAGCCCTCTGAGAAAGACAGACTGGCTTACACCCAGCAACCCCAGATTAAATGTCATTTAATAGTTAGCCTGGTTTTCTTTACTGACAGATCCCTGTATTGGTGCCAGGGCATTTTCCACTTCTATTTCGGGGTCCCCACGTAACAACCCACTGTTTGATTTTTTGGAAACCTGGCAGTTTTGGTGCAAAGGACAGAAGAAATGTTTGCTTGTCGGAGTCCGGTGGGTGACACTGTGGGCTTTAACCGGGATAAAAATAGGAACTGGTTGCTTTCCAAGGGGAAAAATAAACTGCTAAGTTTCCACTGACTTGGGGTTGCAAAAATGCATCTTGGATTCTGGAGCACTTGGTAAAATATTGTGGTTTCAGCTTGGTAAATAGTAGAGAGCATTAGTTTGGAAATAGCAGTGTAAATACACAGCTTAATGGGATGGTTTGTTCCAGGTTCTTTTTTTCCTTTGGTCGCAGGCTCATCAACCTGCTTTAGTTCCAGTGTGAGTTGCCTCAGCTTTCGGGGCTGGCTGTGCACCTCAGCTGCTCACCTGCCATCCAGAAATGGGCTCAACTGCACCCGAGCAAAATGCATCACAGAACTGTCTAAGTCGGAAGGGACCATTCGAGGCCATCTGCTCCCACTCCACTGCAATGAACGGGGACACCCACACTTCCACCAGGAGCCCTGAGCCCATCCAGCCTGACCCTGGGTGTCTGCAGGAGGTATTCCTTAGAGCACCAATGCAAGCAGAGAGAAAATCCCATCCTGGTCCAACATTCTGAGCACACGAACCCGCTGCTCTGCTGGCTCCAGCCCTGCTTTGCCACTAGATGGCACAGGCCATTGAGAAATGCTTTATTTTATCGTCTTAACCCCAGCAGAACCTGGAGGTATATATACCCTATGCCTGTATCAACTGGTGACAGCTCAGCCTGTGCTGTCAATTTCCTTGCTACCACTCTGGATGACTTTTTTTTGTCCCCATCCTCATCATCAGGTTTTACCAGCAGGAATGGTTTGGGAAAAAGGATTTCAAAACCACATGGAGTTATGGAAAATTCATTTGGAAGCAGATGCCTGTGCACAGCACACATCTAAGTACCCATCGGGGCAAAGGATGGGGATTCCTCACTGCTCACACCGAGCCAAGCAGCATTTGCTCCCCAAAACAGCATCGAGGTGGCTTAACAATGCAACATGCACCCAGGTCACAGTAATCAGAGGGCTGAAAGATGGTTAAAGATCACCACACATCAGCTGCCTACTCACTGCCCAGCAGTGTGCTCTCAGAGACCGTGGTCACTGCAGGCAGCCTGCACCTAGCACAGGGTTGGCAGGGATCTGGGGCTGACAGTTCTTCAGTACACAAAAGATGTGCAGCAGTGCTGATGTTGTGGGGCTGAAGCTTGTAAAAACAGCAATGGAGAGTGCACACACTGGGCAAAGAAGGATTTGCTGCTACAACACTGAGCTCGGCAAGTGGAAAAGGAAAAAGCTAAAGCTGCAAATGCCTCTGGGGAACAGAGGCTGACTTTTTATAAGCACAAATACATGCAAAAAGCAAGTCCCAGCAGCAGGAAGGTTGTTAAATCCCCATGCCAGGCACAGGAGAGCATCCCTGGTCAGCTCCAAGAGCTGTGGGCAGTGGATCCAGGGCCAAGCCTGTGCCCCAGGCTCCTCTGCCTCTTCCTCCTCAAGCTTTTCACCTCTTCTGCCCCCCAGCTCCACTTCAGCTTTTGAGCAAAGCCTTCTGGACAGAAGGAGCTCTCCAGGCCTGGCAGAGCTGTATCTACTTGTTCTTCCCAGCCCCAGTAGCCCAACTGTATCGGCCTTAGCAAAGCATCTCCCCCAGCACGTCCTGCCTCTCGCAGGAACTAGAAGCATCACAGGGCCCTTAGAGTCAGATAAAACCATTGAGATCATCAACTCCAACCATCCTTTGGATCCTGCCATGGATTCAGCCTTGCATTTAAAAGCTGCTTTATGCATACGTATCCATGAATTATTTATGCATAACATTTCAGTGAGCACAAGAATTGGCTCATTTGAGCTTAGTAAACAAATACTGAGTAATGTGAATTCCTAACAAGTCTGCTATTCAGCTCAATTTAAAAATCAGTAAAGCAAGTCATAGTGACACAGCCAACAAAACACACTGTCCATCAGTGCTGGACTCAAAGTCACTCATCAGGAAATCAATGTAACAAAATCATGCAGTAATTCTGGTATGTGCTACAAATCCTCATCCTTTACAAATGGTTTTGACAATTGGTTTCTTAGAGCAAAGACGTCCAAAACAAGTCAGGCTCCATCTCCTACCTGGAGGTGACAAAGCATCTCCCCAACCTCTGCACTGCACACACCATGGGATGGATGGACAGACAGAGGAACCAAGAGCCACCTCTCCAGATGTCCACACAGACCTGAGGACACCAGGTGGGCTACAGGCACCCAAAGAAAGAAGTTCTCAGATATTCTGGACCCATAACCAGGAATTCAGAGTGCAAAGAATCCTCACTATAAAATAGTTCAGATCAAATACGTTTCAGGTTACAGAGGGGTTTGGGATTGGTTTTGATTCTTAATAACCCTCCTGCCAATAACATCTAATGCTGCTCCATGTGACACGTTAGTGGCGTTAATTAAATATATATATATAAAAAGGGAGCCAGCAATACAAACCAAAGTCTGCCTGGAAAAGTTTTAAAGGACAGAGTAAGTGTTTCACAGACTGAACCAGTTCCACTGGGTCTGCACATGGAAAGATTGCAGCAGACCCCTGAATGCACCCAGCAGTATCACCACCAGGGCATGACAGTGTGCCATGCTGCAGAAGCCAGAATGAACATGAGGTATGGATGAGAGGACTATTCACACTATAGGGGGTGTGTGATGACAAATTACTTTTCTCATGGACAAAAAGGGGCCCATCAGGCAAATATAATCTCCATGTGGTAAAAGATAAACTCATCCTCTTGCCACAGCAGACAAAGCCCAGTCAACAGCTCCATTTTCAGTTCAGTTTGAGAGCTCTCAGGTAGAGACTGGAGACCAGTTAACAAATGGGTGTCACTTAAATAAACTACAGCTGGAGAACTAAAGTGTGTGTGCCAGGGCAATCCATGGGTGTATAGGTCTGCAGGGGTTTCATAATTCAACACAGTGAGAAAACCATGAAGAGCCCAGAATATAGAATCATTACAATTGGAAAAGGCCGCTAAGACCATCAAGTCCAACCACCAACCCAACACCACCATGAGCAGCTTGTGCTGCAGAGCTCAGCTCCAATCCAAGCAAAGCCAGGGCAACTCCAGCCAGGGCTGCCCCAGTGCAAAGAAAACATCCTGATCCTCCAGTGCAGAAGAGCCATAAAATAGTCTTTTATCACATCCTTCCACCTAAATCAAAGTATGTGGAAGAGTTTTAGAGGGGCACACACCAACATCTCCAAAGAGGATGAACCAGCAGGAAGGGTTTCATACAAGGCTCACAAGGAGCTGGGCAGGACATCCTGTGCAATAGCATTTCTCACAGTCAGTACTGAGAAATCTTCTTCCAAATGCCCTAAAACCACACAGTTTGCTTTTTTTCTACAGGGATTCTCAGGAATAATTGTGGGGGCCCAAGGGTCTGCCCCCCCAGCCAGACTTCTGCATCTCCCTAAGGGCTGCTGGTTGCCTTTTGGATGACTTGGCTACGATCCCCTCAACCACACATCTTCCAATCTGGTCCACGTGAGGTTGGGTGGCAAATCTCAAGCTGCTCTTTCCTCCTCCAATGCAACACAACACTCATAGTTTGGAGCAACTACAAGTCCAACCATGCAAAGGCACGGGCAGCACACTGGCACATGGCAGCTCCTTTACCATCACTCCCAGTATGGGAGAGCCAAGTGGTTCCTCCCAGCCCCAAACAGAGATGAACCCACCAGGAGCAGCCCCAGCACCTCACCCACAGCTGAGTTCTAATTGTTTAGAGGCTTAATAAGTTGTAACTTAAAGCTAGTTTACGGCTGTACACAGCAAAAAAAAAAAGTCCTGTCGTAAAGAATTTATTACACTTCCTTTGGAAACGATGACAGTCCTCCAGTGAATGTTTTTATTGTTATTCATCATCTTTTGAGAGGGTTAGACAGCTCTGAAATACAGCTTTAATATGAGAGCCAAATGAGAAAGTGCAGATTTAAGGGGAACCTCAGCAGCTCAGGTTTCACTCGGTGCCTGCGGCGCTTACAGCATGTGGTTCTGATCTGCAGCTCGACTTTGTTGTACCCAAACTTCAACTGCATTAAATCCTCCTTGCAGCCACTGCGGAGGGATGGGAAGTGCACCCAACAGCATCACCCTGCACTGGGATCCCTCACCTGGACACAGGAATTCTTGCTTCTCCAAAAGAGCAGTGCTGCGCCAGCACAGCTGCCCATGGAGCACGGGGGTCACCATCCCTGGGGGTGCTCCAGAGCCATGAAGATGTGGCACTGAGGGACACGGGCAGCAGCTTAGGGTTGGGCTTGGTGATCTCAAAAGCCTTTTCCAACCTTAGTTCTATGATCACCCCCTGCACCAAGGCACAGAGAGGCAGGAGCACAACTCCTCCATGTTTTGCTTCACTCACAGATTTAATTCAATCACAGAGCTTTACAGCCCCTACGAACACACAGCACCTGCCTGGTTGAGGAGCCAGATTGCTTGCAAGGAGCCTCGCAGCACACAGGGCAGCAGGTGCTGCTGTTCACACTTTGTCCAACAGCAAACTTGGCATCACGCTGCTTGCAGGTGCCAAACCTTCCCCCACCCTGCTTGGGTTTAAACATCTCTAGAAGGGCTGAAAATATGTGCATCAACACAGATATCATCTCAGCTCCCCTCCCTGCCACTGGGAGTGAGCAGCTAAGGGTTAATGAAAGTAACTCTCCTCCCCTAAGGAGCAGAGAGTCACACAAACCCACTTAGCACAACAGGGCAGGTTGGCAGCATCCCCTCTGTGCTCTGTGCTGCAGAATGGCACTGCCTTACAGCCCGCTCCCTCCCACATCAAGTAGAACTAGATGGAGCATTGTTGAATGCAACAGTTACAAGAAGGGATTGATTTTTCTGGCCAGACACCAAACCACAGCCAGATCCCACCCCCAAAGTGGTGCCCCACTGGCACCACACAGTCCCAGAAGGGTCTCAGTGACAAGCCAGAGCCCCATGGAACCAGAATCCTCCACATCCCAGAGCAGCCCTGTTGTGGGGATGGAGCCATAGGAGCTCTGTGCCATACAGCTCAGTGTGCCTGCCAGCTGCCCTATGGATGCTCTCACTTCTCATGCAATTCCATGCCTTTGTTTGTGCTGTTTTGTGAAGAAGGCAGAGGGAACTGAGGGAACTGAAGCACAGGGAAAGCAGAAAGCTTGCAGAGCTGACATATTTGCAGCAAGCAGCACTGCACAACCCTACTGAGTGTATATCCCTCAATTAGAAGTTGGTTGTAATATTAACTGGGGCAGCTGGGAGACGTCTGGAAGCAATGGGCAGCACAGCACAAGGTGCGTGCAGGCAGAAGGGAAATCCACCTCTGCTTCCAGGACCTCACCTACACCACTTCCCTGCATGCATACTTACGCCCTTCAAAGCATTCCCCCTTAACTCGGTGACACTGCCACAGCATTTTCCTTCCCTCCTTAAACAAACAGGGCATCACGCACAATAATTACACTCTGAGCATGGAGACAACCAAAGGCTTTGGGGTACTTCCATGGGAGATGAGCAACAGAACAGCTTAAAACCCCCCACACATCAACCATAACAAAAAATGTATATATAATTAAAGAAACTACTAAGAAAAGACAGAACAGTGATCCTGCACGTGGCTTCAGGGCACAAACCCAGGCCTTCTCCCCAGCAGACACAGCCCCCAGGAGGAGGGGTTGAGGCTCCCCACCTGCCCATGCCACTTGCTGGAGGCAGATGCCCCAATGTTGTGTATTGCCATTCAGGTCAGGTGTGGAAGAGAGCAGGCTCTGCTCACAGGAGCTGCTGCTATTTGTCTCCCAGGGATGACTCAGACATAGGAATAAGGCTGAGGAGAGGACTACGGCCTATTCTTCACCAAACCACTCTCTAACCAGCATTTAAAGGATAATAAGAGCTCAGAAAATAAAAAGGAATCAGAGGTGCACGTTTTCAAACTGCTGTCATCTCACAGATGCGAAGCCTATCCTTCCCCTTGTGCATCAGAATCCAAACTGACAGCTGTGTGTCATTTTTCCAGGCGTTACATCCCAGCTTGGGATATATCCCAATGGCTGGATATTTAAGTTTCACGCAGCAGCTCAGCGTCTTCTCCTTTGCTGATCGACATACAGAGGAGCCTACACCCAAGGGAAGGGCACCAGCAGGAACGCTTCAAGCCACCATCCCCAGACACCGAGCCTGAGCAGAGATGCTCACCCCAACCCACCCCACTGCCTGCATTTGCACACTCCCCACTGGGGAACACCTCTGGATGCAGCTGTGATGCAGGGCAGTACCTGCTGACAGCAGCTGGCCGCGCTCCAGCCTGCAGCGCTGGAATGGAGGGAGGACAGACAATGGCAGGAAGTTGTTGATGGCCAACTCAGCACTCGCTAACGACATTTGCTTCCTGTATTTCCCACCTTTCGCTACCCACAGCCTCCATCACGCACAGAGCCTTGCTGTACAACTAAAGGACTGCAGCACAGCCCTCATGGGAACACTGTGTGCAGCTCCTGGGTCTGCACTGGGACCCTCCCGTGGCTGGAGCTGCCCTCACTGCTAGCTAGGAGTCACTCCTCTCAGTGACACTGAGCTACAGGGCAGAGATACCACGCATAGGTGGACAGAGGGCTCCTCTTCTGAACAGCAGTGTGGCAAAGGCAGTGGTGGAAAGAATACAAGAAGCCCCCAAAACAGTATTTCTAGGTATAATTTTCTTCTGTTTTCATCTCAGATGCAAGATGCAGCATTGTGTTGTCAAAGAAGCACACAAAGCCTGCTTCTAACACTAAGAAACAATGATGCAAATGCAATTAAGCTGGAAGTGATTCATCCCACCTAAGGCTGCCGCTTCATCAGGCGCTAACATCTGATGAACACCTGAAGAGCAGCAGCTGCTTGGCTGGCTTCTTTTTTCCCCCCTGAATTTCTCCTGTTCATGAGAGATTTCCCAAACCCAATGATTTCAAGAGATCTTCGGGTTACTTTATCACAGTCAAAGTGGGAGAGGGTGGAAGCAGGGATGTGTGAACGTGGGCAGATGAGAGCTTTCAACAGGCGTGGGTCCCTGGTGCATGGACCCACACCTACTGAAGGCAACCCATTGCTCTCTGTGGTCACAGAGCACACCTGACAAACACCCCTTCCTCAGGGAAGCTCTCCTGCATCACCCTCAATCCCCCAGCAGTGCTGGGCAACTCTACGAGGTTGAGAACACCACCAGGGAACCACAGTAGTGATGAAGCCACCCTTGGCTGGACGCTCCCCTGTTTTGTTTTAAAGTTCACAGCCACTACCCACAGAGAAGTAGAAAATACCATTTTTGTATAAGATGCCATCACTACTGCAAAGCTCTGAACAAGAAATTAAAACTGGAACTGCTGCTCTGCTTCTTCATCTGCTGCAAAGTGCCCCTGGACTGCATCTCCTGGAGGACCCAGAGCTTCAAAACCCAGGTTGGAAGGAAAACAATTACGATGGGCTTAATTCATCTCAAGCCTTCTGAGGTCTTTCCAGCTGCTGGAAGACTTGGAACTGGCTTTTGCATATTTTGGATGACCTATTTATCCCACAGTTGGCAGGGCTGGGGAACCGTTTTCCTCACCAGGCAGGTCTGGGTCATGGGGAGTTGGTAGGAAGGAAGGAAGGAGGTGGAAACTTTGCATAAATAACAGCCCTCGCCCCTTCCAGCGCCGCCTCATTGATCGTGCCCGATCCTTGGCTGGGAGGAGGTGGGACATTGGGGTTTGGTTTTGAAGAAAGTAAATCCCTTTTTGAACTGAATTACATAGTCAGAGCCTCAGATCTCTCGCCAGAGGCATGATCTCGCTGTCAGTAACAGACTTTAAAAATAAATATGTCCCATGGCTGCCAGTAATGGGTCTTCTCTAATTAACCAAGCGTTCTAACTGCCTTTGCTCAGTGATGTTTGGTCCCTGGTAGCTAACCTATAGGAACTGCTCTCTGTTCCATTGGGCTCAGCTGAACTCTGCTCCGCCCATCCCAAATTCAGCCCCTCCATGAGCACTGCCCTGTTTCCACAAGAGAGGGGAAATGGGGGTGAGGAGCTGCCATTAATGTGTTAATTGGGTGGCAATGAGGCAAAAAGGATACGACCTGAGGTCTGAATTCAGGCATAGAGAGAACCAGAGCTCCCAGGAGTCTCAGATGTACACAGCCCTACATGCCGAGTGCCTACAGCATCTCAGGGTCTTTTCCATACTCACATATGTTGTAAGATACCATGTGCTCTGTTATTCGTGTAAGGACCCCGAAGATTAATTACTAGGAGCAATTAAGCTTTCCAGACTTCTCCACATGAGGTGTTTACCAGCCTGGACGGATTTGCTATGGAGCACAGCGGGGAGATGTGGTCACACTGGATCACACCCAACCCACGCACCTCTCAACCTCATCCCCAGAGCCATCCCAAAGGAATGCAAGGCAAAAAAAAACCCAAATTACCAGCAAAGAACAGAGTTCTCCCTCACCTTCCCACGAGCCCTGCCTACTATTCCCAAACCTGTCCAGTCCAAGGCTGCAGCAGAAGCCATATGGGCACTGCCCTACCCATGACATCCCTCCATCTATCAGATTAGCACTAACCAGAGAACTGTAGCAGAGATAAAACTGGTCCTTCATTGAAGGACAGTGGTGGCTTTCTGCTGCTCTGCATCTTTATTCCAGAGTGGGATACAAGCACTCAAACTCATCTCCTTCACCCATCGTACTGAACTCTCCATGCCTAAATTGCATGTAATTAAGCTCAAAGCATCATCCTTCAACGTCACTGCATTGGGTTATGCATCCAACTTTGGCTCTCTCAGCTCTTCTCTACTGGAGCCTGGAGATCCAGACTTTCTTTGCAGCTTGGTATGTTTGGGCCCCCAGAATTGGCGCTGAGGGTTAAAGGAGCTGGTGGAGAGCAGAACCCTGCAGCGCTGCTGCTCCTTCCTCTCCAGCACCACCCTGACCCCATTCCTGCTGGTTTTATATTCTTATTTAATGTGCCTTTTTCCTCACTCGAAGCCTTCAAGGCCATGATTTTGGAAAAGGGCACTGAATTTCCCTACACAACAGGAAGTTCAGCTTCCTCCACCACCAAGCTCTCCCCCAAGTACCAAAGGGGGATGGATGCACCTTGGGATCCGAAGTACCCACAAGACAGCAAGAACCAGAGACAAGCAAGCACCTTACACCCCAAATAAAGCAAAATGATAACCCCAAAGAGAAGAGTGGCCTTATTCCTCCAGTCAAATCTGCCCCCACTCCTTGCCTACACCCCCTAGAGAACACCTTCTGGGGCCTCATACTTGTAGGTGATGATATTTTATTGCATCTCAAAACGAAAAGAGAAAAAAAAGCACACCCCGAGGAATGCAGTTTCATTGGCAGTTTCCTGAAACCCGAGCAGAAAGTTTATGAAAACCTTGGGTCATGTTTGGAGTTAGGAAACAGAATGAGCAATCACTCTCCTTTCCTTCTTGCTGTTTGCTGAGCAGCACCACCAACCCCACAGCGTTCCCACTGCTTCTTTCCCTCCAGAAGTATCATGGTTCCAAGCCCTGCTCCGTTGGCTTGGACATAAATTGGAAAGAAGGGTCTGAACAAGATCCTTCTTGTAGTTCACACACCCTCATATGAAAAACAAAGGATTAAGAAAGCAATTCGATCCCCACTTCCTACGGCTGAGTTGTCTGGAGCTGCTGTTATATTGAGGTCAAAGGAAAAGCAGAAAAAACCCCAAGCTGACTATCAAAATAGAAAATGAAATGATGTCTTTCCTCAAAACTAGGAGGTTATGTTGAAAATTAGCTCCAGAGCCAGCCTGGTCTGTTCTGCTGTGCTTTCCTCTCCTTTCATCCTTGGAGAGCACAGCAAATCTGCTTTGGGCACATATGTGCCACCAACAAGAGGAGTAAAGGGAAGGGGCTGCTGCTGAGATTTGGGCAATGGCATACTGACACTGACTGGGTGGATGCAGGAGCAAAGCTGGGTTTGGGGTCACAGGCAGCCCACCCCAAACTGCCGCAAAGAGGCTTGACCAATTGTGGGCAGTTGACCCACATGGCTTGACCCATTGTGCCATGTCCTCTTGGAAAGGTTCCTGAGCTCACACATCAGGCATCCCCCAGCCCTGCCCATTCCTGCTTTTACATCATCACCACACATGCTGCAACAACCTCAGGATACCACTTAGGGCAGATGTGCATCAGCCACGGGGCACCATGCACATTGCTGAGCATTTCCCCTACAATACAGCCCAGCAGCAGACAACATGCTATTTCCACAGCTATAGATGCCATAAACGATATGGGGTCCAGCAGGACTGCTTCCTATCGCATCTCCCACTGCTGGCAGTGCTGTGCTGCCAAGCATAAAAAAGCACAGAGACCAGATGGCGTTTTCCTCCATCACCTCTCCCACTTGTGCCCAGCAGCAGCCAGGAGAGAGCAGGTTGGAAGTCAGGGCAGGACATCACACAGAGAGGCTGAAATCAGTTTGTGAAAGCAACTTTATCACAGTATTTCCCAATTTTAAGAGCTGGACTTTGCATCCTTCACATTCCTTTTGACATAGCTTTTTTGAAAGAAGGTTTAAAGCGAAGACATTGGAGGTGGCACAGGAGCCAGGCCAGAGGCAGTGCCTGAGCACTGGGAGCTGCGGACCTGCAATATTTTGCTTTGGGAAGGAATGTCACACTTCTGCAGGCCATGAGCACTTCATTCTGGAGAAGAATCCGGCCAAGGGGAGGACAGTGCAACTCAGAAAAACTAGTTCACTGTTTCTTATTGCTGGTATGCCTTCAAGAGCAGCTCAGCAGCTCAACCCAGACCCAGCACGGTGTGAGAAGTGGAGCCTGAAATCCATCTCCCCACTAAGTCCTATGTGGCTCCTGCACCAAACCCCAGCCAGCCTATCCCAGCACAGCTGGAGGGTCCAGGTATCTTTGGGTTTTATCCCATTCCTCCACATACTCATGGCCACTCTGCACAGAGCTAACAGACTTTAAGGACTCCTATGTTCACTTGGTCCACAGCCCATCCTTGTGGTTTCAAAAAAAAAAAAAGGTCTGGAAAAGAGTATCAAAACACACCCAGGGAAGACTGCACTTGGAGAGCACTGTGCCACAGCTGTCTCATCCAAAAAGCTTAATGATGCTTGTAAGAAAAAGGTATTTTCACCTCCTTCCCCCATCAGCCTGGCTGCAGAACCTGCTCTTTGGCACGTGGCCCACCAGCCCAGGCTCACTATTGCTTTCTTCATTCTTCAAGTTACATCCAAGTGCTTCCCACTTTGCCACCCGGCCATGAGAAGAGCCCAGTGCCACATTTAGGTTTCAGAAGACACCAGAAGTCTCCTCCCAGAGAAGCCAGCCAGAGCTCAGGGGAGATCTCTCGGATGGCAGAGCAGTGGAGGTGGAAAGGCAGAGCTTTGCCAAGCAGATGGTTACAAGGCAGCCGCCTTCCAAGTGAAGCCGAAGTCCCACCACACCTCCAGCAGCTGCCCATGCAAACAGCCACAGCATGTCTCAGAAGAGCTGGGAAGCTCTAAGAAAGCCACGTGCCCTACCACCCAATCAGATGCTTCAGCATATCCACATCCTGGGGGGGATGTGGGAACCAACATGACATGAAGGCATCTCAGAGCTATTTACATGCAGCCCTCATCCACAGACAGTGAAAATCTCTGGCTGGTTTCAACACAGCCCACCAAAAACAGACGTTCATACAGGAAACACAGCACCTATTCCTCTTGAAGTCCACCTTTTATTATCACCCCAAACATCCAACATACCAATGCAACCAACTGCAGGGACAAAGCCTTTCCATCTCCTCTCCCAAGGGAAGCATTACCTACTGGCCCGTGTTACTTGCTAGAGCTCCCCAACCCTTTAACTGCACAGGGTTGGAAGTGAACTCAACCAGGCATGCAGCCTTGGGTCGCTGCTTTTACATGGAGCACAGTTGTCTCCAGGAAACAGAGACAAGAAAAATCAGTATCTTCAGCAGTGTTCCCAACATTACAGTGCATTTTGCTTTTAATTCATTTTTCATCTCAGATTATTCGCTGTCAGAAGTCTGGCCATCTGAACAGGTCCAACCAGCTTTCACTGCATACCTCTACTGAAGCCAGCTCTAAATGCCAATTTATCTAATTATGCACTGAGGGCAGAGGAGATCATTAAAATAAATTACCTGGATTCTGAAGCCTATATACTGCCCTCCTCCACAATTAAAGTAATTTCATATTTCAGCTCACTTCGTCACCTTGTCTATCTCTCCCCAAGAAGTAAATTAAACCCAGGAATGTATATTAGAAGTCTGTGAAGTCGTGTCTAATAAATGGGGCTGCAGCGCTGGCAGGAGGAGCACACAGCACACACATCACACTCCCTGGGCTGCAGGCCTCCTGGTGCAGCCTGCACAAGTGCTGTTGTACAGTTAGAGGGAGATAAAAATGCCTCAGTACTACATGCATAACCATATTGAAGTGCTGCTGCACTGACTCCACGGCCCACGTGAGCATCATGGGAACCTCCATGCACACAGCGTGGCCTCCTGCCCCACCCAGCCCTTCATCCTGGCCAGGACTGAGAGGTATACAATCATTAAAGTCAGAAAAGACCTCTCAGATCACCAATCCACCCCCCTGATGCCCACTGACCGTGCCCTTCAGTGCCACATCCCCACATTTCTGGGCTACACCCAGGGATGGTGACCCCACCACTCCTTTGTGCCCCTGAAGGTGACAGGAGGAGAAGAATCGGGCCAGCCCCAGCCCATTGCGATGCTCCTACAGAGGCTTCCAAAGCTTGGATGGGGATCTGGGCCACCAGTCCTCATCTGACCACCCAGTGGAAACCTAGAGTAAACATTTGGCATCCACTCGACCAGATCATTCATCCCACAGCAACACACTGCTTATTGTCCGCTGGACGAGCACTGCTGTTTCCTTACCCTGACCTTTCCCCCAGCGACATCTCACTGCCCTTTATTTACCATGCTGACAAGACACACCATCACTGCATGGCCAAACATCCGACCCCACAGCCCCGCGTGGGCAACGAGGTGCTGAGACCCCACAGCCCTGGGAAAGGAGTGCCCACGGGTCTGAGCACGATCAGCATCCCAGGGCTGGCAGCACATCCACAGCATTTATTGTTCCAGGGCACAAGGGCTCTTTAAGGAGAAAAGTCTCATGAGCGCCTTTGCAGAGATTAGACCCTTTCCCTTCATTGCTATTATGCTCTGAGATAAAAGCTGGCGACAGCAGCTGAGGGAGTGTCTGACACTGCCTGTGTGTGCTCCTCTGTTTAAGCTGTCCCCAGCAGGGAAAGTGACCCAGCAATGACAAAAAGGGACATTCTCCGCATTGCCGTCTGCCTCCCACCACTGTCCCTGAGTAGTCAGACTGGAGCCGCGGGATGCTCCCAGGGCTCAGCCCTCAGTAAGCCCACCCATTTTGGAAAGTCCCCCCGAGGAGCGCAGGAGGGGGGATACTGGGAGCAATTTCTTCTCTGAAAGAGTGGTCAGACACAGGCAGAGGCTGCCCAGGGAGGTGGTGGGGTCACTGTCTGCATGCCTTCCAGAACAGTTGGGACGTGGCATGGAGGGACATGTTAGTAGGCATAGGGGAGATGGGTTGGGGTTGGACCTGGGGATCTCAGAGGTCTTTTCCATAACAATTCTATGATGCTCTGGGGACATTGCCACACCCTGTCCCTATGGCACAAGGGACACCTGCAGCACCCCCAGGCCTAGAGAGAACTTCCATCACCATCCAACAACCCAACCCTACCGCCCTCCATACTCTATCTCCAGGCACTTCCCATGACCACCTACCCCAGCATCCTTACTGGACGCACCAAGGGGAAGCACTGTTGGATGAGATGTGCAGGAAAGCTGTGATTTGGTTATTTAAGGCTACCAAGGGTTGGATTGGATGACCCTCATGGCACCCTTCCAACTTGGGATATTCTATGATTCTAGGAAGGTGATGGAGCTCAGTAGCTCCACTTCTGTACATCCAAACATTTCTCTTAACTTTGCTACTAGCATGGTAATGATTTGGGATACGTCACCTCACCTGCTTCTGTTGAGTACCATGAGCACATCCTTACCTCATTCGTCCAGATCTACTGCAAATCCCCCGTGTTCTGGCTACGTTATTGCCTTTTTGCATGCACTAGTGAGGGAAGCAAACCTCACCTCAGAGACACTTGCTCCACAGCACAAGATCAGTCCCAGAGCTCCACTGTGACACAGGAGGACACAACATAAGACCCACGGGAGCACCCAAGGAGAGCAGGGACCTGCCAGGAGCCACTGCACAGACAGCCCTGGGCTGCCAGCACCACGCAAGCCCCATCTTGCTGCCACCCACCCCACCTCACCTCTAATTTTCTCTTTTCATGGTTTTAAGATTACAAGCAATTACAGTCTAGCCATGCTCATGAATTCATGGGTCTCAGAGGATGAATGCACCAAAGACAGTGATGTCACACACAGCAGCCCCCAGCTCAAAGCCACAGCACTTCCAGGCAGAGTTCTTGCTTGCCCAGCATCACAGTGATGTGGGGTTTGGACACAGGGACAACAAGAACAGCAGAGAAGCGATATTCCTGCCCCACTTGACTCACAGCCCTGCCTGCTGATACAGTCTCAATGCAGTAATTACCACTGGCTTTGAAGCCAAACATGTGCAGAATGCTCTCCCCACACCTCTTTCACCCAAAGGACATCGCCCTCACCCCATGCCTGCGCTGAGCCCTTTGTAGTGCTGCCAGGGCAGCTCTCTGCTGCTCCCAATGCTGCTTCTGGAAGAGACAGGATCTTTATGCAGAAGAGAATGCTAAATTAAAAGACAGCGCTCTCCTCTGCATAAAGCTCCTAAATACAAAAGGTGTCCTGAATTGCAGCTCACATCATCATGAGAAAGCCTTCTATTATTAATATTTTGACCCACTTGATGAGGGGACATTAAAGGATTAAGCTCCTGAACGCCTGCGGATTGCACACCTCTCCATGCCTGTCCTGTTCCCGAGCTGCCACCCTAAGAACACCCCATGCCCAGCCCCTTCCATCCCACCCAGAGCCAAATGCAGCCCAAAACCCCTTGCTGGGCATGGAGGCTTCCTGCTCAAGTGCTACAAAACCAAGGCAAACTTTCCTAATGTGAGCAATTAACATTTTAGGAACAGCATTGGGCTATCCAAAGCCACCTTCCCTCCCTAAGCCCAAAACCTCCTGAAGTCAGCCCTACCCCATGTCAACCGAAAAAAGCCTTTGGGTATCTGCCATTACTATTTCAGCCTTAATCACAGAACACCATTAAGTAACACCACTGCTCCCCTAAAAACCCTGTTGAGTTCTTCATTAGGAAGAGGTTTTGCAGACAGAGCTAAGCAGCCAAACTTTTGATAAACCAAAATATCACTTTTTCCCCATGATTTCATGGGAACAGATTTTTCCCCCCCATATGCTTTGAAATCTGAAGTTGGAGTGGCTGTCACACAGTGATGATTAATCCCACGTTGTCATAAGGTGACCAACTTCTCAGTAGCCAACAGCATACGCTCAGAGCCCTTTCCACTCTGACACTGCAGCCCAAATTGGACCCACCTCCACAGCGGCAGAGTGGCAGGAGACCAAACACCACTGGAGCACTGCTTAAGTGGAGACAGTCCCCCAGCAGCTCATTTCCCCCGGACACACAGCAGTAAGTGACAACCCATCTTCTAGACCATTGCATTCTTTAGCATTTGTAACCACATCCCCTCATTGTTATAGGAACTCAGCGCTTGCTGCTATGATCACTGCACACCTCGATGACCCAGAGCTGACACCTGGGGCTGATCTAGCCAACATTCCACGATGAACCTTCGAGGAACTGTCAGGAGACAAGTGTTAATGGGCAGATCTCCCTCCCTGCTCCTTGCTGTGCGGGACAGCGTTGACCCTGACGGGCTTCCTCTGTTTCCGTACAAGGAGGTGCTTTTCACTGCCAACAGCTAATTCCTAAGTAAATTCTTTTCAAATGTTAATTACAGTAGAACACGGTTGAATTTTACTGACCCCATCAAATCTGACAGGCAACTTCTCATCTTACCCAGAGCCACTTAAAAGAAAAGTAAAGTTGAATACGTCTTCAGGCTAAAATATTTGTTAGTCTAAAAGCCTGCAAGCTTCAACCATAACCTTGCAATTTCCCTTGTATGTATTTATGCTGATAACAGGTTCGGGACAGTAATTACTGGGCTTGTAAATACAAGCAAATATCAGGTCTCAGGGCCAAAGGCCAAAAGCAAAGCATGTCTGGTGCTCAGGAAGACTGGTAACTCATTGTAGCTCAGTGACACGCAGACAAAAGAGGTTTGACTCTTAGATCAAGGCAAAGTGCGAGACGAGAAGGTGCTGGAAGATCAGGCTGTACAATTTCAGGGGTGTGATCCTGGAGTCGACCCCTCCCACTTGGCCTCATCTCAGAGCAGCAGAACTGCAGGTTCCCCTGCATCATGGGACACCTACAGCCTGCACCAGCAGAGGATGGATCCGGGGTGCTTCTGACAAGAAAACCCAGAAAACAGCTCCAGGAGCAGCCCAGATCCCAATCACTTCTTTGTGTTTACATGTCAGCTGCGTGGTCTTCCATATGGGGGGACAAACTGGGGCACTGAAGGGAAGCCCTTGGTCACGCACTCATGGCAGAGGGAAGGTGGACCCTCTGGTGCATTTTTCATGTCTGACAGGGAAGAACCCAGGAGCAGTTTCTCTGGTACACAGTGTGCACACGCTCTGCTTCTGTCAGAAGGCAACATCACAGTGCTTTTCAGCATGGCAGCCTCAGCACAGATCAGTCTGGGTTTAAGCAGTGCTGAAGTATTACATAAGCAGCTTCCAAGAGAGGCAACGTGCTCTCAGTGCTGGTTGTATCTGAGCTGCTGCTGTGCATGAGCAAGGTCCCATGAAGTGCAGGGATTGGCACCCTAAAATAGCCCGTTTTCCCTACCAGCCCGTCAGGTTACTCCAGGGATGACTTTGGCCCAGGAACAAACATTTCGGAGAGTCTCAGAGCCATCAGTAAGGAGATCTCCTAAACCACCGCACAGAGATTCTTGACCCAAACAAAGAACATTTCCCCAGCGCTGTGCTGAACTCCAACCACGTTCACATGCTGATAGAACCATTTCAGACCAGACTGGAAACCAGCAGCACTATCACCGCACAGATACCTTTGGCTGTGGGGCTGGACCATCCCCTCATCCCAAACCCAGCTGCAGCCAGAGCCAGGACATGGCTACATCGCCTGCCCAGCACCTGCACACCAACCCACAGTGCTGCATCGGGTGAGAAACCACTGCTGTTCTATGCTCTGTGCCAGACACAGCACAAGCCCCAGCCTGCAGCAAGCTCCCAGGAGAGCAGGAACACGGGGAAAGTGCTCATGGTTACTCAGAGCTTGTGGTCAAGGGGTGCTTTCAGCAGGGAGACTTCGCCATCCTGGTCTGTAGTACAGATGCATCTGCTGAACAAACCCAGCCATATCAACAGTATCAGGATGGGCAGCTTTGGCCCAAATTTTTTAATTAGGATTGTCATCACTTCGGCAGAGCCTCTGCTTTCTCACAGCAAAGAGAAAGGATGGAATTGACATCAAGCACTTTGCTTTTGGGTGCCACTCCACGTGCATCTGTGGTGTTGGGGTACCCCAGCAGGCCGCAGCGAGGAGCCCATGTCTCATCAGAGTGCACACTGGGGATCCCCTCCAGGACAGGGAAACAAGCATTTCCATTTCCAACAAGCATTTCCAGGGAAACAAACATTTCCTAACTTTCTCACCTCCAGCCTACCATTGCAGTGGACAGTCTTCAGGTTTTTAATGCATATAGGCTAAAATGGAGCCAAGCAACTCTCCCTCTGGGCTGCCAGCTGATATTAACTCACGTTTCCCATGGGAAATCCAATCTGCTAAGCCATCGTGTCAGTCCCACATTGGGTCTGCACACCACTCAGATAGGATTCTCACCTCACCACCCACACAGCAGTTGTTGTACCGACATAAAGCAGAGCACTGTGCTGACCAAACACTCTCAGAGTTGGGGCTCATTACAAGCAAGGCATTTATCTTGCATGAGTTCATAAAAAAAAGAAATCTTACAAGGGAATCCATAGAGATGTTTCCTACCTAGCTGGGTTTTAAAAGCACCCATAGGGGCACATACAGTTGTGAACTATCAGCATATTGGGGTTTCCAGCAGAGACGTTCAGAGCCATTTGTGTCTGCAGAGCAGCCATTCCATTCAGCTCATGGCTCAGACTGAGAAATTGCAATGAAGAGCCCAAAAGGTCAGAACCACAGCTCAGCACGGGCCAGATAAGCAATCTCTCAAGCTCCACTTTGAAAGCCCTGGTGAAATGGGAGTGCTCTCCAGTCTCCAAGCCATCCGTATTTACCTCGTGTGCTAAGCCACTGCATCCTGTTTGCAAAGAGGAAGAGCGGAGGATTCCTAGCAACGCCACTGCTCAGGAGCAAGATCAGAGCGCTGCTCCCCACATCTGAGCCTTAAAAGCCCCATGTAATGCTTTAAATAATTGAAGTAGTACAACATTGCATGGAGCAATGGCTGGGAAAAACAGGCCCGACCCGTCCCGTGGCATTTTTCTGCTGGGCACGCCTCTGGAAAATCCCCACACAGTCCCCAGTACAGAGTGAGCTGCTCTCCATCCCCATCCGACATCCTTGCTGTGGGTGAGGAGCAGAATTACTGCCCAATAGACCACTGAAGATACAGAGATCAGCACAGTCCACTCCAGGAGCACACCCAGCCAACCCTCCCCACGCATAGAGGAAGGATTTGGGGATGATCCCACCACAGTGCATTTTGCACTGTGATTCTCATAGCAATTTCTGTATGTTGCATTAGAGCAAAGGGCCTTTGCTATGTATATACCATGTGAGTCATGTCAGCAGAGAGCTGGAATATCCTATGCACCGAAATGCATCCCTAAAGGAGAAAAGGCACCTCAATGGATTCTCAAGACTAAATTAAGGTGCCTTTTTTCCCAAAAAAGTCTATATCAGTGAATGGAGATTTCAGAAACTGTGACACCATTTGGTCCTGGGCAGGGAGTGGAGTTGTGTTGGTTCACATGGAGCACAGCTGGTAACCAGCCTGATAAGCAGCCCAGCACAGGGCATGCCCAAAACGGATATCGCCAGTGCCAGATACTCATTGCACTGCACATCTCAGGGCTAACCCAAGGCAATGCTCCCATATTGGGCATATATTTATACCTGCAAATCCAGGAGATCAAACTGGCCAGCCTGAATGTAGCCATTATTTTTGGAGAAAAGCGTGGCATGGGCAAGGTCACAAGGAGACTCAGGGTGGTAGTACTGGCTGACACCAACACGATCACATGGCATCTGCTGCGCTCACACCGAGGAAGAGCTGCAATATTTACTGGACCCTAGGGGCATGGGGAAAGCTAGTAAACTGATCTTGTGAAATCTGCTAATTAATGTTTGTAAAGATCCGGAGATGAGAGTGACTGTCTCATTATTTTCTAGCACACCCAGTTGCTTATCAGAGATCTGCAGCCCAGGCAGACGCCAGGCTGTATCCTGCTCTTTTCAGCCCGATTTAGCAGCAGCCAGGCAGGGTGGCAGTGCAGGACATGACTCACTGAGCCCTAAGAGGACAAGTTGGGCTTTTAGAGCCCAGCCTAGACAGAGAAGATGAAACCAACATTAAAATGCAAGAGACTCTCTATGAAGAAGGCTGGGACCGCATAGCATCCTAAATACCATCTAAAACCACCAAACCCTGCACAGTCCTTTTATTCCCAGCCAAACCCAGCTTGGCATGGATCAAAAGCAATTCCATGGAGGTGACCGTGGTGGTGGCACCCATCACTCCAGGTAGAAGCAGAAACCTGAGTAACTCAGCACCAAAGCATTCAGTTGACCAAAGAAGCCATGCATGTCCCATCCCTGGAGGTGCCCAAGGCCGGGTTGGGCTATAGGCAGCCTGGTCTGGTGGGTGGAAATCCAGCAGCAGAAGGTTGGAACTCCACTTCCATCTTTGAGGCCCCTTCCAGCCCAACCGTTCAATGACTGGGCAGGGCACGAAGCTCAGCCTTGCTTGGCACCTGCTGAACCACTCACCAAGCCCTTCACTGCCACAGGGTAAAGCCACTCATGCTATTGATCCCCTCTGTGCCATGGTGAGGGCTCGGCACCCTCGGAAGCAACACACAGCAAGCAGGATGCACACAGCATGCACCACACACAGGCAGCTGTGGGAACAGGGGTTTCTTAATAGCTCATTTGGTTTCTTTGCACATGGCTCCCAGTATCCCTCCCTCTGTTTTTGGAAAGGTAGCAGCATCACATTTTCCAGCAGGAAAAGCTTTCTGCATAACAAATGTTTCATTTCAGCAGCGTGCTAAATAAGTGCAAAGGGTCACAGGAGCTTTGAGATGACATCAGCCTCTTTACTATTAATCCCCATGTTGAATATTATCCAGGAGAGAGTAATTTTTAATGGGGCCCTAGTTCATCTTGTTTAAACTTGCACATACCTGAGCTACTTTTAGTCCTAAACCCACAGAAAAGAAAATAACACGACTTGGCTTTGGTGCAGGCAAGAGAAGTGCTAATTCCACCTTCTTTTATCTCTGCGTTTACTCAGTAGTAGAGAGTCAATACAAGAAAATGGAGATTGCTACATTAAGGCACACCTAATAATACTATACCATTCTTAATGCCAATTAACTCCGGGGCCTTTCAACATTGCAATCACTCCGAGCACACTTGAGATAATCGAGCTGATAGGGGAAGAGAAAAAAATGGAAAGCATGGGGTGATCAGCAGTGGTTGATGAGGCTGAGCTTCAATGGGGGAGAAGGAGAGCAGCAATCACAGCAGGACCTCCGTTCCGTGGGTCTCCTGGTGCCTTATCAATAGCTCAGAGGTTGGACATCCCCATGCCATTAAATATTACACTTTCTATTTGCAAGCCGTAAGGCCGTAAGGAAAAGAGATTTAGAAACTTCATTTTGGTATTAAATTCCTGGCTTATCTGAGCTTTAAACATGGGCAGAAGGGAATGGAGCAGTTGGGTTAGGCTTGCCCAGAGAGCCAGAGTGGGAGGCAGCCCATGCATCTGCACAGCTCAGGGCTTTGTAGCCCCACGTGAACAGGAACTGCCAGAGGAAATGCAGCCATTGGTGTGAGCAAAGGACCCAAAGGAAGCTATTGAGAGAGGGCTTGCCTTGCTGGGATGTGAGTTAGACAGATTTCTAAGTTATTGGTAGCATACCAACATAACTCCTATGGTGCCCCCAAGAAAAACTGACAGAAAATGCAGTGTTAAACTAAGACATAAAGGATGCTGTGTGACCACCTCTGCCAGCAACAAAGCCTCCAATGAGACTGAGCGCCCCAACCCTCTTGATGAAGAGATGCCGACATGCAGTAGGCAGCTGGACACCCAGAAGTCACTGCTAGCTGAGTGGATACAGCTCCACAGAGTTTGGGAGGCCCAAAGCCAGCAGAAACCTATGGTCAAACAGGAAACCCACAGCTGATGGGCAAGCAGCAGGAGCTCAGGAGGAAGCTTTGAGCTTTCATCCTCTGAATTAAGTCATCAGTTTGGTTATTTCTGGGATGGAAGGTATGATCTTCCTTTCTAAATATATATATGAAAGGATGCCAGGGGAATGTGGGCCTCCAAAACCAACAGACAACTCTGCTTTCAGGAGAGAAGAAGCCCTCCAAAACCTCCAAGCGCTTTGAAAGGTCTTTTTTCAATGGCATAGATGGGAGCCTCAGTAGGCTTTGCAGACCAGGAGAGCCTGCGCTTCTGATGCAAACTGAAAACCAACACAGCTTCCAGACGTGTGCAAGCAGAGCAGCCCTGCAGATCAAACAAGCCACAGCACTCTGCACCAGGCTCCCATCCTGCGAGCTGGATGGTGCCCAGGGGCAAAGCAAGCGCAGTGCTGGTGATACTCCACATTCGGAGCACTCAGACATCCTGCTGGATTCGCCTGGCTTGTTTTAAACCTGTTTAGAGCAAGACCTCAACATTTTGCATTGACACCAGCTATCCCAGGGCTCAGAACCTGTCAGGCAGGCGCTCCAGGCAGCAACAAAACCCTACAGTACTTGGATGGAGGCTGGAGGGGTGCTCTGGGAGCAGCTACAGGCACCCACAGCACATTGCCCATATCCTGGGCATCACAGGAAGACCAACATTGCACAGCCATTTCCCATCAGCCCCAAAGATAGGCAGCAGAGCATTCGAGACCTCATCAAGGAGCTGGTCCTTCATATTCAGTTCAGCAGTGGGACGGGGGATGGGAAGCTTCTTATAGAGCACTTTGAGAAATGGTTCACATGGTATATGAGATTTCAGCTCTAAAAACCATTGATACACCATCTTTTGCCCTACATTATTGATATATGACTTGTAAATGCTGAACCTTACTCTCCTCCCTGTAGCCTCCCCCTGCCAACCAGCAGCAGCCTTACATAGCACCAAGACCCAAACCAGTTCCCTCTGCTGCTAAACTGAAAGAGCAAAACCCTCCACAGCTGGTTTCCAGTCAACTTTTGCCTTTCCTATCAGGCTGGATCTAATTAAGAGAGGAACAGCATCACCAGAAAGGCTACAATTAAACTGCCTCTTCAATTAGCATAGCAGGGCTGGCAGGAAGGCAGGACCTCATGCCTGCCTTCAGCTCAGCTCCCCAGAAAAGGCACTCCCCACCCCTCAGCCCCCACTGGATGCTGATTGAATGAAATCAGACTCCCAGCAACAAAATGACTTTATGAAAAATGCATGAGCAGGGATGGGCTGACCAGCATCATCCTAAAAAGCAGAGCTGCTCCTTATCCAAGAGCTGCAGGGAGGACCAGGTCACTGGCCATGCTGGTGCTCCAGCAACCTGGGCTTCCATTGGGTTTGCAGAAGGGCCAACCCCCACCCATATTAACCCCTTCTGCCTCACCAGGGGCATGCTCTCCTGCTAAAATTCATCAAGATTTTACCCAAACACACCCCAACCATTGCAAGATGGAGAGGTTTAATTGCAGGCTATTCAGTGCAACACCATACACAGCTCAGCCAAGTCCATCTCCAAGTGTGCATATGCTCATAAAGATCAAAAGGTTGGAGACGCTGCTCAGATCAGGAAACCAGGTATTCTGATGCAAATGGATCAGCCCCATCACCCAGAGCAAGGCTCAGCCAGAAATACAGCTTCCACAGAGCAGGAGCCCTGGCAGCAGCCTGTCTTTCCTGCTTCTAATGAGATCTGAATTGCTCTGTAAGAGCTTTTCTGAGGATGCTGCAGAAGACCTGGCTTTGGATTCCACCCTTCCTGACAGCAAGGCATCTGGTGCCACTGGACAAGAGGGGAGGACAGCCACATCACTGACCCCATCTCAAGGATGAAAGTCACCTCCAGATGACTC
Organism: Gallus gallus; assembly: GCF_016699485.2. Classification (NCBI taxonomy): domain Eukaryota; kingdom Metazoa; phylum Chordata; class Aves; order Galliformes; family Phasianidae; genus Gallus; species Gallus gallus. The sequence goes on along the minus strand of NC_052541.1, from coordinate 18,740,318 downwards.
TCCCACCTTCACTGGCTGTTCCATCTCTGAAGGCATCCAAGGCCAGGCTGCATGCGGCCCTGGGCAGCCTCACTTAGTTGCTGGCAACAGCACCTACGGCAGGGGGCTTGGAACAAAATGGTGTTTAAGGTCCCCTCCAACGTAAGTCATTCTGTGTTTCTGTGATTGGGATAAAAAGGGCATCAACAGAACCATGTGGGGATCAGAAGTCAAAGCATCATCCTCATTTGACACTCCCTTGCAAAGAAGCCTGAAGTGGGATTAGGGACCTCAGCCCCCAGGTTCCCAGTTACTGAGCTGGGATGCGGCTGCCTCCAGGTTTCCCATTGCAAATAAACAGTTGCAAAGAAACTTCTGCTCAAAGCTCGAAAAATAAGTGGCTTCAATGAGGAACACATTCATATTCCACTACATAAATATCCCAAAATGACTGCAAGAGTTATTAAAAAACATGGACCCAAAAAGCAGTGAGAGAAGAGGCCTGTACTCTGTTAGAGGGGTGTTAAATTATCCCAATTACATGCGCTGCAATATTACATACTTAGCTCTGTAGCAAGCACTAAAATCTTGGCATCGCTTTTAGCCAAAGGCAATTGCTTATCAAACACAGAATGCAGTGCCAAAGAAAAAATGATAACTATTTCCTAATGCATTAGAGGAGTCGTGCATTGGATGCAGAGCTTCATTACCAAACAAACACATTGGGATTGTGTGGCTTTCATCCAAGTGGACTGAGCCACTTCTGCCATGGGAAGGATGTTAGCAAGAGTTGGCCAAGCTGGGATGGGCACCTCCAGCCCACAGCCAAACCCTGCACTGAGTGAGCACAGCTCTCCCAGACGAGCACCATTCCCATCTGTAAGAGAGGGAATCGCACCCAGCACCTCCCCTGAGCAACACTACATCCTCGCTGCATACACATTTTGCATCCATTCTCCCTGGGGAGCCAGCACCGCTGCAAATGGGGATTGCTCTACGAGTTCATGTTTAGGAGATGGCTCTCATTACACAGCCATGCTCATGTTTAGGTTCCCAGCCTCTTCCAGCCTGGCTTTAGGAATCCTGCCGCGACAGCACAGCCTCCCCAGCAGCTCCACAGCCAAACCCTGCTGGAACCTGGATGAGAAGAGCCTGCACAAGCAGGAAAAATAACAGGGGGGGAGGCAGAAAGTGAGCTGAACTTTCTTTAACCTCAGAAACAGTGCAAAGGGATTTCTTATTTTCCTCCCTCTGGTTTGTCCATCCCTAATTAGTATCTCAGAAAGCCATGCTGGTATTTCACAACCCCTCTCGCACAGCCAGGACTGCTCGGTGTTGCAGAAATTTACGGTTCCTCGCAGTGCTCCTCCCAGGCCAGACCACAGGGTGCTCCAGGGGCTGCACTGCTAGACATGAAAGCACTGTTTGGTCCAGAGAATCCTAAAAAGGCAACTGCAGGAGCCAGAGTGCCCTGGCCTGGAGCCAGCACCAGGGTGTGCTGGGTCACATTGGCCGTGGAGCTGCAAGGACTCCATCCCAGGGTTGGTCTGCAAAGGACGTGGAGCACAACACTCTCAGCTGGGGGCACACGGGGACAATTCTCCCCACTTTTGTCCATTTAAACCCAAGGGTGAAGAGTTCACCATGGGAGGTGGCGTCCAGCCAAAGGACGGCCCATTCCAATGCAGAAGACCAGGGTGGTGCAGGAAGGGTGCAACCCTCTCCCTGCTCAGCTGCTCCAGGTTTTGAGGGTTATTTACTAGAAAGGGGCACGTGCCAGGATTAGTTATGAATAACAGTTAATTTAAACCCCAAACACAAGCAACTCTAAACTTACCCCTAAACATTCCCAACCAGATCTAAGAGCTATGCTCACCCAGGCCAAGCACAAAGGCAGTGCTCAAGGATGCATTACCCCATCAAGAGAGTTAAATGAGAGCACTGAGACTTACTAAGAAGCTCCAGCACAAGATGGCTCACACGTAAATGGTTTCGAACACTTCAATCCAAGGGAACAGCAGAGGTATCACTTCACCAAGCCCTCCCAGCCCACAGGTTACCAATGCCTGCCCACGATGTACCTCTGTAGATGGCATAAGCTCTTCATCCAGACACCATCAATCAGCACAGCTCCACAGGGTTTGCCTCCAGAACAACCACACAGCTTTACAGCCCACTGCATCTCAGCTCATGGGGGATCTCCCGCTGACCAGAAGGCTTCAGAGCTGTGCTTGACACGCATCACACAGCCCAGAGCACGCCCACCTCCCTGATGGCTCCTGGAGAAGCGCAGCCATTAGCAGCTCGAGGAGGGGGCTCCATGGGAGGGATTTACTCCAAAGGCTTCCTGATGTATTCCAGTTTCCTTTTCCCTGCTAACATCTGGGGTGTGTTTATAGGTAGTCAATTCAGCTCAGCCATCCCACATATGCTGCAGCATCACTGCCTGCGAGCTCCAGCAGTCAGCAGAGCACAGAGAAGTTCTCCTTTTGGAAACCAGTGGGAAACCATCCCCGGCTCTTTGGGAAGCTGAACAAGACAAAGCGAACACGTGCAAAGACAGGAAAAAAGGAATCTAGCTTTGGACAAAGTGGTGCAACAGCTCTGGAAAAACAACAAGTGAAAATTATCCAGTTTGTATAAGATATCCCAAAAGCTGGTGTCAGCCCATCGTGTTTTGTATTAAACCCAGATGTATATCATCTTCCCATCAAAGAGAAGTGCCTGTAGCTGTTGCCATCAGCCAGCTGGTTTTAAGCTCCCCTTTTCCCCACAGTGTAATATATCCCAGGCTCATTGGAGCTCACGTCCCATGGAATATCTTTGCAATTTGTAACCAGTGCACAGTGTGGCTCAGCTGCAATTTCATAAATCACCCCAGAGCCCCCGTTTAATAATAAATCTTCCGATGGCCCCGGACTGTAAGGGACCAAGCAAAGGTCTGAAAGGGGAGATTTTGCCTTTCAAAGAGGAAAATAGATGAAAAGACATTTGCAGAATCCACCAGGGGTCAGTGTCTTGGCAGAAATCCTCCTCCTGCACTGACAGCACAGGCAGCCTCAGCTCCAGGATGTTTGTAATGCTGCAGGACAAGGGTAGGAATCGTGGGGGCAGGGGGGTCAGTTTGATGCTTCCCTCCCTCTCTCTTTTAATGAGAAAGAGACACGAGCAGCAGCTTTCCCTGCTGCACCAGTGACCCCATTGGGGTGGGAGCACCCCGGGGTGATGCTGGCCCAGGGCCTGCACTGCCCATGGGATCTTCACGGCACTCAGAGCATCGCCGTGCAGCAAAGGGACAGTGGGATCACAGCCCTTGGGCTCACCCAGTCCCTAAACATTGCTCTTACTCCACACGCAGCACCACATCAGGATCAGCACAGCTCTGCCCAGACTGTGAAGGAACATTTTGGTCAATATCCCTGCAGTGATTTTCATTTGCAACCATATGAGAAGTAAGGTGAGCTCTGAAAGTTCATCTCCTCCTCTTCCCAACACCACTTGCCTGCAGGGAGGCTTTTTCTACCAACTCAAGGACCGCTGCTCTGCAAGGTGACATCCAGGAGCTCTACAGTGCTCTGCTGTGCTTCTCTGATGCACGCTACTGAAGACATGGGAGGAAGAGTCTAAGAGCAGCACAGGACAGGAAGGGCTGCTCACGTCTCACTTGATCTCCTACCTCCTTTTCATCTCGAAGGAATCACAGCATCACACAAGAACACTGCCTCACAGCTTTCTTCCATTTTTAATAACACAAACTCCATGTAGTACTACTCTGATGCTCTTACAAACCTTCTGGAAGCTTCTTCTTGCTCGCCTGGTTTCAGAGCAAAGCACAGCCAACTCTGAAGTCATCACGTGGCCCCTTCTGCATCTTGCTTGATACATAAGCTTTTTCCTGAGATGTTTACTAATGGAAGAATTCAAGGACATGGCTATCAAGTTTTACTAGAAAGGAAAATAAATACTGAGGTCAGTTCCCATCAGGACACTGCACATTCGGAGTCACCTCAGACAGAGACTTCCTACCCAAGTTACCACACATTGCTGCGATTTAAGGGGTTACTTACACCAACAGCAACACATCCTGCACGTATAAATATACCAGAAGCAATACAAAGCCTGGGCATTCAGCTGCATGCATCAGCAATACAACTCAGTGGAGACTTCTCTGCTAGGATGCATTCTGAACAAAGCAAAAAGAGCCTTTTTGACCACCTACGTGCAGCTTTTCCAGGACCAGCTGCAAGTGAAACACCCAATAAAAAAAAGCAGACAAGGAGAGGAAGAGGAGCAAAGTGTTTGTAGCTTTTTTCTGCTTTTCTTTAAGATCCACACAGAGAGCAGAGCCATTGCAGGCTCCCACCTGCACCCCCCCCCCCCCCCCCCCCCCCAAGGCCACGAGCTGAGCTTTGAACTACAGAACCATGGCATCCTTAAGGTTGGAAGAGACCTCCAAGACCATCCAAGTCCAACCATCCACCTACCACCACCATCACCCGCTTCTCCTTTCAATCCAGCACCAAACCACCACAGCCACAAGTCCCCACGCCTGGGAGCTTTAGGGAATTACAGTGAGTTAATTGCAGGCTCAAAGCTATTTTTAAACAGCTTCAGCCCTTCTGTCACCGCAGAAGTCCTTACAGCATTGGACTGATGGGACTGCGCAGTCCCCACCATGCGACCAGCACTATGGGCTGCCTCACCAAGTCCTCAGAAGAAAGAAAAACACACTGAATTCCCCAGCATTTGAATCACTTCAACTTTTGCCAAGAACGGGCCTCCCTCGTTACAGTTTCATAATTCTTCAGTCCTTTCAGACTCGCTCAGACACCATTTGGGTAATCATTAACCATTCCAAGCACTCGGCGCCTGCTCAGTGAGGCTCTGCGTGTTCGAGCTTGGCATACGAGACCTTCAAAACTAACAGCTCCGCAGTGTTTCTTTCTGTTAATTATGCTATTTTGGAAGGAGGAGAGGAAGGAAAGCAATTTCCAGAGGTTAGATGGGATTTGCTTCTCACCCTTCCCTCGGGCATCCTTGGAGAGTTACAACATCACAGCCATCATGGATGTTCCCCAGGAACTGGTTGTAGTTCCAGAGGTGTCCCCAAACCCAACACAGCAGCGCCCCATGTCCCTGCTGCCCTGGAGGGGGCACAGCCCCCCAGAAAGTGGTGTTAATCATCACTGGGGTTCAGTAAGAGACCAACCCTACTCAGAGCAGCATGGATGGAGCATCAAGCTTCAGAAAACATGACTCAAACTGGAAGATGCTAGGAGCCACAGATGTTGGATGAATGATGCAGACAGCCAGGGATAAGGTGAAAGAACAGGTGGAAAAAGTGTCCTTCCCACCCACAGCCAGAGCACAAGGGAAGCTCTGGGGCCTCTTCCCTTCCTCCTCCATCTGAGTTTTCTTCCTATGCACTCCTCCCTGCAACACCAGCAGGCTGGGGAGCAAGCAATTTTGTATGACAGCAGCAATGGGCTGTGCCAGGAAGGCAACAGGTCAGAGGTGTCCTTCATTTCAGAAAGAAGGAAATGCATAAAAGATGCAGCTCGAGAAGTCCCTTTAGAAAGGAACCCCATAATCTGCCTGCATCAGACCACACTACCTGCTCCCTGCAGCTCCTGGGGAGGACGCAGGCAGACCACTGCACATACCACAGGGCTGCCACCCAACCTGGCCTTGCAGCACCAACATGCAGATGGGGAAGCTCTGAGCAAGCACTTGATGGCTGATGTAAAGCTGTGGTGAAGCCATCAGACCCAAGGACCCCTCACCAGGACCACAGGCTGGATGCAGCCAGCCCACAGCCTCTGAGCAGCAGCACCCCCCAGCAGTAACCCCCTCCCACAGATGCAATCATGCCAAACAATTCCTTAAACAACATCAGATGTCATAAGATCAAGAACTATTATTCAACCTCCCAAATAACAATAGTGCCCAGAAGGACTTGGAAAACTACTCAAAGAGCTTTGAAGCTTTGTGTAATGTACTTAGGACAGCTTCTTCCACAGCAACAGCTCCAAGCACTCCCTGTGTCCCCATCTGACCAAGCTCCCCACACCGAGGTGATGCTGAGCCACCCACACACCCAACTGAGCACAAAAAATACCCAAACCAAAGCCAGAGCTGAGCAAACGCACCACATTCTGGTATTTTACTGGGACTGCAAGAAGGTATGGAGATGGAAAAGCCCACTGGGGCATCCTCAAGGACATGCTTTTCGCTCCTGCCTTGCTTACATGAGCCATAGGACATCCTACACAGGGAGCTGCTCTGTAAGGAAGCATCTGCTTAATAGCTGCAGAGCTCTGGTGCTGTGCATTTGGGATTACGGACAGTTGGGTGGTGGTTATCCTGGTCTCACCAGTCCCGAAGTCACACTGATGTTACCCAAGGAAGACCTCACTTGGGATGTTTCCTCTGTTTCCCGGTCCAGGCTGAGAATACCGTGAGAAAAGTGCTTCCCACAACATATCAGTAGCTGTAATCCCACCCCACAGCCAACAGAAAGCAGGAGGCAGGAAAAACAGCCGGCAGTGCTTCCCAGAGCTGAAGAGCAGCGATGAGGTTTGCGTTCCCACCAAGCTTCCTAAGGAGATGTGGGAGCCAGCCACCCCATCCCCCCCGTTTTTGAGCCATTTCTTCCATTTTAGCAAAATCCACACAAGGATAAGCAACCGCAGCAGACCCTCCATGGGCTGCGGCACACCGCCCTGCACGCGCCTCACTGCTCCACGCAGGGGAAGGCTGCAGCAGAAACCAAGCCCTTATTAAACAGCATCTCTAAGACACGTCCCAACCTTCAAACCAGAGCCTGCATCCTTCCAAACCAACAGAAGAATCTCACCCCACGCCAGCTGGGGCACCAGCAGCCCCTCGTTCCCTAAGAAACACCATTATTCCCCCCAGATCTTCATCTCTCCAGCAGCTTCCACATTAAGGAACTGCGCTCCCCTCCAGCCCAGCACCCCCCCAGTGCTCTGTGCCCCAAAGCTGACTGCAAGAGTCACATTTTCCCCAAAATTCCGGGAAATGGGCTGCTGCTTTTAACGAGGAGAAGGTTTTTCTGCTGACTTCCACAGCCAAGCTAATAAAAATGGGCAGAAATAAGAAACTCCAGCAGAAGGGAGGCGTGGGGGAGGAAGAAGGGGAAGATAGCACTTGTTTGAGCCTCTCCTAAGTAAGAGCAGATAATTAGCCACATATATCCCAGAAAGAATAGCAACAGTATAAGCAGTTGTTGGGAATGCAGGCTTTAAGAGTTTTTGCCAAAAATGCCTGCTTTTATTAAAAAGGAATGGCTTCACAAAGGCCCAACTGTAAGAAAGGTTGTAATTTGCCCAAATAAAACTTAATTTGATCCATGAAATAGCTGTGGTTTATTGTGTAATATATGTGCTATGTGTTTTAATTTAATAGAATCCAATATAATTGTAAGCCAGCCGAGTTTCAGAGCAATTTCGGGTTGTTCCCACAGTGCGTATAGCACAGATGCCACTTTGTGCGTTGCACCACCACGGTGATGGATTAGGAATACAGGAAGGATTACCCACCAAGCAGGGCTCCATCACACACCAAGCAGAACACGGGACCTCCGAGAACAGCAAAGGAGTTATTTACAGGTAACCACGTTGGATGCTCTGCAGTTAACTACCGCACCCCTGGCTCTCCTGGAGCTGCACCTATTGCAGGTAGCAGCTCCTCCTGCACAGGGAGGAAATATTCAGCTTTTAATCATGCATTGAAGACATACATCCTCCCATGTTTCTACTGCAGAGGTAAAACCCCAAGGAGGAGGAGGAGGATGGTCTGAAGGCTGACAGAGCCTAGAGGACAGTAGCAAACAGCACACCACAGTGGGACTCCCATAGCACACTCAGTGTCCAGACTCCAATTGGAAAGCATCTCTGAGGCTCATTGAGTTCAACTCCATTTCAGCCTTTCTTTACAAGAGGAGCTGAATGCAGTTCCCTCTAGCATTCACTTCTCCTCTGCTCTGGCCAGTAGCAGATACTTTGCAGTTGTAACAGCTGTGAACGTTAAGGACAACCAACACCCACAGGATCTACCAGCAGCTGCTCCTCACCAGCTCATTGCACACAGTTTTAAACTCAACACTGCTCAAATTAAGAGGACATCATAAGCACAGTCCACACACAAAGGCCACAATGACTCAGATGTATTCTGAGGGAACTACAAACCCATGTCTTAGGCTGCCCTCAGCAGTACAATGCCACCCCAATCCCATAGCAGCACTGCTCCTGCCTACACCTGCCCCCACCTGCAGCCCCTCTGCTGAAGGCAGTCCTGCAATTTGAACACCACATTAAAGCACCCCCATATCCCACCACCTCACTCCATGGGTAGTCAGATAGTGCATCTTGTATCACCCAGAGGACCAAGAGCTAGCTCCATACTGATAAGGACAGGAGAAGGCTCAGGGTTGGGGAACTCCACTTGAGCACACCGCTGTCTGGGAGGGTGAGACCCCACAACCCAAGCACCAGAGATAAAGTAACCTCATAGCTGACTCAAAAACCCTTCAAAGCAAAGCCAGCTCCAACACAAAGCACCCAAGCTCTGGAGCTTCACAGGGAACAGGATCTCACTCCAAACACAGCCAGGCCTCAGCCACAAGCAAAGCATATGGTTCACAATAACCCTCCTACTTCCATTCACCCCTTCATAAAAAGGGCACAATCCCACAAAGACCTTACAGTACAAAAAGAACAAATCGCTTACCATAGGTGCTGAGAAACCAGGAACATCTCAGAAGAGGGACAGAGACAGACCTAGAAGCAACCAGAAAACTTCCCAAACTGGAAATGGGACAGCCAACCTGCTTTTATAGGGGCTGGGGCAGATGCTCAATTACAACACCTGGGGAGCACAGCAGGGACCCACAGCATCGTTACCTCCCAAGGCTGCCATCCAATAGAATAGGAGCTGGGGCAAACGAGCAAACACCAACACCTGGGGAGCACAGCTGGGGCCCATTGGGTCGTTGGCATTTGCGAGCTCCAGCAGGGTAAAAAGTTCTCTTTCCAGAAAATGTCTGCTTCTGCCCACCTAAGTTAGCATGGAAAATTAGCAGAGTGGTTTATTTATCACAGATGATGTCAGGAAGGCTTCTCGTAGACTGTGTTGCTTGTGGCCCTAAGGCTTCTCTAAAAGGGCTGAAGTTTGAATGGCTACAATGAAGTATTAAAGAGGAGAAATGGGGGTAGAAAGTAACGTTTGATGTCTTACTTTGCTGCCTCTCAGTCAAATCCTCTTTATTCCCTTTAAAGCCTCACTGTCAGCTGAAATAAAACTCTAAGATTTATTCCTGGGGAAGCGCATGAGTACTAAGAGAAGAAAAATTAAGCACAGTCAGTAGATTGCACAACGGCAACCCCGACCTTAACCCTCCAAGTTTCAACACAAGAGCCATCATCCTCTCCATGATGCAAAGCAGGACAGCACGATGGCTGTGGCAGTGCACCGGGCAAGGCAGCCGCGCTGGGAAAAGCACATCACGTTGGGGCTGTTCCTCCAAGTTAAAATGAAAGCAGTGCTTACAAAACAACTTCTGAAAGGAAAGATAGGCTTAAAAATAACCCTATCCCCAGCCATGTGAAAGTGATACAGTGAGTGATGTAGGTGGTATGGCACAGCACACCAAATCTAAGCCACACGGGATAAAAAATCTGTGCAAAGCTCTTGAAAGCTGGCCTTAAACGATCATGACATGTTTTGACACCATTCCCTGATAACAATGGCTGTAACACAAACAAAAATTAATGATGGCAGTATTAGCACTGATGCTGCGTGAACTCAACCAATGTGGTCCCAATTACGTATCATTTCAAGTATGGTTATAATTTGAGAAATGATCTGCGGAAACATCATTGCGACATTCCTGCTCGTGCCTCTCCCCGATGTCCGTGCCAGGTCTGTGCCTTTCCTCTGGGATGCTGTCCGTTTTCCAAGCCTGGCTCATTCGTGGCTGCTGGGGGAACCCCGCGGTACAGCAGGAGCCATCTTCTCTACGTTGAGGTCCTGGTTTAGTCGCTGAGTTTGGAGGCACGGCGGCGGTCTCCTGGCATGTTTTTTTCCACTAAACACGAGGGCTGCAAAACCATTCCCCCGGTAATGAAAGCCAAGGTGCTTCTGAAGTCACTGGACTCCAGGAGGAGTAAGCGCACGTGGATTTGTAATAGAACTCTTAAGACTTGGCAGCACCAGTCAGTGGCCATAAATAATGCAGCAAAGAACTTCACTAGTGACACGAGGTCAGGCACTGCCCCACGTACCCACACTATGGTGCCTCCGCTTGAGGATCCACCCAACTCACAACCACTGAATGCGTCCGGGAGGTACTGGAGCCAGTGGGGTGATGCCTATGTGAGGCGGTCACAAACTGGTCCTACCGGACAGCCTTTAGTGCTACAGTCTGCTCTGCTCTTCACACCAGCACCATGACCCATTGACAAGCACAGACATGAACAGGCACATGCCTATCCATCATGTCTCCACGTCTCCATCATCACCGTGTCTCCATCATCACCATGTCTCCATCATTACCATGTCTCCACCAGCTTTGTCTCATCACAGCTATGAGAGTTTTCTCTCTCACCTTCTGCTTGCTCCCTTCTCTTAAACGGTCCCCATTTTCCTCATTTCCTTCCTCTTGGAGACAACTGCAGCCTGCCAAACGCTGACGTACAGTTCTGTAAGGACCTGGCTCAGATGGCAGACAGTGGTCACCCCTCTGCAAATCCCACCTGACTGCAGAGCGCCTGAGCAAATGCTGCTCTGAGCTTCAGTCAGGGGAAAAAAAAAGACCAAAAATAAAAAAGAAAAAGACAATTAAACCCCCCCCTATAATGCGAATACTTTATTATCAATGAGTGACTGGTATTAGCTTTTTGTCTGGGTATTAATAATATTTCAAAAAAAACCATACATCAAAATTAGGGCTTTTCTCTCCTATTTTTGCTGTATAATTTTTTTTTCTTTAAATCTGTATTGAAAGAATTATATAAGCCAAAGTGCATTTTCTGTTTTTTGTCCATATACACATTGCACCATACATAAATAATTACATTGTAAAAATGACTCCATAATTACAAGTATAATATATATTTTCATATAATATATAAAACTTTATATTAAATCTAGGTAGATGATATTTGGGATAGTCTGTGTCTTTCTGTTTTGTTTTCCTTTCGTCAGAGGCTGACTGTTATCGATTGTTACTGAGCAAGATCTCCAGCCAACACGGGCAAGACGTGATGAACTGTCTCGAGTAACACGGCCCCCAGCCCTTGGCAAAGCTGATCCGCACGCTGTTGGGGTCGTAGGGCCCGTCTGCATAATCCAGCTCCGCAGTGTGCTGCAAGAGGCAGGACTTCTCGTAGTCAAACACCTTGATGGAATAGCCCGGCATCACCTTGCGCACTATCAAAGTCCTACAGTTGGGGATGTCCAGTGTCGGGGAGTTGACGAAGATGGGATGCTCGCTGCGATTGTAAGCCCACACACCGTCCGGTTCTTTGCTAAGTAAAATCCCGTAACCGATTTTACTTCGAGTCCTTCTCACAGTCTCGCTCCTGTTTTCCAGGTTTAGCTGTCCGAGGCAGAAGCCGTTTCCTTGAGGTAGGTCATAAAATATACTGACAGACTGTTCGTACACTGTGTAGAGGCGGCCGACGCGCGTCCGGTGCTCCCAGTAGGCCACGTTGCACCAATGGCTCCTCTTCACGGCATCGGGCGACGTGCTGGCGTCTGTGGGGAAAGAAGAGCACAGGTCAGGTTTGCTCTGACCACCTCTGATTGGGCAGGCACTGATAGCAAATGCATGGCTATTCCCACCCACAAGCTCCGCTCCCGTGAACAGAACTTGAGTTCAGCTCAACGTTTGTCCTTCAGCCCAAAGCTCATCATCAACCCAAAGCTCGCTATCAACTAACATCACTATCCCAAAGCTTGTCCGTAACCCAAAGCTTGTATTTAATAAATTATGTCAAATGCCACCAGGAAAGAAGGCTCAAGCAAAGTCTGGTGATTTAGTGGCCCGCTCTCCAGATCCCATGGAGCTCAACGCTTCCTTCTAATTTACTGCGCAATCCTGCCTCCATATGCCAGGACCCCATGTACTCAAGACCTGCCCCTTTCACAGAATTCATGGAACGGCCTGAGTTGAAAAGGACCACAATGATCATTCAGTTCCAACCCCCCTGCTATGTGCAGGGTCGCCAACCACCAGACCAGGCTGCCCAGAGCCACATCCAGCCTGGCCTTGAATGCCTCCAGGGATGGGGCATCCACAGCCTCCTTGGGCAACCTCTTCAGTGCATCACCACCCTCTGAGTTTCCAGCACTGAAAGCCCATAGTGCCATGACACCCCAACAGCTGCACCATGGCTCAGCCACGTCTGAGCCTGGCAGGTCCCCAAGCTCCTCCAGCATCCCATGGTGCCACACCCTCATTTCCAAAGGCCAACACTCATTGAGCCATGGTGCTGGGGATGTCCATGAAATATTTGGATGTATGACCTGGCAGTATCTCCTCTATGTAATATTCTTCGACAGCAGTGCGAGTGTTCCCACAGGGAGCATGAAACTCGAGAAGGCATTTCACGCCAATGGGGAATAGTTTCTCTGAACTATATATGTCATCCTACAAAGCCATTGGAATTCTCCCCAGAACAAGAAATATCTTCTCTTTCTAGGAATTACGTTCAGGGAAGATGGGAGGGACACAGATTGCCAGAAATTTACTCAAAGCTCACTGCAGTATTTATGGTACCTCCGGAAGGGACATGGGAACCTCAGCCCCGGAGAGGGCGAATTAACCTCTTGCTGGACATTAGCCTCGTTCCTACCTCCAGTTAAAAGAAAATTGCTCTTGGATTCCAACAAGGAGCTCTGCAATGAGCCAGCCCTGCATTAAGCTCCCTGACAATATATCACGCGCCTATGGCCTGCTGACCCCTCTGCATCCGTGCCATCAGCTCCGATTAACTCACACGTGGAGTGATGCCATTATTTTGCTTCAGAGACCCCATTGACGCACAGGATTTCAAGCACATCCCCGCAGCCCCATTTCTTTTCAGGCTCAAATTCCCCCGGAGGGTAATGGGCTCTCCTCCCCATTTGCGATCTTTGAATTAAGCGGCTTTGTTAGAGTTTAACTTGAGTTGTAACTGTGCAAATTTAAGGGGAGGGAGGTGGGGTCACTGCGCAAGTGAGGAGGCAGCAAAGCTGGCGGGATGCCCTTGGCCGTGGGCAATGCTCATGGTCCCCAACCAAGCCCTCCATGCAGTCCAAACCTCCCCAGATGCCCCTCTTTCCCCCCATCGCCTGCTGCAACTATTTTTAAAGCCTCATATGGGTGCCAAGAGCCCCATTTTGATGTATGTTTTCTCCAGAACTGGGAAAGAAATCCTGCAGCGATAACAGACTTCAGCCCCACCAGGAAAAGTTTACCTGCATTTATGTCCATGTGCCACACAGGAGAAAAACATCATCGCTGCCCCCTAATACTGGAGCTGATGTGCTGTGCCTCCCGAAGCCATGGGAAAATGCGTGCCCTGCAGCTAAACCCTACAGAGATGGGCAGGATAAAGGGGGACCATGCTTCAGGTGGGCTCTACTTAGGGATACTGAGGTTCAGTATCAAAACACCCCTGAGGAAGGGATGCACCCAAGCACCAATAACACGTGGCAAAGCAACAAGGGAATGACAGGTCATCCATTTCCCTAAAGGGCTGGAAACCATTTGCTGCCATGCTGCAATAACCTCCTCCGAACACGGCCCTCTGCTAACAATAAACATCAGCCAACACAAAGGTTTTTCCCATTTCTTACTCTTTGGACAACAACTGGCATTTCCTTCTCCGTTCCAGATATCTCTGGCTGCCCAAGTGAACAACCCAAAGCACTCCAAAGGGTGATGACTGGCAATTGCAGGATCGATGTGTCATATCCACACTCATCAATTAATTGATGCTCGTCAGTGCTGGCTGGATCTGGCTCGTGCAGAAATACATCACGCTGCCATGCAAAGCACCAGCCGTGGGAACAAGGAGGTTTAGAGGAGGAGTCACACCTAATTCTGGATTAGAAAATGCCAGATTCCTAGTGCCCGTGTGATGCACTGAGACCTGGTGACAGAAGGTTTTGGAGTCTCTGTGCAGCACTTCTACAGCGGTTGCAAAAACTTTATTTACCAAACTTACGGCATTATCACAAACCTGACCCCAGCAGACTTACTGAGCTGAACATTCCCGAAGCAAAACTGTCCTCAGCCACATCTGCACAACCCTCTGAAACGAGGAGCTTGGCATGGATGAAAACCAGTAACAGCCCTTGGTCTACCACCATGCAGACGTCAAAGTGCTTTGCTCTTTACAAAGCAAGTAATCCCACATTTTGAGACGTGAAACATTCGACAGAGTTCATAACTGATGACAACAGCAGGACAGCAGGCAGGAAAGGTGCTGAGCACCTGAATTTCACCAGCAGGTACATGATAAACCAACAATCACCCCTCTGCTGGAATGTAGGATAGCTGAGATGCCCCCACTACCATTCCCAAACCCTTCCCAAATGCCAAATGTTGCTGCTGTCCCATCCAAGTGTTGCTGGAGGGGCCACAGACGAGCTCGGAGCTTTTCATCTGGGGCCCAAAGGCTGGCAGCAATTACTGAGCTCTGCATCTGCTTAACCTCCCAGCCTCCATGGAGCCCCATGTGCCCATCAGGTAGGGAGGTTTTTTTTTCTCTGATCCCACTTTTTAGAAACTCCCACTTTGTCTCCAAATCTCCTTTACGAATGAGGTAACTTCAAAACTCAGCTTTCCCCATCAGCTGAATTAATTAGGGGAGCAGAATCATAGGGCCATTTAGGCTGGAAAAGACCACTAAGATCACCAGGTCCAATCTCAACCCACCCCCACCACCCATGTCCCTCCCTAATCACGTCCCCAGGTGGTACCCATGGTGTTCTGTGAGTTAAGGCACCCAGTGGGGGGGAGCAAAGCAGGAGGAAAGCAGCACCTATGCTACAGGAACATCTGCCTTTGGGTGTCCCCAACGTGCCACACCTGCTTTCCAGGAACTGGCAAACATTTTGGTAAAGACGCTGATGTATCACGTGTTCAGTACAGGGAAAGGCTTTTAATACCTTGCGCTTCAATGCATCTTAACTATGAGATGCCTTATTAGTGCACAAACAAAACACTCCGAGAAGAAATAACTCAGTGTCACTGGAGAAGCTGTGCCCCAAGGACCCTCCCGGTGCCGGGCTGGGTTCCTCACCTCCTTTTATCTCCTGGTGTACTCAAACAAACCCTGGGAAGATGAACTCATCTTACAGCCCTGACATAAAGCAAGCACTTTAGCAAGCCCCTCGTACAAGGGGGCCTGTGCTGTGTCTTATCCGCTGCCAAGTATTAGTTTCGCCTCCAGCTATTAGCTGCTACCACTCAGCAGACAGCAGGGGCGGCCGGCAGAAAAGCAAGCCCTCTGCCATTTAAATAAATATTCCATTTTTCCTCCTCTTTTTCCACGCTGCCCTTTATGCACAGACAAGAAAACACACTCTTTCCCCCCCCCCTTTCCTCCTTCTCTGGAACAGAGGCGTGCTTGTTGCCTCTCTTTCCGAAGAAAGAAAAACACTGCAGTGCTGCCGTGCCTCCCTCGATGGTACACGCCGCATTTCCAACAACTATCATTGCAGGCAGCTCCAACTCACAGCTACGTTTTGGCTGGCGTCAGGGCTATCTCCCCCATCAAAGCCACCTCCATCGATCCCACGGACAGACTCAAACTCTGGCTCTTGTTTACTCATGGGCTCGTTCCTCCCAGTCACCATTTCCTCTGCTGCAGCACTGCCTTGCAGCAGGCACATCCAGAAGGAAATTCAAACAATCTGAGATTAGAAAAACAAGATAGGAAGCGAGACTGGGGAATCAAAACCAGAACTTGGTGGGGAAATGGTCTCAGGCAAACGGGAGCCAGGCAGGAGAAGGCATGCAGAAAGCAAACGCTGCGCTTGTCCCGTACGGAGCGTGGAGGTAAAGGAATCAGTGGAGGTTTGGGGTGTTTGTCACTTGACAGCACGTGGAGCCACTCAGGCAGTCCAAAGCAGTTTGTTAAAAGAGAAAAAAAATAGATGTTTTTTCCAACCACAACGCTGTGCAGTCCCTGCCTGCTGCATGATGCTGCACTCAAGGGCAGGATGGGAACCATGGGCAGATCGAGTGTGCCACTGAAACACTGACCCGTGCCAACAACACTGCTCCATCAGCCCTTGGTGACAGCGGGGCCCCAATGATATATGGCTGCAAATAAGGAAAGAGGGGTGAAAAAGGATGTGGTCCCCCAGCGGCCCTAAGTGGCACCCCCAGCAGCACGCCATGGTATTCTGTTCACTTACTGCTTTGAGGAACGTTCCAATTTTTGCACCAATTCCTCATCAAACAGCCCCGAATCGCACAGGTTGGTTTTTCAAACAGAGCCCACCAAGAGCAGCAGCCTCCCCTCCGTGGCCATCTTGTCTGTGCCTTGTTCAAGACACACTGGCAAGTCACCCAAGGAAAGGAACGCACGCAAAGAAAACCCTCTGCAAGCTCCAAACATGATGGGGACTCCAAGCATGTCTGGGCACCTGGAGCATGTTTGTAGCCCAGCACATGGCAGCACGATGGCTCACTGTGAACGAGGTCCAGACAAAAAGCCTGGCACAAGGAACACACGCATTTCCCAAAAAGCTTTTAACAGTTCACCGGGGAGCCATCAGCTCAAAGCCCTGATTAATGCCCTTCGAAACAAGCTCCTGGGGTAAGGAAGAGGTTAAAACTTTCCACAGCATAAATGGAATTTTTATGGCCTTGCAAAGGAAAAAAAAAAAAGAATTAATTGTCAATCTGCCCCTGCAAAGCTCACAACCATTTTTGCTAAGCCAATATACTTAAAATGCCTCAGCCTTACAAGTTTCAGCTGGAATGTGTCACCCAGCCCCCTGCGAGCCCACGGCTGCAGCCAGCAGCACAACTGGATGCCCAGGCTGGGACAGCCCTCGTGCCAACTGTCCTGCCTGTCCATCCCTCACTGGGATCACTGGGGGGGGATTCTGAAGACCATTTCCCAGCTTTTCATGCTCCATGTCTTGGCCAGCAGCCGGCCCAGGAGCGCTCCGACATTGGCTCTACCGTATGTATGTAAGGTGACGGCCAAAGTCCACCTGCAAATGGATGGAGGCGGCCATCCCACGGTGGTTCTGTGACACCTGAGGTGTGGAGGCAGAAGGTCTGCCCCCCAGCACAAGTCCACATGAGGACGAGGGCAGCTCCATCCCTTTCTGGATGAGTCAAGAAGCTACAGGAGGACAATGGGCTTGTAGGTGGGTGGCAGCAGGAGGTTGGACAGCTGTCAGCTTCTTCCTGCACCTTCCTCTTCATGCCCAGAATCACCAAAGGGTGCTTGAATACCCCAGCTTTAACCAAGACGAACTCAGTCCCTGGAAAGGTCTCCAGCCAACAGCCACAGCCACTCGCAGGGACAGCACATACACCTTCCCTGTGTTACAACCACCGAGCTCTCTGCCAGGCTGCTGGTTTGCAGGGCTGGCAGAGACGCAGAGGTTCAGCCTTGCTCACGCCTGTAATAGAGTAAGAGTGTGACCTCCTATTGTGATTAATCTGCTGCCACCACCATCGCGGCCAAAAGGGTCCCAACTCCTCCATCCCCAGCAGGAGGTCCTGGTGAACTCCTCCTCCTCCTGCAGCCCTTACCTTGGCCCAGAGCTTTGGTGCCCCCCAGCCTCTTTCATGAGCCGATTTAATTCATTAACCCAGCAGATGATTAACTCAGGAGAACACTTGCGCTGGGTTAATTAATTAAATTAGTACAAAAAATAGGGTCTGGCGGGCAACGGAGCCAGTGGATGAGGCGCGTGGAGAGGGCTGGGGGGAAGGGGGGGCATTGCCATGGCAGCCTGAGAAACAAAAGCAACACAGGACAGGAGCCAATGCCAAGAACGGGGATGAAAACAATTTTCTCTGCATAAAAGAAACCACTCTGTAAAATCATCAGCTCATGCTAATTTCTTGTATCCTTCAAAGAAAAGCACACGCCATGTTTAGTTCTGCCCTGGAATTCCTAAGCATCGTTGGTTAAGTTATTTTCAAGCTAAACTCGAGTGGTTTCTTTCTGATGTACCCTCTGTATCCGTTAAATACGCACTCCAGACAATGCTTTAAGGTATTCCAGCAGGTTTTTTTTTTCCATTTGCCACCTCCCAACCTGCACAGTTTCCAAAGGTCTTTTCAGCCAAAGGTGAAAAAACCTGAAAAGCAAAAAAGCTGTTCAGAAGTAGCACTCGTGTCTTTTCCACTGCTGTTTTGATGCATCACTTTGGAAGGCAACGTTCTGGGAGGCTCTGGTGATTTCTTTGGGTCGAGCACTCCCAGTGTAACCTCAGCTCCCGGGCTGTGCACGTGGCCGTGCTGTGCCTGGCAAGCAGGGCTTAGCACAACAATGTAAATACCTCTTCAAAAGCGGCCCAAAACGTAATCACCTGCACTTGCTGCCAGTTATGAAAGCACCAGACCTGTCATCAGCTGAAATTTGGCTGAGGTTCCCCCCTTTTTGGAAGCCAGCCCTGGGTACGTCCGAGCCCTGAGAAGTCCCAGGTTTAGGGGCTGCTCTGACCGATCTCCCATACAATCATTCATCTGCTGAAAGCCTTCCCACTCCTGCCCAGTAGGGCTCGGCTTTTTCTTTTTTGCTGGGTGCAGCACAAAACGCACTCAAATGAGGGTAAAAACCTCCTTCCCCAAGGGCCCGAAAGGGGTCTGAGAGGCTGTGACAAAGAAACGGGGGAAGGAAAAGCCCTTTTTTCACTCTTGGGTTGAGCACTTGCAAGTTTTCGTCTTCTAAACGTTGGCAGATCCTGAGCCCTGCTCACTTCCAAACCCGTTTCTGCTGCTGGCTTTGGGGTTGGCAATGTCAGAGCAGCTCTTGGTGCTCTCAAGGATCCCCAGCGATGCTCCTGGGGAGGAAAATCATCCACTCTACAGCCAGAGCTGGAAACTGCCGCGACGCAGAGCATCCCGCAGAGCTGAGATTCTGGAAAAGGGCGTTCATGAATAATAGTAGTTTTTGCTTGTGGAGCAGTTTCACTCGAGAGCTTCAAAGCATTTTAAAAGCAAGAACTAATTACTAGGTTCCTCTGAAGAGAAATGGGAATAGCTCTCCTCTGTCGTGCCCCGCAGGCAGAGCCCGCAGCTCCACGACCGGTTCCGAGCGCTGCCCACTTCCCAGCAGCACCAAACCAGGGGCTTTCCACCCGTAACAGCTGTGGCATTGGGTCATGGAGCTGCTTTGGGGAGCTGGATGCTGATGTGCTGAGAGCATCGGGGCGGTGAGAGCCTCTGAGGATGCTCCAAAGTGCCCACACACGGCAGCAGGACCACGCGAGATGCCGGATGCATAACCCTCTGCCGTTACCCACTGCAGGTTGGAGCTCTGTGGTCTTTAAGGTCCCCTCCAACCTAAGCCATTCTATGACTCTACGACTAAAGAAAACCAGTGGATATTTTTAAGGGAGGCACTGTTTTGGATAATCCTTCTGACTGATGGATGCCTGCATGCAGCCATCCTGCATAAGCCACACCGGCTAAAATCCATCGCCCACCACCACCACCAGCCCCATATTCCAGCTCAGCTCCTTCCCTTCCCCAAAATCTGCTCTTTCCAGGAGCTCAGAGCCCAATGGTTCCCCAAACTTGGACTCCTGGCCCCCCAAAACGCTGACAAGCTGAGATCTGTGGGCCAGAGCTCTTGCATGGGACGTGGCAAACAAAGCCAGCTGCCAATGCAACAGCTTTGCCGTGCTTTTCTGCTTTTCCTAACCAGAAGTGGGGATACTTCCCAGAGAGGAGAACTAAAGCAAAACCAAGGCAAACATCACCACTGGCTTTATTTTAAGAGCCTGCAACTGTGCTGCATTGTGAGTGCAGCCCCGGTCTGCCCTACCTCTATCACTGTGATGCCTGCAAGCAAACAGAGGGGACACGGAAATAAACCAAGCAAACCAAGTGTTTTCCTCCCAGTGGGCTGGGAAAGAGCTGCTGGGAGGAGTGTTTGGCCCTGCACAGCCCCCACATCCTAACCTGGGAGCGCTGGCAGAACAAAAACCCCTGTTTTCCCCCCAGAATCTGCTGCTGTGAGCCCCACGTCCCAACCCACCCTCTGTCCTCAAAAGGGCTCTGGTTTTCACTTCCCTGCAACCTTCTTAATTCCCCCCAGCAGCCTTTATATAGGTTGCTGCTGTGTTTTTTTTTTCCAGTGCCCTTACATATATGGGAACCAGGCAGGGGCTGAGAGTGGAATGGAAATTCAGGCTTTGTTCTCACTGGCCGAAGCCCAAGATCCTTCCCCAGATAAAGCTCCCAGCCTTGCTGGCTGAGCCAGCCTCACCAGACCGGGCCTCCTCTCCTCACATCTCCTCTCACAGAGCTTTTGCCGCAGAGTTAAAGGCTCCGGGGTGCCTTTGTTTTGCAAGGAAACAACCCCACCATGCGCGAGTGGAGGGGTAAAACCTGACAGGAAGGTGCCGGGGCTGTTATCTGGTGGAGATCAACGCAACGCCACGGCCATGCAGATGGCTCCTGCCCTCCCTCACCCACACACCGGCGCAGGGAGGGACGTGCAGAGGGCTGCGTGCCTTGTGTCTGCACCCACACAGCCAGATTTCCCGATAGCTGCTTCGTGGATTGATGTGTAAACACTTTCTGGGGCCATTCCAGCCCTTCCCTGCAGCTAGCGGCTCGCTCCACCAGCATGCTCGTGGCCAGCATCCATAGGCTCTCGCTCCCACTTCAAGCAAAGACTAAACAATGACTCAAGCATCTCAGGATCTGCGCTCTGTGCTGGTCCCTCAGCCCAGCAGCCAGGCGCTGGGGCTGCTCCTGCCTCCCATTCCATGAAACCCACAGTGCTGGCAGTATTGCAGCAGCACAGGGAGAGCCTCCCTGAGCCCCCGAAGGCATCTCCCAGCGATGTCCCATCCCTCACCCAGGGTTTGCGCGGGGCGAGCGGAGGTGACTCACTCTCATTACCCTCCCTGGCCATGCAGGACTTGTTTTCGTTATGGGAAACCACAGTTTCTTTTCAAAAAAAATAAAATAAAATAAAAAATAAACCAACCAAAATACACAGACGTCAGTGGGATGCATCCTGCCCTGCCGCACGAATCCCAGCCACCCCAACACTCCGCATGCCTCTGGATGGTCAAACATGGCCAGGAGATGCTGCAGTGGAAGGGGTGTGCTGCAGCAGATACCACCAGCACTGATAGCCACATTACCCCCATTTTAGGGGAAAAAAAGAGAAAAAGAGCAGGTCAGGCTCTCGGTAAAATCAAGGAGAGGGAGATTACCAGGGCATGGGAGTGCTTCGTTATGGTTAATGAGCTCAGGAACACACGCCCCACACTCAGCCTAGTGCTAATGGAGGAATGCTGAATACTTGTCCCCTCCAGGGAAATCGAGCTATAAAGTGAGGCTTTTGGGGGGAAATACATTAAAAACACAGCCCGTCAACCACTGCAAAGAGACTCATTGCTCTTTCTGTTCCCCTGGAGTTCATCTATACAAAATACACACTTGGATGTAAAGAAAGCCCGGCTCAAAACCTCCTGAAGAATGACTGAGTGTAAAATCAGACCGGGATTTTCTGCAGCGATGCATTCACAGAGCAGCAGATTCTCAACCCTGGGCGCTTTCCTCCTCCGGATCGTTGTGCTCATTATTGCAACACTTCAGACTGTTGGTGATGGGGAGGAGCGACACAGGAAGCCTCAGCCTTAAACCTCAGCCTTTGCAGGGCACAAACAAACTATGGACGCTAAAAATCCTGTCGTGTTGCTGTGCTCGAATCCTTAAACCGTTAAAAATAGGAAAGAAACTGCACAGTTCACATATTTTATAAAGCTGGGTTAAATCAACATCTGCAAAAAATATCCCCGTTAAACGAAATAGCAGGATTTCATTAAGTAAATTGCAAGTTGGCAAAAACTCTGAAAGAAAGGGAAAAAGCCACAGCCAGCCCCATAATTTAAACCTTATTTTAACTGTGCCTGCACGACTGCAAGAGGCTGCGTTTCCAAAGGGGGGGGGAAAAAAACAACGTCTAAAAGGAAGGCCTCTGCTGCCCACCCCATGCTGGGTACCAGTGGTTCAGGATGCTGGAGCAGGCAGGGAGCAGGCAGGGCATCGCCTGCCCTCCCGGCCACTCTTCCAAACCTGCCAAGCTCCTTCCCTGCCCGGGGTGACTCACTTGGGATAGGCTGTGCTCTTCCCACAGCCCTGGCCAAAAAAATCCCCTGTGAGAGGGGAGCCCTGCAGGGACCGGGGACGTCCCGGGGAGCTCCCCCACCTCGCCCAAGGTGACCCCAGCGCGGCACCAATCCAAGCACTGACGCCAAATTGACAGGGAGAAATTCATTATCCCACCCAAAAGCTCCCGTGCCCAAGGAAGCAACCCGGACACACCGCTGCGACTGGCAAAATCTGGCATCACAGCGCACGTTGAACCCCTTTGCTTTGGCAATAACAGGGCTAAAAACCTCGAAACAAAACCTAAGCACAACGGAACCGATAGGCAGACTTGGAGCAAAAGAGGAGAGCTTTCACAGAAGGCACAATTCTTTTCTTGCAGTGCCGTGGCTCCGCTGTTTTTCCTGGCATGGTGAGGCTGGATTTATTTTGAAGGGCTGTTTGCTGCACGCAGAGCCCAGAAAGCAGCGACCTGATTTCCTTTTGGGTCTAAACATCCGCTTGCTGTGCAAGCAGGAGGAAAATACACGTAATGTGCATCTTGGGAAGTGCTGCTGGGGAGCAGCCGCGAGGGGCTGCCAGCACCAGGGCTGCGATGGAAGGGGCAGCGCTGCACAACTGCACAATGCAATCTGATGGCAAAAAGAACATTCACCATGGGGGAAACTGCAAGGCAAAGCAGGCAGGGAGCTGAGTGCTGCACAGCTTGCCCCAGGGCACGGCCCAGCGTGATCCAGCTCTGCACCGCCTGGGGCAGCCCAGCCCAGGGCACTGCGCCCGCTTTGGGTGCCACGATGCAGGGAGGGCAGGAAGCTTTGAGAGAGCTTCCAAAGGAAGGGAAGCAGAGACAGGGAAGGATCCGGAGGGCAAGGCGTGTGAGGAGCAGCTGAGGTCCCTTGGTTTGTTCAGGCCTGGGAAGAAGATGCTGAGGGGATGCCTCACAGCAGCCTACAGCTCTGTCATCCAAGGAGGCTGTGGATGCCCCATCCCTGGATGCATTCAAGGCCAGGCTGGATGTGGCTCTGAGCAGCCTGGTATAGTGGTTGAGGACCCTGCACATAGCAGGGGGGTTGAAACTCGATGATCATTGTGGTCCTTTTCAACCCAGGCCATTCTATGACTCTATGATTCTATGATCATGGTCCTACAGCCTCCTCCCCACGGCAGCCTGCAGCCACAAGGGCTACAAGTCACAGCCAAAGCTGCTGCTGGAGGTGCAGTTCCCCACCTGGGCTGCCCCTGTCCCCACCCGCTGGGCACAGAACACCTTTGGAATGCCCGCTCCTCATCCTCCATCTCCTCCCAGCCCAGGCCAGGGCCAGCCCACCGCCATGCTTCTACATTTCCTGGCTTTGGAGGACGCAAGCCAGGCCATTAACATTATTTATAGGTTCCTGTGCATGAATTTCCATTTGTTTGTCTGCTTAAAAACAGTGAGGTGAAAAAAAGAGAAGAAATTCCTGGAGGTCAGACGATTAGAAAAAGAAAGGAAAAAAAAAAAGCACACGGCCGTGGTCTGATGGGCCCAATGCAGCAGCTCCTTCAGAGACATAACAGAGTTTCCTTCAATGCTTGTTCTGTAAATATTTAAGCTGCTCTGTAACATTTTTACAATGTACTTAGGAAGCGTAAATCCCAGCAGCACAGCACGGCACGCCGTCGGCGTGGCACATGCTGGGATGCTCCAGGAACACAAACACGGACATCTCCCATGCTAACACTGCACTCCGGGCCAGGAGGGCACAACCACGACGCTGCTGGGATGGAGGGCCCACCGAGCTCAGGGTCTTCCCAGCACCAAAGCAAGGAGGGAATAATCACCTTCACCCCCAGACGGAGGGTGCCTCTGCACCGCACTACGTATAACCCCCAACAGGACAACTTACAGCTGCACGCCGGCTGGCAGCTTCTATCCAAAGCTGCATTTCTGCCCATTGCCTTCTGCACACGCAGCACCTGAGATGGCTTCTCACAGGTGAGTGTGCCCTCGTGATGGAAAAACAGCATCACGCCGACTGACGCATCCATACTCAGGGTGGTTCCCAGATGGAAACGTGGCGTAGCTTTATGAGCTTTGCTTGGATACGGTGGTTTCCAATAAATGCACATCTTCCCAACTAACCAACAGGCGTAGCAGTTCTGTGCTGTCATTTAGGTGTGTCCGAGGCAATGACAGCAAATGGAAACGGGGCCCTGGGAGGTTTATTCACGTTGCAAAGCACAGCTTTGTGTCACAGATGACAAAGTGCAAAGAAAGCCCGGAAAAAAAAAAACTTGGATGGCAGTTCAAACCCTGACGGTTTAAAGATGAAAGGCTGCTCTTCGATTCAGTGTTTAAATAAAAGATTTCTCCTACTAAATCACTTAAACATTTTCGCATTCCTCGCATTTCTAGAAGCGCTGCTGGCTCTTATTTCTTACCCTACCCTGGTGCCCTCAGTGCCCACTGCTACAGGAGGCAAACCGCCCCCCACAGCTCTCTCAGGACAGCAGGGAGCTCACTGCGAACGGAGCACTGAGCCACCTGCCCTCATTCTCCCACCATCACCCTATTTTCCTCCTTTTCTGAAACAAATTCTTCCTCCCTGCACACAGGGCCGGCCAGCATCTGTCCAAAATATTGTCCAGAAATTCAAAGGAACTCAACTGACTTCACCGAGTTGTATTTAGACAGCTCTAACCTGGAGCTGAGACTGTTTGTTGCTCTCATACCATCTGCTTTAGGAGCTATTGGCTGCTCCAACAGCTACAGAGGAAGCCTGGGTCATCCAACATCCGCCATCAGCAGCACGAAACGGCTCCAACGAGCCCAAATTCCCCATGCAATTCCTCCTAACAATGCAATTACAGCACAGAGAAGGGCCCAGACAGACATTTTGGCCACAGCACTCCAAGGCCTGCAGAATGACCAAGGCAACCTGTGCCCTGCCACCAGCCTGATGCTAGGGAAGTTTCCAGATGCTCACATGACCAATGGCCAAAAGCCTTTTTGGTTTGAGAAGCGACATTCCCAGCCCTGCAGGTCTCACTGCGTGCCTCGCATCGCCCTCGAGCTCAATGCCTACCCTGCACTGCAGATCCTAAAGGAAAGAGCAACCAGGAGAGACCCAGAATGAATGTGGGCACGTCTGTTGTGAACTTAGATTAGAAATACTCTGAAGGGTCCCCAAGGGTTTTAATCAGAGGACAACACAGCAGCTGAATGGAAATTCCTTTAAGACAGAGCTCAACCAACGCATCACAGTTTTCAAAGCAAGCAAGAGAGCTGAGAGCAACCCCTCGTGCTGTTGGCAGCCCCTCTGTCCTTTTCTGCTTGTAAATCCATCATGAAGGCAAAAAAGAAAACCCCCTTCTAAAAACAGGTTCTTTTTCTCCTATGTGTGCCCCATGAGCACTCAGAGCCCTACATGAGGGCAATGGGATATCCCACGGATCATTTCAAGCTACAATCTGCATGACCCAGGCTTGCAAAATTCCTACAGGCCAACAAGAGAAGCAGGGGCTGAGGGCACAATGCAGTGATGTGGGCTGGTTCTGCTCCCACTACAAAAATGGCACAAAACCCACCAGCTCCTAACTCAAACAGCACAGAGCTTACTGGATAGCAAACAGAGGGGGTCGGGAGGGAATGGATTCAGATCCTGAGGACCGCGTCAAAGGTGGCTGCAGCTGTCTGAAATGAGCCCAGCGGGGATGAAGGGCTGCAGCCAGGGGCTGTGGGGCAGGAGGATGCTGCAAGAACACGGCTGAAGGCTGGGAAAGGGTTGGGATTGATGCAGAAGCACTTGCAGGGCACTGCCAGCCACAAGCACCTCACGACCTGTTCATCTCCACGCCGTACACCCAGCTTTGTAGGCAAGTCCTGCCTGGCATAATTAAAAAGCTGGCTATGCATCAACATAGATCTGCATGCAACTGCCTGCATGAAGGCTATGAGCAACCCCCTGTGTCCAGGGTGAGCTGGGGAACCCAAGGCACCAGCAGTACTCTGTATCACACCTCTGCAGACACTGTTTTCCAGAAGGAAGAGGTGCAGGGCACCCACTGCCTCATACCAAACCCGAGCTCAGCTCTCCCTCCCTGCAGGTCTCAATGAAGTCAGCAGGCAGCACTTCACAGAATCAAAGAATGGCCTGGGTTGAAAAGGACCACAATGCTCATCCAGTTCCAACCCCCTGCTATGTGCAGGGTCACCAACCAGCAGCCCAGGCTGCCCAGAGCCACATCCAGCCTGGCCCTGAATGCCTGCAGGGATGGGGCACCCACAACCCCCCTGGGCAGTGTCTGAAGCGAAGCCCTCCAGTCACACCCACACTGAAGGCTTTTTACGCCAACAGACTCAGTACAGCAAAAACAAATCTCATTCACAAAGACCTTAAAAGCCTCAACGTTCAGATCCATTCCATCACAGCTGAACACAACCCAGCTCCAAAGGCCCCCACAGATGACTGCAGGTAGGAGAGGCACTTTGCCATCAGCTGCACACGACCAAGGGCTTGGATTCCTCCTGTTCCAGCAGTGCGGATGCTGCCCACAGCACCCTTATTCCAAACCCAGCAACACATGAGTGGCACTTTCTCTCTTTTTTTCCCAAACACGCTTTTGCTGACATTTCCCTTTCATTAAAATAGCTCAACAATAGGGGGAAAAGCAACTCACGACGTACATAGGATCTTTACCTTACTTTGTACTCGCAGAGGAATTTCCTTCATCTCCTCCTGAGTGGAAGTTCCCACCGCCCCCCGGCTCACATCACACGCCATGTGCAGCTCAGCAGGGTCTGGGCTGCTCTCTTTTTGCCTGGTAAGGCTGCTCACCTTTGGGGCAGGGTGTAAAGGAGCTGGGACACGCACCCAGGCAGCCACCAACGGGCAGCATGGATATGACGGTGGGTATCAGCTTCCAGTGGTGGTGTGCAAGCTTCCAGATAAAGCCGAGTGCAAGTGAAATTCTACCACGGGTTCCTGCGTTGGGAAGCTCCTGCTGCACGTGAAGATGGGTCAAACAATAAAAGGATTTGTGCCGGTGCCTGGTTCCAAATGCAAGTCATCATCCAGCTCACTAAGAAACAGCCTCGGTCCTCCGTGTCCCCCAGAGCATGCAGCATCTCCAGTTTAGAATCTCAGAATGGTTGGGGTTGGAAGGGACCTTAGAAGTCATCCAGTTCCAATTCCCACCACACCAGGTTGTCCACAGCCCCATCCAGTCTGGTCTTGGACACTTCCAAGTGGCTTTGGACACTTCTCTGGGCAAACGCTTCCTGTATCTGACCACACTGACCCCTTTGTCACACACTACTGTGTAACCATCCTCACATCAGATTCCTGCACCGGCCCAGGAGGGCCAACTGCAACAGCCCTGCATGGGCACAGGCATCCTGAGCAGCTCTGCTCTGTTTGCAATGAAGCTGGGGAGCAGATGCAGCACATGGATGCAGCACACATACGCCCTCACCTGCACTGCGGGACCCTATGAGATGGAAGAAATAGCTCCCAGCCAGGTTCAGCATCCATCCCTACCCTCACCCAACTCTAGGCCCCAACCATAAAACAAACCCCACAGGAGCGTTATTTATTTGTCTGAAGTCACACTTATTTCCAGCAGCAGGAGGGTGGAAGGATGCAGTGTGCTAGACCCTGTGCGCGGGCACCATGCCAGCCCCAGAAATGGTTGGCAGCCAGCAGAGCAGCCAACCCACTCCTATTGAAATGAGCTCGTTACTGCTAATTTTTACTGGCTTCCCAGTTGATTCATAAAGTTGGCTTTTTTTTTTTTTTTTTGCTGTTTGGTTGTCAGCTTCTTTTTTATTTCTATTTTTTCCAGAAATGTAATCTCAAAGAGCACTCCTGAGGACAGATGGGAACACACCCAGGGCTCCCCCCCCCAACAGCTGCTCCCTGTGCTGTGGCACAGTGCAAGGATGGATCCCTATGGCTTTAACAGTAACTTTTTGGACAAGTCACAACAACACAAACCAACCCCAGCAGGGCCACACCACCCCTGCTGAGGACAGCACTGGGAGCACCCAGTCTAGCCCAAGAGGAGGATGCTATGGGCACCAGCCCATTGGATACAGCTACTGATGCCTGTGTGATACTTCAAAGCATCCTCAGCACTTGAACACAACACTTCCCACACACTTTCCTTACTGCTTCATTCAGGGGTGCTCACAGCCCCCAGGGCAATGCCTGCCTTCCCTGCAAGCCACTAAATGCATTTTGTTCTTTGCTAAATGGACCAGCAGCGAATTGCATCACTGTGTGTGAAGGAGTAAAGCAGCTTAAAAAAAAAAAAACTTCTTTAGGAAAAAAAAGTCTTTAACATTCTTTGGCTCCCCGAATGGAAAAATCTCAGCAAACGAGACCTTAATAAATGGAAAGAGCTGAAAAAGGGCCCTTCTGCTGGTGCATTTTGCTCCTTCTAATGGGATACAGAGATGAAACTGATGCAGCGGCGCCTGGGACCTTTCTGCAGCGCTGCAGTGAGGAACCCTCCCCAGGTCCTGCCCAACTCCACAGCCCCAGAGCTCTGTGCACAAAGGAACAATGAGGTCCCCAAAGGGGGTGCCACGATGGGATGCAGGCACTGCAGCACGGAGGATGCTCTGCAGCAGGACATCTCCTCCAGCCTCCACATCCCAGCTAACGGCAGCTATGTGAGTGCCCAGGGGAAGGACCAGCTCCAAAGACACACAGCCCAACGCAGTCCTACCAAACACAAGCACCAACAGAAAGGCCTCCTGTAAAATCCCGAAGTTTCCACTGACTCTTTTCTTGTCTCCTTGGGAATGGGATTTGTTGGCAGGCTTTGTTCACAGGCTTTTATAGGTTGAGGCATCCACCACTGAGTGCTTGGGAAGCGCTGCAGCCAGGCTGCTCCCAGCACCCAAGTGCAAGGCAGAAGGATTTGTTCTGTGAGGGAAATTAGGTCTGGAAACCCCTGGGATGGTTCCTACCTCCAGCTGAAGAGGACCTGCAGCATTCTGGGGCTCTGCAGTACAGCTGCACCAACTCTGCTGGGCTTTCTAAAGCTAGAAGGGGCCAAACAGGCAGCAGCAGCCAAGCAGCACCTTGCAGCCTGGGAGCAGGAAGGGAGCAGCTTTTTGCTTCGGAGCATATAAACAAGCAGCATTCCAACAAATCAGGTCAACCCATCAGCTCTGAAGGACGGCTGATGTTTTCCTCAATGTTTTCCCCGCTTCTCCCCCCACAGCCAGGCGCCCAGAGCCCCCTGCTTGGCTGTGAGCATCCTCCGGAGACACAGCGCAGGGCAGGAGTGCAGGGAGGACAGGAGCAGCCTTTGATGCACACCCAGCCCACGGACTTCAATCGCTTTGCTCAGCGCCACGGATTTAATGAGTTATTTCCGTGGAAAACCTTTGCAACTCGGTTATGAATCAAGCCCATAAACACCTCTCGCTCATCAAAGAGCCACGCAAAAGAAATAATAATAATAATAAAAAAAATCTACAGCTGTAACTGTGAATGCTCGCCTCTCTCTACAGGTCCCCATCAGCAGCCAGAATTCCCCTTCAAAACATTCGCCGCTTTCAAAGGCCATAAATGCCCTGTCCAGGACTCCGTGAGCCCCTCGCAGCAGCGGAGTTCAAACAAAGCCATGCCATCAGATAGGCGCTGCCCAGAGACACAACCCGAGCTACATCAAAGGCACTTTTACTACCTAGAAAGCCATACGCCGCTCCTAATAGGCTGCAGGAATGTGGTGTTTTGGCTACAGAGATTAAACTAATTCACTTTTAAGTAACTCACTTACTTCCTGATGGCTCTTTTCTTTTTTCCCCCAAGCAGGACACTTGGGTGCTCGGAGGAGCGCAGGCTGCCATCACTCTGTGATGGAAGGCCAAACACCACAACCACTCACCAACCACAGACACAAACACGTTTATCGGGCACCGCGCTCGCATGCAGAAAGGGCCCCGCCAGCAGCTCACAGCCAGCCCAGTCCAGGTGAGGGCAGGAGGAGAAATGCAACCATCCCTCCTCCACAAACAGCGGCGTGAAATGCAAAATCCAATGCAACGCTCCCAGCAAAATGCTGCCCTGGTGCTCGTGTTGTCACCCTGCAGGCCACTCCCTGCTGTAAGGTGGGAGCAGCTCCCTTGGGTGCACCTCACAGCATCTCAGTATGCCTCACATCCCCGCTGGGATCAGGGCGATGCAGGATACCTCCGTTCCTGAAGCACCCCAGGTGCATTTGCTCCACAGCATCCTATTAGCTCCACCGCAAGGAATCTTCTTTACGGCCCAGGGAGTCGTATGCACACCGATCTGCAGTGCACCACAGTCCGTGCATTATGCACGAGGCCCAGCACAGGTGAGACCGCCCTTCTTCCACATGTGGTGCAGCACACGGGCTCTGGCTGTTCCCTTCTGGAACGGTCACACCTCCAACCATGCATGTTTTTCCAAGTGCTGCGCTGGAGAGTTGAAGCAGGAACAGCAGAAGAGGAAGGATGCTGCTCCAAGGGAAGCAAGGCAAGAGGCAGACTCCAGCTCTGCAATCCGTCCCATTTACCTGGGCTATCACTGGCTCGTCACTCCCAGCCCTGCAGTCACCTCCCATGACAATTTAGGAGGCCGGGGCATTCTCACACTGCACACCCCAAAAACCACCCATTCCTGCTGAGCAAGCCACCCTTTCTTTGCACCCAAATCCCTTTTGCCACCTCCAGCCAACCCCCCAGAGCTCCCTCAGTCTCCACAAAACTCATTTCCCCGCACACATCACCAACCTGGCTCAGCTCTCAGTTTGAGGACCAAAACCCTTGCATTGCAAGCTCACAACCCGCAGCCTATCTCACAAACAGGTGCTGCTTGCCTTAAAAACCCCTCCAGAGCCATATGGCCGTTGCCGGGATTGCATCCCCCGCGTGGGATGAGGGGCACACAGGGCCAGGCACCGTACAGAACAGACTCAATGCTTTCCCAATGGGTCAACCACAGCCTCCAAGGGTGCGTGTGGGAAACCCCGATGTCTTCGGCCCCGTGGTGGGCGGAGGAAACACAACCATCGTCCTCACATCAGGAGAAGCCCACCCAGCTACGGGACCATCCATCTTCACATCTCCTCCCCAGGAAGGACACCTCTCTGAGCTCCCCAACTCCCACGAGCACAACAGAAGCACAGGAGGTGGCACGCAGGGAAAGATGCTGCACTGCACCCGAGCATCCACAGCAGTGCACAGAGAAGCCTCCCCAGATCTCCTCTCCAAAGCACATTGGAAAATAGATGCGCTTTTATTTCCCGCTGGCAAACTACAAGTATGGAGGAAAAATGTTTAATATAAAAACATCTGACAAAGCACCTCCAGGATGTATTTTTTTGCATCAAAGAAGTAGCTCTTGGCAACGCGCGCAATGCTCCGCCGAGGAAAGCTTTCCGCCAAGCCCTGATTGTTACAGACTGCTCCGCGTCAGACACGCCAGCGAGCCTGCAGTTAAATAGGAAAGAAAAAGGAAACCAAAAGCACTGCTGGCCCAAACAAACATCTGTCTGTGATTACTCTGCCCATGCAGATACGCCCAGATCTGCCTTCAGCAGAACGGGGGCAGGAGGCGCTGAGCCCAGCGCCAGGCCCCCACCAGCGTCCCCCAGCACAAGTCGCCATGGAAAAACATCACCTCTTCTCTGAATGGTAATGGCACCGTCCCTCCCCCAGCCTGGAAAGGGCAGTGTTTGCCCAGTTTCCACACACATCCGCCTTACATATTTATAGGCTTCTTTTTTTCCCCTTTCCTATTCCTAACACAGAGGATCTTCATAAATTTCCTTGTTAGCATAAATCCTCGCAGCCTGTTATTTCTGGGGGGAGAGGAAGAGCGACGTTCACTTTCTCCATTCAGTGGGTTTGAAAATATGTTTCCCTCAGCTCATCCTACACGCTGCTGGAAGCAGGAAAACCCCGCAGTGCGCCCTCCATAGCCATGCAGGGGTATGGGGACAGCCCCACGTCCCACTGCCATCCATGCAGCTTCTCGGCTTCCCGAGCCTTGGGCACAAGGGATGTCAGTGAGCTCTGACCCACTCAGTCCTGGCTCCTTCCCTCTCCCCCATGCCATCACCCCACCCCACTTCACCCTACAGATGCTACCGGCCCGTCTCACGGGGCTGAAACTCTTCAAGAGGCTGCACAAATTGACTCCAAACCGCCCCGCAGTGCTCTCCGCTCTCCCCATTTCCCTCAAGGAACACCAATGCCCCAATGCTTCCATCGGCCCCCAGAGCCTTCAAAGGAGCCACCCCGCCCAGCACTGCAGCCAACAGGGACTGCATCCCACTGCACTGCCTGTAGAACTCACTATCCTTACAGCCGTGTGGGGCTGAGCCCACCAGGAACGCACAGCAATGCCGTATGCTGGCCATCTTCCACGATCTTTAATAGGGTCATTTAGGGCTGTGGTGTTCCCTGGTGTGACAGTGGCACAGAGCCGCCACCAGCAGCGCCCTGTTGTCCCCAGAGCCCACCCACCAAATCCCCTCCATAAACCAGTGTTCCTCCTGCAGGTCTGTCCCATGAGCACACCCGAATCAGCCCCGGTGCATCCTCAGGCATGGGCTGGAACTGCTCCGCTGTGCCACCACCGACCTCCAGGCTGGGAAATTGGGGATTCGCCTCCAGGTGCCTGCAGCACCAGCACTGCTGGGCAGACCTCAAAGGAGAGCACCAGGGCACACCTGGGGACACCACCCATACTCAGAACCATCCGGTCCATCCCGGCAGCTCACTGACAGCTTCTCCAGGTCTTAAGAGCAGCATCATAGCCCTGAGAAGGTCTGCTTCAAAAAGAGCTACCTTTAATTCCTCCACACATCACAGAGATGAGCTTTTTTTCCACGCCGACACTTCCTGCCTCGGAGTTCATCAAGTAAAGCAGTAGGAGAATGGGGCTCTTTGTTATCCAAAACCCAACTCTGTGGTTTTTTGTAGGAAAAGCCTTTTTGATGATCAAAGCCGGAGCAATAAATAGCAGCAGCCTCACGCCAGGTCCAAAATTCACTTATTTTTGGAACCTGAGTTCAAACGCGCTCTCGGTTCCCTCGGTACACACTGAGGGCCACGTGCCCACACTGCACACCGACCAAAGCAGAACCAACACAGAGCCACGGCACCACGCCGGCACCTCCGCTCCCTCTGGCAGGGACACACACGGGTTAACTCCAGCACAGCTCTTATCCTCTTTCAGCAATCAGAGCACTGGGGACAAATAAATCAGGCAGCCCCAGACTCTTATTAAAAGTTGCACCATTTGGAAGCACACCGGGGGAGGGCAGGGATCTGGTTTCATAGGCCCTGGTCACATGTTATCATTGCATTGTTCGAGTCGAGTTAAAAATCTCTCCTCTCTCCCCAAAACCCACCAGATGTCCCATAAAGAGCTCAGCCGTGATGGGAGCTAAACCATGACATCCTCAGGAACTTCTGCTTTTAGAACTCCGCCGCTGTCATTAATGGCTCCGATCAGGTTACAACAAAAGCCACGGGCTGTGCCGAGCACGCAACCAACACACACTGCGAGGGGGGCCCTTACGGGGAGATGCTGAGAAACCCCCATGGGATGGTGCCATGACGTAGGGGCACACCACGCCACGCTGCCTTGGTGCTCCATACAGCAATGCGGCAGTGCCATCCGCTCGAGCATCCCCATGCACGTCAGCATCCCAACCTCAGCTCTGCCCCAAACCGAACCCCTGGCACAGGGACGGGGGCTGACCCCACAGCAGGTCCCTCTTGGCTGCCCACCATACGTAGCAGCACTGGCATCCCCCCAGGTGCCAGCAGACTCCAGTGACAGCCACAGCCCCAGGCCACCGAAGGAGGGCAAAGCCAGCTCTGGGTGCCACAGTGCAGGACCCAACCCAGCAAAGCTCTCCCCAACCTGATGGGGAGCTGCTGCAGGTAACATCACACCAACCACATGGAATCGCAGCATCATGATGGCCAGAAAGACCACGGAAACCATCACATCCAACTGCAACCACATGGACAACCACAGCAGTGCCATCTGCTGCTGCCACCACACCAGCGACACACACGGCCACACACACATGTCCCTTACACGAGCACCATCACAGCACATGGGCTCCGATCAACTGCCCTACCCCCACCCCCCTCCCCTTTCTCCCCCCATTCATCCCAAGGAGCACCCCAAGAACACAACACCCACCGCCCTGCCCCAGTCCCCGGGCGCAGAGCACACCATCTGCCAACCTGAGAACTCCCCGGGCGTGACGTTGGGTGAGTTCGTCGCCTCCGTTTCAGTGTATGACAACGTGGAATCCGAGAGATCTGCAAAGAAACAAACCCCAAAGGGGCCCTTTTAGTCCTCCTGCGCTCGGCAGCCCCCGGCCCCACAGCGCCCCCCGGCCCCACAGCACACAGCAACACCCCGACTGCCCCAACCACAGACAGAACTGCAGTCGGGCTGATCCAACAAGTAGGAACTTGGTGCTTACTGGATAAGGTTACATTAAGCCTCTAAACAATTCATAGTTACTATACTTAATTATCACCATTAAAATTCTTGAAGCTGTTTATTCTTGCTTCCTTCCTTCCTTCCTCTTTGCTGAAGCGAAGGAAACTTTGTTTTAACAAGTTAAGAGTCTTTGTTATTCTCTCTTGCTTACACCCCTCTAATTAAGTGCTCAACTGTTTGCTCAAAGATTAACCATTATTTTCCCAGCCCTGCAGCCTGCAGAGCACACTGCCATCCCCGGCTGTTGTTTTAACAAAGCCAGTGGCACTCCCCCCATCCCTCCCAAGCAACTCTGCTCAGACAGCAGGGGTGAGGTGGGGGGGGAGAGTGGGGGTGCAGGGAGGGATGAGGGCTTTTCTCCCCTTTTTTCCTTCTCTCCACCCCCCAAGATCTAACCAACAGCCATCTCTCTCCTACTGCACTCCTGTATCCCTGGCACGTCCTGACGTGGGGCCCGGCCCTGCACCCTGACTGCAAACCCCGGGCCCTTTGCTTCTGATTTACTGCAGCAAGAGGTGGGTGCTGAGCACGCAGGGCCAGGAAGCAGCAGGGCTGCATGCACCCCGAGCAGGAGAGCACCCTGCACACACCCGCTGCCATCGGCCCAGCCTGCCCACCCAACTGCCCTCACTACTGTTTTACATCTCCTGCAAAAGCAAAACGCCCTCCCAAAGCCGCCCAGCGCTGCCTGCAAGGAGCCCCCATCCCAGCCCTGCAGCAGGAAGGGCAGCAGACACTGCACTGCACCACAACCTCTCATTACGCCCTCATTAAAAATAGCGCTGCGTCTTATTTTGGAAAATGTGCGTGCGTCGGCACGGCAATTTGCTGTGATAAACGGCGTTCATTAATTTCACAAAGCTCGTCAGCTGACGCCTGCCCGGGAACGAGGAGCAGCCCCAGCAGCCCAACCACGCGGGGCCGGAAGGAGCGCGGCACTTACCCAGTGGCTTTTGCTCGTCGTTAGGAGACAGCCGGGAGTAGGGAGGCGGCGGAGACTCTGAAAAACAGAGCTCAGCGTTAGCAGTGCGGCTGGGCCGGCAGCAGTGCCCTCTGAGCCCCGAGGCGCCCCCGCCGCGTCCCACCCCGCAGCCCGGCTCTGCAGCGCGGTGCTGCCGTGCACTGCGGGGCCGCCGCCGCCCGGGCCGTGAGGCTGTGCGCCGGGTCAAGGTCCTCCAGCGTTTTTACGTCCACGGCTGGCTGAGATGCAGCCACCTGAGCTCTGTGCGGCTATCGGCACCGCGTGCACACCGGTTCTGATGCAGCTCGGAACACCGACCCCCTCCGTGCAGCCAATGCTCCCTCTGAGTTACAGCCCTAACGACGACCTTAGCATCCCCCCGCGCTGCTCTGCAGCCACCTACTGCTTCCCCAAAACACCACACTCCTCCCGGGCCGTGCGCTGAGAGCCCTGCGGGCTGCAAGGTGCTCTGCTTGTAAAGGCTCAACAGCCCCCCAGAAAGTAGATGCAGAGAGAGCTCCGCTTGCTGCGCCACACACGGGACACCACGCAGCAACCGCTGCAGGGAAGCGGCTCAGAAAGTTTGGTGACTGCCGAAATCAAAGCAGCGCTGCTGCTCCCGAAGCACACAAGTTTCTTTCAAGCGAGCGATGGAAAGGCAGGAGCGACTCCGCAGTGGAAAAAGAATTAAAAAAAATAATTAAAAAAAAAAAGGACACGGAAGAAGGTCCTCCGGGGGTGTTAATACGAGGCAAAAAAAGAGTTGATAAAAACCGGAGCCCCACGCAGGGCCGAGCGGCGGCCCCACGGCCCCGGGGCGCTGCGGCTTTAAGGCGCGGCGGGGACCGCCCGGGCGCGATAAGCGGAGCCAGGCGGGAGCCAGGCTGGCGCCGGCGGCGGGCGGGCGGCGGGGGGCGGCCCCGCATGGCGGGGGGACCCGGGGGGGAGGGGGAAGAAGAGGAAAAAGGGAAGGGAGAAAAAGGGAAAAAAAAAAAAAAACGTAAAATGAAAGAACAAAACAAAGGATTTTTTTTCCCCCCCTGGAAGAACAATTACCGCTGGGAACGCCGCTCGCGTAAGGCATTCCCTGACCGCAGCCGGGTCCCCGCGAACCCCGAGCATCGCTCCGAAGAGTGGGGACTCCACTTCCTTCACCCCCGAGTTTGGGGACCCCCTGCTCCCCGAAATGGAGGAACTGCATCTCCTCCAACATCAACCGTGGGGAGTCCCTCCCTGAGCGCCCCAGCCCCGCACGGGGAAGGTCTGCTCTCCGTGCCCCCAAACCGGGGAACCTCATCTCCTCCAGGCCCAAACGGGACGTCCTCTCCCCACGTCCCCATATGGAGGGTGCCCCTCCGCACGTTTTTAAGCAGGGGAGCCTCCTCTCCCCTGTCCCAAACGTGGGGGACGCCCATCTCCCCCCGGTCCCAAACTCGGGGACCTCTTCTGCAGGTCCCCAGACTGGGACTGAGAAAAACGAGCCCCAGCCCCAAACGGGACATCCCCTCCGCGACCCCGAAGCCCAAACAGGGTGATCCCACGCCCCTTGGCCCCATACTGCTGGGTCCCACGTCTCCCCCAGCCCCAAAAAGAACCTAAGGAACCCCGTCCCCGTGGCCCCAAACGGGGTGAGGGAGGGAGAATCCATTCCTACAGTCCTAAACGGGGCATCGTCTCCCAACGCCCGCACGTGGCGACGTTCCCGAACCCCAAACGGACGGAACCCATTCCCTCCCCCCTTCCCCGGCGCTCACCTGGCCCACAGAGCCGGCTGAAGTGGTACGGATTGCAGCACACGGTGGGGCCGTCGGCCGCCCCGAAGCTCTGACATTCGCAGAGGGCCTTCAGCTCGGCGGGGTGCTGCAGGTCGGGCCAGCGGAACAGCTTCCCCAGCAGCAGGTGTGGGGGGGCCGCCTGGCCGCCCCCCAGGCGCAGCTCCCCGCGGGCCACCAACACGCAGCCGCCCGGAGTGCCGCCGCGCGACTCCACCGCCTGCAGGAGGCTGTGCAGGGAGCGCTCCTTCAGCCGCTTCAGCAGCGCGTAGGTGACGGCCTTCAGCTCCCGCTCCAGCAGCACCAACCGCGACCGCGCTTCGCCTCCGCCCGGCCCGGGGGGAGAGGCGCCGCCGGGAGGAGGAGGAGGCGGCGGCGGCGGCAGCTCGGGGCCGGGCCGCTCGGCGAACAGGCAGCAGCGCACCGGGCGGCCCTCGCCCTCCTGCGCCCGGCGCGGCTGTGCCATGCGCTGTCCCTCGGCCGTCACCGCCGTCGCGTTTCGCTCCGAGCTTTGGCCGTTCCCATCTCCTCCGTCCCTCTCCGGGATAACGCGGCTCCTCCAAAGCCGCCGCACCAGCCCTGAGCGTTTGGACCTGAACATACGATACGAGGGCGGCCCGGGGCTCGCTCCGCTCCGCGCCTCTATCTCCTCATCGCCCGTCCGCCGCCTCCGCCCCCGGAGCCGCCGCCCCCGGAGCCGCCCGCAGCGCCCGGCCCGCGGCGGGGCCGCACCATGGGGGAAGGCGGCGGCGGAGGGGATGGGGAGCGCCCAGCGGGGAGGGCATAGGCGGGGGGCATAGGGGGGGCTCAGGGAGCCATGGGGACGGGGGGGCCGAGGCGGGGGGGCAGCGCCCGGGCATAAAACGGGGGAGGAAAAAGAAAGGGGGAGGGGGGCGTCCCCGGCGGCGAAAAAAAAAAAAAACGACGGGTGGGGAGAAATTAAAAGGAGGCGGCGATGAGAAAGGTGGAAAAACACGGTAATGGGGGAGGAAAAGCGGGGGAAAAAATCCTCAAAAATAACAACAAAAACAACGCGGAAGCAAAAAACACACGCAAAAAAAAAATCAAAACGCGATAAAAAGTAAAACGAGAAAAAAAAATGAAAAAAGGCGAAAAAAAAAACCAACCAAAACCCCCAGAAAAGCGAGATCAGAATGAAGAAAAGGAGAAGCCCGTTGAGAACGCCGCTCAGCTCAGCGCAGCGCCGCTCAGCTCAGCACACGCAGCCCGTCGTATCCCGGAGGCTCCGCTCCGCTCCGCTCCTCTCCTCTCCTCTCCTCGCGCTCCGCTGCGCTGCGCCGCGCGGCCGCCCCGGGGCCGCCGCTGCCGCGCTCCCTGGCGCCCGCCCTCGCGCAGCTTTTGTGTGGCCGCGGCGCGCACGCAGGGCCCCTCGCGAGCGGCGGCGCGATTGGCTGCCGCCCATCATGTGCCAGTCTAGACACTTTGGCGGCTCCGCGCGGCACCGATTGTTGCGCAAACAGCGGCTCGGGTTGCCGGGCTCTTAAAGGCGCCGCGCGCAGCACCGCGGCGTTCCCCGCGGCGGCCGCGAGGGGAAAGTAGGTCACGGCGGCGCCGCGGCGGCGAAGGGGTTAAGGCCGCTCCCCCCGCAGGAGACGCCGCGGCGGGACACGCCCCCGCGATGTATCAACTTGTCCGCCGTGGCAAAAGTTCAGGCCCGGAGCGCTCCCGTTGGTCAACTACCGCGTGACGCGCGCCGCCGCCGCTTTCTATTGGCCCGGCCGCCGCGCCGGCCCCGCCCCCTCCGCGCGGAGCGGCGTGCCTGTGAATGAACGGCGCCCGGCGGCGCCGCGCTGGGTCCCTGCGCCCGGCCGTGCCGTGCGGTGCGGTGCGGTGCGGTGCGGTGCGGTGCGGTGCCGTGCCGCTGGGACGGGCTGCGGGCGGCAGTGGGTGCAGAGCGGGGGGTTTCAAAGGGATGCAGAGAGATACAGAAGGTTGCGAAGGGATGCGAGGGGTTTCAGTGGGATGCAGTGACGTGCGAAGGGACGCCGAGGGTTGCAGTGCGGCGCGAAGGGATACAAAGGGTTGCAATGCAATACGAGGGGATGCAAACGGTTGCAAAGGGATGCAAGGGGTTTCAATGGGATGCAAAGGGTTGCAAAGGGATGCCGAGAGTTGCAAACGGTCGCGGAGGACTGCAGTGAGATGCAAAGGGACGCAAGGAATTGCAATGGGAAGGAGAAGGTTGCAATGGGATACGACGGGATGCAAAAGGTCGCGAAGGGATGCTAAAGTCGTTTCCCATCCCTGTCCTTGGGGGTTTGGAACGTGTGTTTGCTCCCTGCCCATTTCCCCCCACTTTAACACCGCGGCACCCTGCAGGCACGGCGCAGCGCGGTGGCGGCACGGGGCCGGTGCTGTGCTGGGACGGCAGTGCCCGCCCGCCCCCGTACGCACGCAGCCGCAC
Organism: Gallus gallus; assembly: GCF_016699485.2. NCBI lineage: Eukaryota > Metazoa > Chordata > Aves > Galliformes > Phasianidae > Gallus > Gallus gallus. The sequence goes on along the minus strand of NC_052541.1, from coordinate 18,700,348 downwards.
GGAGCAGCCCGCAGCGCAGCGCTGCCGGCGTTTGTTCACGCGCGTTTAGGGCTGAACGTTCGGAGCGTCCCAATCCGGGCGCTCCTTTTGCTCCGAGAGACCACGGGGACGAGCGGGGAGGAGAGCAGCGCAGCTTCATGCTGCACCGAGAAGGGGGCGGGGGGGGGAGGGAGCGGGGGGGAGAAAACCCCAATTCCCCCAACGCTGCCTCTCCGCGGCCCTGAAATCCACGTGAACGGGTTAATGGGAACTCCCCGGGCCCGTCCCACGGCACCTCCCGCGGGTGCGGAGCGCTGACTCACACTTTCCAGCGCTGCGGCGCTCCGCGGGGGGGAGCGGTGGCACTGAGCGCCCGGGGCCGTTCTCACGTGTGCGTGGGGCACGGAACGGCGCTTCGGCAGAACCGGGGGTTGTCGGGTTGTTTGGCAGCGACCTACCGGTATCTGATGGGTTGTTGGGGAAGGGCTCGGGGCGCAACCCGGAGTTGGAGGCGCAGAGGTACGATCATTTCCCAGCAGGCTCTCACCTGCGGGTGGTGGCACCATCCAAAGTGCTGCTGGAGCCAGGAGGGGAGCCAGGCGTGCGGCGGGGACACTGGGATATGGGGATGTGGGGATGTGGGGATACAGGGACATGGGGACGGTTGGATTAGATGATCTCGGTGGCCTTTTCCAATCTTAATGGTTCTGAGATTCTGTGGGAACGTGGGGATATGGCTTCTCACATCAAGAAGACCCTGGGAGTTCAAGGGGATTGCAGGTGCATTTCTCTAAATCACTTCTGGGCCGATGTGTGTCAGTAATTCAGCAGTACTCAGGGAAAGAGCCCCACTTGAAGCCCAGGGAGGAAGGCACCCCCAGGATGTGGGGTATCGGGGTCAGGTTCTGCTCAGGGACTGAACCTGCAGGTCTGTGCCCTTACAGTACGGGATTACCCATGTGCTGCTGCTCTTGTTTCATAGGAAAACAAACCCAAACCAGACCTGATGCAACCCAGGGCAAGCACTGGGATCTCAGGCTGTGTAGAACAGAAATGCGTTCATCTGAATCCAGTGCCAAAATCTTCTCATCAGTACAAACCAGGACGAGAGCAGCTCAGAAGCACAGATAGCACAGAGATGGACATTCACACTTTTCTCCCTTAGAAAAACACACAGTGATCCAAAACGCATCCTGACCAGGACATTTCCTTGCTGTCTACAGCAGGCTGTGTGCAAAGAGACATTTGGGGTTATCATGGCGCAGCACAACGCAGCCAGGGAGAAGCTGTGGATGCCCAATGGGAGCTGTTGGCTTCTGGCTTTGCTGGGGACTTATTTCCTACATGGGTCCTATGTGGGACTCAACAATGAAATGCAGATGCTGATTCCTCCTAATTCACCAGAGCTCCCAGGGTCTGTCCTGATGCCATTGACAGAGATTTTCAATGTACTTTTGCACTCACAACCTTATAAAATGGGGCATGGGGGCGGAGAAGATGAAGACAGGCTGCCCAGAGCTGCGGGTGCCCCATCCCCACAGTGCCTGAGGCCACAGATGGGTGCTGGGCAGCCTGAGCTGTGGGGGCAGCCACCCATGGCAAGGGGTGGGCATTCGGGGCTTTGAGATTCCCTCCCACCCAACCATTCCACGATTCTGTGATTCTCTGAAGACGTGGGCACAGCTCAAGGCCCTGCAGTGAAAGCACTTCTGGGGTTTCCAAGCCCAAGGGAGCTCAAAGCATCTCCCTCGGCCTCACTTTTCACAGGCAGCACAGCAGAGCCAGCCATAAGACGTCTGTCCTGTCCCGGCTGCGGGAGCCTGGCACTATCACATCAACCAGATGCTCTGTTCCAATAGGAAGGGAATTGCAGCCTCCCTCGTCCACCAGGGGATCCATCGCAAACCCTCACCACCCATAACAAACACAGGGGTTTGGCCTTTTTATCAGCATTTGTTCAGCAGCCTGTGGAGACAGTCTGCCTCGCCGGACTCCTTTCCAGGCAGATAACGCCCAGTTCTGACAGCGCCCTGTGCTGTTGTTTTGGCTCAGAGTTGGGGAATTGCCCTTTTCGAGCCGGGTCTGTCCGAGGAAGAAAAGCAGCCGACGTCACTGAGTGATGTGCCAAGCGCAGCACCCTTAAAAAATAGCTCTCTCCCCATCCCTATCCATATCTACCCATTGCATTTGCAAACGCCAAACTGGAAGCTCCCCGGGAGGGGAGGATTAAACCGGGATTATTGCATTCAGAGCCGGTTCGGAAAAGAGGGAGTAGGGGTGGATATATATATATCTATATCTATATCAAAATGGCTTTAATTAACTGCGGAGGGTTTGTTGTGTCCGGCGGTGCTCTCCTAGCAGCGGGAGCTAAATGTGCCGCGGGCAGGACGGGAGGAAGGCTAGGTTGAGGAAGACATCAAAGCAGATCTGAGAAAGGTCAGATATAAATGGCAACCTGTCCGCTTTGCGAGGGTTCGCTCTTCTATTTACGATGGTGTTTTCTGGGAAGAGCCGCTCGGAGCCAACTGGGGCAGGCTTGTAAAAAGATAATTTTTCTCCCTTAGAAAACACACAGGCAGACAGACAGACAGACGGGGCTTCTGGCTCTTCTCCCTCCCCGGGATCTGCTGCCCTGGGCAATTTGTTCTGTTGCAGCAGCCCTGTGACCGGCGTCTGGGCTGCTCAGAGCAGACGCCGGCGCTCCGGCAAAGAGCTGCTCACCGCAGCGTGGGGAAATGTTTTCTGCAGTGGTGCAGCAGCGTCTTAAAGAGCAGCACTGTTATTTCGCAGTCGTCTCCAATAATAACCCGGCGAGAGCAGCCACAAAGCACAGGAGCGAAGCTGCTGCCGCCGACTGAAAGTTTAAGGAAGGAGGAACAGAAGTGGGAAGAGAATAGAAATAGGGACTGAGTCATGGGCTGAAGGCAGCGAGGGCACAAAAAGGCTTCCAGAGAGTGTCTGTGGGACGGTGCAGTCCGGAGCCTCCCCAGATGTCTGCAGCCTCAAAATGGGGATGTGAGAATCATTGGGGCAGAAGGGAGAGTGTCTGCTCTGCTCTGCATCTGGACCAGGGGCGCTCATTGCTGAAATGCACAAGTGCAGCTCTTTTGGTGCTGAAACTCTCTTTGAGTGTGGCTGCATCGGGACCTGCAGGGTTTGCGTGTGCAGAAGGGCACGGTGGGGTGGGGGCTGCAGAGGTGTCCACAGCTCCCCAGCAGCCCATCCCATCACGAGCCAGGATGCGAATGAGCAGGTGGAGTGCTGGAGCTGGCTGTGATGCCTGATGGAACCCAACTGCGTGTGTTGTCAGTGGGGATCAGCTCCTTGTATTATCTAATGAGTGAGTGGTGACGGACCTACGCCAGTCAGATCATAGAATCATGGAATTGTTTGAGTAGGAAGGGACCTTTAAAGGCCACCTGGTCCATCTCCCCTGCAGTGAACTGGGACACCCACTGCTCCATCAGGTGCTCAGAACCCGTCCAGCCGACTCTGAACAGAGTGAGCTGAGCTGAGGGTGCAGAGGTGCAGAACACCTTGGGGTCCCCGCAGCCATTGTCCCACTTTCTAAGGGACTGTGTCACTCTGCCCTGAGTTCCACCCAGCCCTGGGGCAAAGGATGGCTGCTGTTGAACAGCATCTACCAGCAAGAGTCATTTGGGAGGAAAGAGAATATACCACACTGCACAAAAATCATTGGTCTCCAAAGCCAGGTTAGGGCATCGCTGTCCTCCTCCAACTCCCCTCGCTGTGACACGGGCTGGGTGACAGTGACAGTGACACCAACAGCCCCACTATTAAACATATAGGACCGGGGGATGGCACGCACCATCCTACTGCCCATTATTGATACCACCATTAGCCCAACAACAAAGGTCTCTCTTGAAGCCATAAAGCAAGGGCGGCATGTTTATGAGCTGAGGTTTCCTCCTTTTTTTCTCTTTTTTTTTTTTTTCCCCTTTCTTCTTCTTTATGGCCTTATCCACAAATGCTGAGAGCCAGAGGGAATTATTTGTTACTTACATTAAAGCAAGCAGCCATCAGACCACAGCGCTGCAGCCACTCCCCGTATCATTATTTTCTCCTCCTGGCTTTATATGAAGTTCGTTATTAAACCTTAGCTAACAGACATCCTCACAATGCACCGAGCGCTAATAACTGCTAAGCAGCATTATTAATTATTGTAATTACAGCATTTCAAATAGATTTTGATTCTGTTAAAGAGAATACTTTCCTACTTTTCCAACCAAAGAAATCCACAAATGTAGCTTATTAACACTCATTCTATTCTTATTGGTGAAGCTATTGTTAGATTTCAAAGGCAGAGCGTGCTGGGACGGCTCGGTCTGGTCTCACTTGGCTGGAAGGACGTTGGGGTTGGGGTTTGGTCATGATGTCTGACTGTGGCCAGCACCAATTCTCTTTGGAGTCATCGAATCACAGAATGGTTGGGTTGGAAAGGACCTTAAAGATCACCCAGTTCAATCCCTGCTGTGGGCTGTGTGCTCCCACCAGACCAGGCTGCCCAGGGCCCCATCCAGCAGGGTTGGGGCACCACGTTCACCATTTAGGAGCAGCATCGGTGTGAACATCCCCATCACTGCCAGCAGTGGATGCGGGGGGAACGGGACCATGAGTCCCACAGTGTGCCATAGTTGGGGCCAGGTGGGCTGACCCATGGCTGCTCGTAGGGATCCCTATAGGTGTGCTGTCGGGTCGCAGTGCTGCAGCGCGTGCTCATGGTGCTACCTCTCACAACGGAATTATTCACGCTGAAGCCAGACAGACACGCAGACGCACGGCCGCGCTTTTAATTACAGCAGTGCGGAGATAAAAGCTTCAGAAAAGAATCCCCAGCAATTAAGGCTAATATCGGGGGCTCGGCGCCCTGCAGCTGGTACCGCTCTGCCCCACGCGGCGCTGCCGTCCCCTCCCCAGCACTGCTGGGACATCTCCCTGCCACAAAGAGTTAAGATCTCCCTGTCGGGCTGTTTGTGTTTCTATTCACGTGTCGGTGCCTGTCATTTATTTAGTGGATGGGACATGTCCAAGGGATGGAGACAGGCGGGTTAGTCACTGCCCGTGGGCTGCCGTCTGCAGCCTGAGGTCACTTCCAAACCCCACAACAATGGGAGGGAAGTGGGGCCGGGGAGACCTGCAGGAAGCGCTGAGATTAAAGCTGAGATAGCCCCGCAAGAGAGCCGCGGGAAGAATGTTCCCTATGTTCTGTCAACAGAGTTTCTTCCTCGCTGAAGACTGTCTATTTTAAGGCTGAGCTCGCACCAAAAATGGAAATCCTTGCTCAATGGCTATCGGCACAGCTTGGGTTTGCGCGAGGAAATGAGCCCTCTGGCTCCGTCCACGCTCTTCTGCACCAGGAATGGCAAAGGAACATGGAAAGGCCATCAAAGAGCCATGGAGATGCCCTCTGTAGCATCTTGCTCCCAAAACGAGCCCCATGCCTGCAGATAAATTGGCAGTTCCTCCGGCAGCCATTTGGGCATCAGTGCGAAAGCACTTTTAGGTGCAGACACACACATTTCACTTTTTAAGCAAAATAGCACAGGGCCGCTCGTACTTAACACACCGAGTACCTCTGGGTGTTTTGGAAAACAGTAATAGCATCCACATGACTGGTGTAAAACACTGATTTTCCATCCAGACACGCTATTGTTTGCAGATAAATACATTCCATTGCATTTTTTTTTCTTTTTTTTTTTGCATCGGAGCTTTCTGCGTGTGGCTTCTGTGTCTGGGGTGGGTGGGAATCGGGGTCAACAGCAGCAACGGCAGTGGGTTGGGGATGGGTGGCACGGGCTGAACCTGCCCTCCGGGGCAGTAGGGATGGGATAAAGAGCTGCACAATGGCTGTAGCTGCTCCGGAGCTAGGGCAAGGCAGAAAGCGCATCCCTTAGAATGCAAACATCCATCACCCGAGAGCATCCAAATTCCTCAGTGTTATATTTATGAAGCCATTCAGAGACATGACACAGGCCAGTTCCTGTAGCTTCTGCCATGTGTTGTTAAAGACTCAAGTTACAGAGCCCCGTTCTGCCTTTGAAGGCACAGGGCCGGCGGTGCGGGGCTGCAGGCGGGCTGGGTCCCACTGCGGGCAGAGATAAAGCAAAGATGGGGCCAGGGGGATGGCACTGGGGGGGATTTGCTGCAGATAAAGAAAGCGTCCTGCTGGAAGCATGAGTAATAAATAACTGGTAATGCACACAGGGTCACCCGTGGATCAGATCCCACAAGGGGATGTGGCTCTGAGCCTCTGGATGCGAGGGGAAATGGAGATGGATGGGTTCGTGTCCAGGAGGAGGAGTGGGGCTCCCAACCTATTGGGTGTGCACATAGCGCTTGGTCTTGCCCAGGGTATGAATCACCAAAGAGTTGGGCAAAATCAAAAAGGTGTTAAGAAGAGACTAAAAATGTCTTTTTCTGCACGCAACTCTTGACACCAACCACTGCTCCCACTGATTGCACAGAATGCCCAACCAAACTCAACTCGGGGGTGTTTCCATTGATAAGACAACGAAATGCTCATGAACTGGGAGCACACAAGGCTCAGTGTGACATCTGGGGCTGCACAAGGAGCCCAACCCTTAGCATGATGGAATCACTGCGGTGCTGAGCCCCATATACCACCCCACGAGCAGCCCCCATGTCCCTATGCACCCCACAGTGACATCTCCCAGGTGGCACTCGGGAGCAGCCCTTTGCCTTATGGCAGGGGCACGGAGATGGAGCAGGGAGCAGACCTCATGCTGGGGCTGATTTACGGCCGAGGCCTCAGGCACAGTGCTTACTGGGTTTGTGGTTTCATTTCCCCATCTCCAGAATGTGTGAGTGGGAATCAACATTCAAACTTTGTTCTTTTTTTTTTTTTTTTAATTAATATTTTGTGATTTGTCTTATGTTTTGTGAATGTTGGAATCATCTTCCTGCCCTTGCGTGGGGCTCTGAGCTCCTGTCTCTGCGGAGCTGCAGTGCCTCTGCTGCATGGCAACCACAGGTTTTTGCTTCGTGGAGCAGGGACTTAGCTGCTCTGTTAAATGCAACATCATGGGAAGGAGGGTTTCTGTACAGGATACCTGGAGTAGAACAGTTCCCCTGTAAAACAAAGTGAAGTGGGTCCAGCACAAGCCGATGGGTTAGCAGGCACTGGGTGACCCAAAATACCCCCAGACTCTTCATGTATGGGCAGAGCTTCAGTGCAAGCTGGTTTTGTCAGCCCTGCGTGGTCTGGAAGGGAAGACGGGGGCTTCAGAACTTGGAAAGTGGAAGCTGGGAGCGGGTCGGACGCGGGGACTGCGCGCCTTTGGTCTCCGCCTGGTTGTTGTTAAACTCATTAAAAACATCGGGGTTTGTGCATCTTAAAAGCCTTTCTAACTTCAGAAAATACGTGAATGTTTAAGCAAGAATCTGTGCCCGACTGCGTGCGCGATGACTAACCAGTAGGAATCTTGTGGCGTTCAAAGGGAGCAAAGCAGCCGCTGAGCCCGTGGCATAACGAGTTCGTTTGCCTCGCAGCCTACCTGGTGCCCTCCCCAGACGATGGGTCATCGCCTCCTCCGCCCACACGAGTGATTTTAAGCTAAAGACACCAAATTAGCTGTCTCAGACACGCAGCAGCCCAGGGCCGGTCGCTTCCTTGTAACGTGGATGCTGAATTTCTATTAGGAGAAAATTCAAAGCCTTTCAAAATGAAAGATTTTGATGCTTTGACTCAAAATAATCTCCATTTCTAAATGCCATTTCATTCTATTTTTAAAATGCTGCAAAGTTTTGAGAGCGAGTCCAAGCACGCCTTCAACCAAACCAACATTTTTGTTCAAATCCTCATTTCCCAGAAAAATCGTAAACCATTTGTTTTATTCAGAGCAAGAACGAACCTTTTCCCCCAAACTCCGGAGCTGCCAATAATCCATTTTTATCCCAGATTTAATGCTTTCATAAAAACTCCCTTACTGGAACTGCCGGATCTTGCAGATGCCATTAAGCAGATACCTTGTGCTGCCACTGAAATGCCATTTTGTAAGGCTGCAGTTACAGACTGGTCTCAGAACTGAGCATCCTGCTCTCAGGGATGTTCACAGCCAATTCTGCCTCTGTAGGCAAAATTGACCGAAGACCCAAAAGCGACAGAAGGCACGTTGCTGTCTGTCATAAGTGGCGTGAGTTGAATACTTGATTACTGCCCTGTGTGGAGTCAGTGAGGCTCCAGAAGCAGGCTGTTAATAAACCGAATGGCTCAGGATGGTTCAGTTTAGAAAGTTAAGGGGCATCCTGGTGAAACAAGAACCAGAACCAGCCGAGCGCTCTGCTCCAAGCACTCACAGACTGTAAAGCAGCCCCTGCACCCCTCCCCACCTCTCAAAGTAGAGCCCAGCCAAAAATGAGTCATTTTTGAAACAACACCTTTCTTCTGCTCAAAATCCCCGGATAGAGACGTCTCCTTTCTTCTGACAGCTCCGCTAACAAGAAGGTGTAAGAGCCTTATTTAGGATGAGAAGTGATGGCCTCACGTTGCACCAGGGGAAGTTCAGGTTGAGTGTTAGGAAAGATACCTTCTCTGAAAGGGCGGTCGGGCACCAGCACAGGATGCCGGGGGTGCGGTGGGGTCACCGTCCCTGGAGGTGCTCAGGAACCATGGAAATGTGGCACTGAGGGATGTGGGCAGTGGGCATGATGGGGTGGGGGGGTTGGACTTGGGGATCTGAGAGTTCTCTCCCAACCTGAATGTTTCTATTTGATAACGCAGCTGCCTTTTGATGGCATCAGGAAACACAACCAGCACTGCAGTAAGTCATTGCAATTCCCTTCCCTGTTTTTAAATGGCTGTGTGCCCATGGACCAGGGCTGGCGCCTTCACCAGGCTGATCTGCCCTTGCCTTTGGCCTCTGGAACACATAGCTCGTGTCCATCAGCTGGGGCAGTGTTCCCCTGGCTCCTCACAGAGCAGGGCTCTGCCTCTCAGCCATCTCCACGTGACCGCTCTGTAGGAACTTGCTCTGGCACTATCAGATCAGCTTATCCTGCAGCAGGTCCTTCCCAGTGAGCAATGAATTGTACCTAATCCAGGCAGATTAAAGAGAAGCATGTTTCATCACCCATCCCTCGGCTCCGACTGCTCCATCAGAAGTTTGGTCGATGGGTTGCTCACACCTCCATCAGATTGAAGCAAGATCTGGCATACAGGATAGGGTTATTTCAAAAGCATGGGGATGCTGGGCTGTGAAAACAATTTCCAGCATGGGTTTCTTGAAGCATCGGTGGGTGGGTGTCTCCCACATCCCATATTTCATCCAGCCTGTGGTCTGCACGCTCTTGGAGGCCTGAGCCCCAAGCAGACCCTGCCAGGGCCAGGAGTGAATCACAGATGGTCCAAGGGATATCTCTGCTGCTCTGAGCTCATATTCTATGAACCAGCTTGGGCCCAAAGCAAGCCTTCCACTTGCCACTAAACTAAGCACGCCATGGAGCTGCTGTCCTCCCCAAAGCAGTGTTGTTTTAATGACCTTCCAGTTAGGCATTAAGGAGTGAAATGTCTAATCCTGCCGAGTGTGTAGGAACGTGACTCACAGCCCTAACTCTGGGAGCTGCTTCCCTTCTGCCAGCCGCTCCATATGGAGCTTCACAACGCAGGGCTGGAGCCTTCTAAAGGAAAACGATAAATAAATTCTAACCACAGGTAATGCCTAATAGAACGTGTGTGTGAGTAATAATATTATTCTTGTCGCCAAGCAACTCCCAGGAGGCACAGTGAGAGAAGCCTCTGTGTACAGGTATGTGCCTTGCTCCACGTGGGACTCGTGCTGGTTGTGTCGGATGGTGCCCAGTGGTTACACCGAGATCTGCTCTGGCAGGATGACAGCAGCAATGAATGGCTTCCAATGGCTTAGGGCTGCATTCAGAATCCAGCAGAGTCCCTGAGCCCTGCCCTGGCAGCTCCGAGCTGTGTCAGGCTGGAGATGGGACATTGGCTGCTCCCACGTCCTGCTGCTGCAAACCATGGTGGTCCTGCTCCTCCAGCCCATCCTGAGATGCACACAGTAAGCAAGCAAGCAGAAGTAATTTGCTGTGCAGCTAGGTGTGTGTTTAACTGCATCTGTTGTTCATGTAACCACTTGTTTGCACACATCTGTGCGCGTTGCAAGATGCTACTTGGGCAATTAACAGTGTGAGCTAGCCCCTAATGGGTTTTCATAAGCAAAACCCAAACCACGGAGCCCTCTCTTGCAACTCCCCAAACAACAGAGCTGCCGCCTTCATTTTCAGTTGAAAAGGGATAATTGCATTATCAGTAAGGACTTGAGAGCTCTCAAGATCTCCCAGGAGATGTTCTGGTGCTAGCAGGATCAGGTGCTAAGCATGCATGATTCACTGAAATAAACAGTGGTCTGCGTGTTTAAACTTGGTTTCCAGTGTGCTCCCAGAAGCGCGTGGCCCACGCTGTGCTGCAGCAGCACCGGGCGGGATGGCCAGCAGCTGTAGGCTGGCTGTGGTGTCCATCGGGACATCCCCCCCAGGAGGCACATCGCCCTGCTCCTTCCAGGTGGGAACTGAAGGAGTCTGAACTCCACAGCTGCTCCTAGAACCTGGCCCAGCGCATGTAGATAAATGCTCCTGGTGATGACCGGGACTCACACAGAGCAGCAGCCATGGGAGAAGTGGGTTTTCCCTTTTTCTTCCTCTCTGGACACTGCAGGAAATGATGCACTTGGAGCTCGTGCCATCCATCCGTCCCCCAACATGATGCTTGTTTCTTTCAGGATTAATTCATTGCACCTGAGCTGTACGCTGTAAGAAACCACTCAGACGTATCTCCAGCTTGTTGGATTGGCAAGCTGGGAGAAATCAGACACATAATCTGTGTGACACCTCACAGTCATCTCGCTGTGTGCAGTTTCTCCATGGAAAACACAAGTGCTAGAACATTTTGCAAAAATGGGGAGATGAAGAAAAGCACCCAGGAAGAGAAGAGCAAAACAAGCACCACATAAATGCAACGCGAAAAGCCAGGGCTTGTTATTTACTGAGTGCAACATTTGCTGCAAATGTCACCCTATTTTTTCTCCTGTTTGCAGCTCTGTTTGGTTGAAATGAATTCCACACTCACTCCTCGTAGCTGCAGGACTGCCCGGGCACCTGTGGCAAACAGCTGCCAGCAAAGGCTCCTGGCTTTGAGGGTTTAGGGTTAAGGATTTTCAGTAGGAGGCTCTTCTGTGCCGACAGTTACGAGCCTTCAAGGCTCCACAGACATGTCTATCAGCCCTGGCCATCACTCAGATGCTTGCAAACAATGACTAACGTGAGCCCACACAGAGCTCTGGTGGAGCACACGCTGTGCTCTGCATCCCACCCAGCTCCCTGCCGCGGTGTCACTGCACTGGGCCATGGGATGCTTCCTAGAGCAGGATGCTGCTTGGGGCAAAGGCTGGCACACCCATCCTCACCTTAAGCCCCAGGAATCGCATTCTAGCCCCAGTGCTTGGCTCCCAGCATGGAAGCCCACTCCGCCTCCCATCACTGGTCACTGCACCCAAAAATGGGAAGACCAGACAGAGGTTGTGTTACCGTACACACAACCCAGTCACGCCTCCGATGGCAGCCACAGAGCCTGTGAGTCACTAGGAAGAGATTAGAGGAAAGTTCCCTTCTGTTTTAATGAATGAATAAGCTCTAAGTTTCTTTGAGGGTGTGGGAGAAGATAAGGCTTAAGAAGGAAACACCATGTCTGTGTGGTGCTCAGGTCTACCCAGCGCTTGCAGCGCATTCCTAGAAACAGCTGCCATGTGATGGCACAACGTGAAGGAAGTTCCCAACCATTTCCTGGCCCACTGAGTGGAACTGCTGTACCTGAGATCCTAACTGCAATATGTCTCACTGGGAAGAGTCTTACGAAGGCCTTACGTGTGCTGTTAGAAGTCCTGGTGTCCACGTGGGCGAGCCTTTAGGAGGGTTACTCACTGCTTTGTTCACCCAAAGGACGCAGCGAAGCTCACTGTGGAAGAAGCCTCTTGCTGTGACTACCCAGATCCCTCTGGGGCAAGTTTTCCTCCTGTTTCCACCCCAGAGAGGCCCAGGCTTTGAGGCAGGCTATCCCACGAGCATGGAGCACCAGCACAAACCGAGGGTGCTGCTCCTCCTGGCATCGCTCTGGTCTCAGCCAAGAGAAGGCTGAAGCTTGGGAGATAGCAGTGAGCCACGAGTGGCCGCGACAGGACCTCAGGACCTCTCACAGCCAACTTCTGGACTCCTCAGAGTCTGAAATGATATTTTATCCCCTCCCTGGCTCCGCAAGATGTCTGTGCAAGATGCAGTCAGAAATGCTCAAGTTCACCCACTGGGGAAACAGTGTTACGTGAGGCTCGCAGCCCTCTCCCCTTATCTGCGAGGCGGCTGCTGAAGGGCCTGGCGTCAGTCTGGCAACGCTGATGGCTCCCATCTCGCACCAGCAGGGCCGGCTATCGGCGGGAAGCCGGGCAGATAGCGGGCGGGACTATCTAATCACATACCTTTTGCATTAGTGCTGCCATAGATCCCTTCCATTTACAATCGGGGGCTGGAGCACGCTGAATTTTCGCAGGAATGAACTGTCAACAACCCCATCCTTCCCAAGGCCTAAAAATGGGTGCTTTATCAGCGGCCATAGACTTCTTTTCTTAGACTTCCAGGCAGTGGCCGGAGCAGACTTGGAGCCCCACGAGCGAGACACGAAGGAGACCTTTTTGAGATAACAGCAGTTCACTTGGCTCTCCCAAGAATGCCTTATGGCTGTTCCTTTTCAAAGCCAAAGCAAGGAAACGAGCTCAATTAGAGCATATCAAGAAACTCTGTGTCTCCTGGTTTGTTTACCTTTTATCAGCGCTCTTAATATGCCTTCCTGCTTTTGCGAGGGGAGCAGGAGGGCCATGCTTTGTAAGATCACACTACAAAAATCAAGCCAGCAAGAGGCAGCTTTTTTAAAGCAGAACATCACATTTAGTAACGGGACAGCAAAGAACTACTACCAGCTTTTTGACTGCTTGGTGTCCCGCTGTGCCTCAGGGCATTGGTTTGGGTGCACGGTTACGTTTTGTTTCCATTTTGCAGAAGCCTACAGTTTTGTTTAACGTGCACTGCCAACCTGTTATCTGCAGGTCACGTTTCAATAGTTTGTGTAGCTGTTAGTTCTCTCTTGAGCCAAGCACCCTTAGGATAGGTCCTAAATGAAGAGCCCAGTCAAACATCTTCCCTAAGAACGGTATCTCAAAACATTTCTCGAAGCCAAGCCTTGACCCGGGAGCAGACTCAAGTTCATCAGTTCCTGGAGCCTCCAGTAGGCCATTAATTGCAGGCATAATTGGCCAAATTTCAAAAAAGTGCCAAGTTAGATTTCACTTGGGATATATTTTGGATGACTGGGTAAGGCCGAATCCTGTCTGCTGCTAAACCTTGCAGCCTGGTGACGGAAGAATATCCATTGGGCAGCACTCACGTGGCCCGGCTTCTCGAGCTGGAAGTGGGTGTTCAAATCCCCCCGACCACTTCTGGAAATGAAAGTTTTCCTTTGGAGGCTGGCAGGTTTTTTCTCCTTAAAGATCTCGGTTCACCCAAAGTGGGGCAGTCTGGGAGAGGGGGAATGCAAATCCTGCCCAGTGCACCCCAATATTCAGCCGGCTCCATCTGTAACATGGGGATGGGCTATTCAACATCCAATGTCACCCTGTCCCCCTGGAAAACTAATTTTACTCATTTCCCACTGGGAGATAAAATGCAGGTCCTCTCCCACTGCAGGGCCCTTTGCCTGAGACATAAATAGCTTTGGAAATGTTCTTATCTGTGCACAAACGTCCTTTCAGAAAATACATCAGGCTGTGAAGGGCTGGCTTGGTCCCACTGAGCCTCTTTGTAGGAAAAATGCGAGCTCAGCCCGCAGCCAGAGCTTTTTCAGATCAGGTTTCCTCTTAAAACTCAAACTCACCATGAAGGGACAGAGCCTGTGCACTTGGGGATGTCACCCATGTCCCCAGCAGTTGGGTGCTTAGGGTGAGGGTTAGGGTTATGGCACGGGGCATGGCAGCCCATCTCCTGCAGCGCTCATTGAGCGCTGCAGGAGATGGGCTGCCATGCCCCGTGCCCTAACCGAGCAGAGCAGAAGCTCCTGGATCCCCTTTTCCACACGCTTCACATTTTTTTATGGTTCCTCTTATAACTTAGGCTGAGGCCAATACCTGAGACGGGTCGGTTCGGAAATGTGGGCAAGTCAGAGCCCAGCCAGAGCAGCTCAGTGCTGTCCCGTGTGCCCTGGGTTCCCTGAGCCTGACCTCAGCGTGCCGCCGGTGACACTCAGTTCACGTGGGTTTGGATTTCACAACAAAAGCTCTGGCACTGCTACGGTGCCAGAAAGTTACGAGCCATCGCTAACTCCTGACACATCTGCTGCCTGAGGACATCCAAACCCTGCCTGCTTAAACCATTACAGGCGTTCCTGGGCAACAGCAGAGCTTGGCTTTGCAGATCGCTAACAGCAAGTATTGCTGAGGTTAATCAACGTGAGGACGGGATTTTGGGGAGCCATGCAGCCACTGCTGCCACCTATGAGGAGCTGCATGTTGTCAGCTGACCTCTGGATGAACAGCAGATTCATTTTTTAGTTCATTTACTATCCTGGAACAGTTTGCCTGGATCTCCCACTTGTACCTGGGGCTGAGAAATTTCAGGTTATTTGAAGGGTGCCTCTTGCAAACCCTCGCTGCACATCCCCATGCTGCAAGAGGTGCCTCCTCCCATCCTTATGCCCCAGAAATCACTCTCTGCCCGACACAGAAGATCCTTCTTACATTTACTTAATGGAACACATTTTTACAGTGCCTTCCTCCCATCTTTGAAACAGCAGGCTGCTTTTTCTTGGCCATGCTTTTCATGCACTTTGTTACCTTATCACACCATATAATGTTCAGACAGATGAGAATCTGGGCTTTCACTCACACAAACACTTGGACATGAAAACCTTGCTATTGCCAACTTGTTCAGTCGTATCCTCGTATTTGATGGCTTTTGTAAAGCCTCTGTCCTGGGAGACCTGTGAATATACCAGAGTCTCAACTTTCAGTTTTTTTCAGAAGACATTTTGTAGCCCTCACGGTTACAGGGAACAGCTGAAAACCCAGAAACGCCAATAGCACAAAGAGGAGGAGGCAGAGAATAAGAACTGCTTTGTTATGATGCAAAGAAACACACATTTGTTGGGTTTTAAGGCAGACTTGGGGCATGGAGTTGGCAGAGGAGAGGGAACACAGCCTGGGACCCACTGCAGCACCTCCCTGAGGCTCCTCTGGACAGCTTTAGAGCTCCTTTGGGCTCCTTTAGAGCTTCTCTGGAGTCCTTTGGGCTCCTTGCAGCTTCTTTGGGCTCCTTTGGATACCTTTGGAGCTCCTTGGAGATCCTTTGGTCTTTTTTGGATTCCTTTGGAGCTCCCTTAGGCTCCTCTGCAGCTCCCAGTGCGGGCTCTTGCCCAGACACCCTTCACCGTGCTCTCCAGACATCCCCATTTCCACCCTGTTTTTCAACTTGTTACAAAAACTAAAGATGCATTGTATGTACTGGACTGCCTTCGCCAAGATAAATAAACCCATAGATGCTTTTTTTTTCCAGGCATTCACAGTCAAATGAACGTGAATATTAACAGCCACTCCATTAGACCCAAACTTTGGTGAGATAATAAGAGAGAACGACTCCGTAACCCCGCGCCTTCAATCACGCGCGTAATGCGCTCCTGTCTGTCTGCTGCTTTTCATCCAAAAGCACGGGTAATTAATAGACAAGTGATACGGCAGAAAGTAATAATTCCAGGAAGCAAAACAATTCATTTTTATGAAGGACTGCAGCACTGCTTGCTCGCCCTGGAGCGATACGGTAGCAGAGCTCAGTGCTGCCCGATGGGCAGACCCCTGGGTTAAGTGGGGAAGCAGCAGCAGTGTGGGGTCTCGTGGGGTGTGCTGGATCCATATCCAGCTATACACAAACTTTACACAACCTCAAGGCATAGCCATGAAGCTTAGAGCATCCTGGTCTCATGCAGACCTATTTCAGCCTCCTATCTTTATCCACAGCCCCATGTCCCTTCCCGCTGCCAGATAATTCAATGGGAGCGTGCTTACTCAACTCCTGGAGGGTAAATGTAGGCTCACAACATGTGCTGGCATGTGGGCTGGGATGCCAAGTATGTGTGTATATGCGTGTAGGTGCCTCTGGAAATATGTCACTCAGAAAACACCCCTGCAGCCCACAGAAGGGCCGTTCGACAACAGGAATTCCTTCAGACCCAGATTCATTCAGACTCTAAAGCCACTTTCTGTTGCCATGCCAGGCAATAAAACAGTGATAAACGAAGGAATTTACACATCAGACGTCTCAGATTCCTCTCCCCTCTTTCCCAAGAGCAGCACGAGGGGACAGTTAATGATGATGGTTTATGGTATAAATATTTTGACAGAATATATTTTGATACCATAAATTTTAACAGTTCTGGCTGGTTTTAAACACTATTTTTCCCCAACCAGGAATCTGTGTGAAGTAATAATATCTGAAGTGTTTCTTAAGAAGCAGAACCTGTCCCTAGGAAAACATTCTCCTGACAAAGAAATCTCTGCGTTGCAGAGCCTCCGTGAGTTACAGCTCTTTTCTCCCATCGCTGGGCCTGTGGCCACTCCTGTAGGACCGCTTTGCTCAGAGGCCGTTGTGGTGGGCTGTTGTTCCCACGTCTCTGAAGTCCTCGTGCCCACCTCCTCCATCCTTCCCAGTGGGGAAGCGCTGCTGGTCCTGCTTGCACAATGCAGAACTGATTGACTTGTCCAGGAAGGAAATACTTGAGGGAAATGGGGGCAAGATGTGGGGAGCAGTGTGGCAAGAGCAAGGCTGTGCTAGGAGTGGGTTTGTCCTATAGGTCAATCCAGAAGAGCTTGGGTTATAGAGTGCTGAGACACTCTTCCCACAGTGGAGCTTGAATTCTCTGCAAGCACGCCATTAAAATTCTCACATTGCACTGAAAACTGCTACAGCTTAAAGCTTAACCTTCTGCAGCAATTGTTAATGGTCACATTTTTCTCTTTGTTAGAAAAAAAATAAATAAATGTACAAACTGCACAGCCTGTGTCAATCCTCAAACATGCCAGCTCAGGGCTGAGAACGAGATAGGCAGAAGAATGCTGCTCAGAGAAGGGTCTGGCCCTTCTGCTGCACAACTTTCCCATGCAGAGAAATGAAATGTGGACCCCGGCACCTCGGTGTCTGGCTCCGGCTCTAAAGTGGTTTCCACTGGTTATAGAACATGCTGACAGGCTCTTCAGATAAGTAGGGCAAGGCAAGGGCACTCAGACTCTTGGCAGCAGGGCCATGGGTGTCCTGCTTGCGTGGCTTCAGGAGGGCCTTTTGAACCCCGCATTCAGCATCTGGGAACGGTTCCTGTTCTTAAGGCATCTGACCCACAAACCCCTTTGGTAATTTAAAGCTCATTAAAATCTGCAATCAGTAGTGCAGGACACTTGGAAGCCCACAGCTCCATTACTGTAAATGTAAAAAGAATGGGAGTGCGGTCACTGTTGGATCTGAGCTGACTTCCACGTCTGCTCCCCGTTTTAAAAGGGTTTGGGGCTGTCTGTCCACGCTGTGCTTCCACATTGTCACCTGAATTAAGTCACACGCAGGGACCGGACCGTCACTCGGGTTCATGGAACTGCTGCTCTTCATCCCTCTGAAGGACATTATCCCTCTGAAAGATAGCATTTTGATGGGACGTGGAGCTGTCACGTGCTGATGGCTTTGGAAGCAGATGCAGGTTTGTGTCTGAGTGATGCCTGTCTGCATCCCAAGGCTCTGGCCGGGCCATGGCCACAGTGGGGCTCTGTGTGTGACTCTGGGGCAGGAGCTGCTCCTTGGGATGGTTTCTGCATCCACTCAGGACACGGCTCTGCTGCGGTGGCTCAGCCGGGTCCCCTCCTGCACAGACACCCCGGGCTGCGGGACGTCCCCACAGAGCAGCAAAGAGGCTGTCAGAGGGTATGACTTCCATCCTTGTAATGTTGCTGAAATAGAAGTAGAGGCTCTTTCACACACACAAATTATGCTGTAGCGTAAACATAGCCTGGAGGAATCTGCTCGGATTTCAAAGCTGCATGGCACAGTCCATCAGCCTCACACACACACTCTCTTTTAATGACAGTGCAGAGAAGCCTTCTGCCTAACATGAATCAGAGTCCATAGCCCTGGTGCTGTGCTGCCTCTTCTCCAAGCAATGTCCCTGTGCTCAGCCTGAACCAGGGGCAGAGAGCAGAGCACAGAGCAAAATGCCCCTGTCCCAATGTTGGTCGGGGGAGAATTGGGTGCTCAGCTGCATGACCTGTGCCTGGAGAGGTGGTGATGCCCCATCCCTGGAGACTTTCGAGGCTGGGCTGGACCAGGCTCTGGGCTACCTGATGGAGCTATGCCTGTCCCTGTAAGTGGCAGGGGATTTGGACCAGATACCTTTAAAGTCCCTTCCAACTCCAAGGATTCTATGATTCTGTGGGCGCTTGGACAGAGCATTCACTGCAACATTGCCAACAGAGCCCCGCACCACTCAGCTCCGCTTAAAAGTTTATTACACCCCACGGCTGCCATAACAGACAGCAGGGCCCGCAGGCTTGGAAGGCTCTTCTATTTTCACATGGGCTTTGCACACTGTTAGAGTGGGTCTCCACGCAGCTCCATTTGCCCTCTGTTCAGGATGGAAGTTCCAAATTTCCCCAGCGTGAGACGAAGAGGTGTTAATGAGAGAAGGGCAGAGGCACGATGGCAGCCAGCCCCATCTGCTCCTCGTGAAGAACACAGTGTTGGTGGGGAAGTGGTTGGACTGGTTTCTGTGGCTGAAAAAAGGCCCTAAGAAGAGCTGGAAATGTTTTTGTAGAGCAAATGTCAACAGTGCAGGACTCTCCCCTGTCGCTTTCAGCAGAGACCCGAAGCGAAGCCATGTGGAGGCACGTAGGGCAGAACTCAAAGCAGCCTATGAGAATTACACTCATATCAAGGAAATGTCATTATCTGTGTTTTAACATCTTATCTCCAGTGTGATTTTCCCAAACAAACAGCAGTCTGGAAGCAGCCAGTGGATGGATGATCCTTCCCATCTCCGGTAGCTCCATAGAACAGCACCGCCTGGGGCTGGGAATGGGGCAGGAGGGTTCCCCAGGGCTGTACTGCACACGGGGCACCTCCTCCTGCCGAGCCCCAGGGAGCAGCAATCACTGCACAGCCATGGGCTGAGGCTCCCGTGTGCGTTCCCAATACAATAACACATCTCAGCTCATAAGAGAGGAATGGTGTGCGAGTAAGTGCTTGTGAAAATGTGGAGGAATTTGGGGAAAAACACTGTTTTTTTAGCATTCCTTTTTCTTAACTTCATGTTTCCCAACGGAGTATTGGACTCTTTGTCCGCTCTGTTATCTCAGCACACATAAAGCCTGGATCCTGGGTCAAGCGGTGACAGTCATGCAGCAAGGGCGGGCTCTTGGACGCTCCATTCTGAAAGCAGACCAAGAAAAGTCTGCAGATTGATACATTTTTTTCTCTATTTTTCACATGCTAAATCTGAAACAAACATGTTCCTGCAGTAACACTGACCTAACCCTGGCCCCAAGTTCCATCCTACTTCATCAGTGGCAAAGCTCCTTGCAATGACGACAGTGCTAATGACTAATTCTGATAATAATTAAATGTCAAGGAGAACTTTTCATCCCAAACGATACCAGAAGTATGGGCTAACACTGTGCAGATAGGAGAACCAAGTGTGTGGCAGTTCACCTGCGTGGAAGGTTTCCTACTTTCACACCTGGCAAGCAGAAAGCGATTGTCCCGCACTGGCCTGGAACCAGCTCTTCCCTGGGCAAAATCCTTTGTGAAGAAAGAACCTCAAGAGTTAACAGTCCATCTAACCTGCAGCAAAGCTTCCACTAACATGAGCAGAGCTGAATGTCTCCCACTCCTGTCCCCAGAGCCTTGTAACTTCTCTGTGCCTGTTCAGCAAGATCCCCATCCAAACCCCGATCCAACATCCTCGTGTACTCATGGGCTGATCCTTCACGAAACCTGCAGAAGGAATTTGCATGAATATAGGTCATCCCATATACATTTGTATGTATTTGCTTGCTCTCTAGCTGGAAAATTCAAATCAAGAAACGGGAAATGACTTATTTTGACCTCAGCCACAGCACTGCACTTGCTCAGAACTGGAATCTGGACCCACACAGTTCTTTTGGTAATGGGGCAGAGAGAAGGGAATTCCTCTGCGACTTTCCCAAACCAACACACTTCCTTAAAATAGCTGCACAGTTTGTTTCTTTGGCCTGAGGTGCACTGCATTATAATGGCATTGTAGGGAAGGTGCATCTTTATGCAGCAACCTCTTAATCTCATGGAAGATCATTTCTCAAGAGCCACCACTCCCTGTCCCACTTTAAAGGTTCGTTTTCTTGTTTATTTGTTTTTGCAATCTCTGTCATTGTGTTCACCAGGCACGATAATGAATGCTTTGCTGGAAAGGTGTGATGGCTTTGTGCAAATCATCCTGATGCAGAAGCAGCAGGACAGCTGCTGAAAGAGCCCGAATAATTGGAATTTGCAGAGTCGTAAGGCAAGAAGCAAACCGCTGGCCAGCTCTGGGTCTCTACAGGCTGCTCTACCCAGCAAGAAGTGCAACAGTGAAGCTCAGGCAATCTCTTCTTTAGCATATTGCAACAGTTGTGCAAAGCGCACTGCGCACACAGCTGCACTGCACTGAAATGAGATGAGTGCTGGGTCGACACGACGCCTTTTCTTTTTTTATGACGATGTGCTGCTCAGAAGCCAAGATCCAACCCACCGTACCCAGACAGCTCACAGGGCTGGGAGTCTGCTCACCTCAGGTTCCCTGCCCAGTAAGTGGAGAGCTGTGTGCATCTCCAGTGGGCACTGCCTAAGACCTTAATTACTGCCTAAGATCTTAATTAATCCCTGGAGGTGTTCACCTGCATTCCTCCACTACAGAGGCAGCCAAGAGCAACTGCACTTCTACTTCAGGCACCCCATGCAAGGAGATGACTAAAGAACGTGGGACGGAGCCATAGAAGTGCAGAGCGGTGGAATGAATTTTGTTTATGGCTCAGTTTGGACTCTTTCCCCACAGTGATGATCTCCTCTCAGTTGAACTTTCTATGGAAACCTTTCAGTGCTTCATGGCAGAATGGGTAATGCGGGGCTTTTTTGCAGCAGCTCCCAAAGCCTCTCAGGGTCTGTCCCTTTCAAATAATAGGGATGTCCCACATCACATCCTTCAGTTGGAGACATTAGGTGTACCAGGATGGTACAGAGAAGGAAAGCAGACAGAATTCCCTAGCACAAGTTCTAAACCATCACAGAATCCACTAGAAAAAAAGGCAAAACAAACATTAAAAAACAAGTTTCCTGCAAAGCCTGTGAGTGCCAGGTGCCTGTGACACTGGCAGGACACCAAGCACCGTGCCCTGCTCCTTTCGTTTTGAGCACATTCCCATCGCAGGGCATTGCTGGTTGGGTCAGCACCTGTCCTTGGCTGGGGTCAGTTCTTCGCTCCATGGAACAGGCTCTGGACTTATCCTGCAAGAAGAGCCTCCTTCGTTCTGTGTTGGTGATCCCCTGTAGCTTACTGTCATTGATAATGGCCTCTTTTTTCTGATTTGTAAGGTGAAAACCCTTTGTCTCAGGGTTGGTGAATGCAGCTAAGTAAGGACTGGATGGGATCCCCTGTTGCAGTGAGCTCACCTGATATGGGCTGGATCCCCTCTAGATCCCTCCCAGATGGCTGGGTCTCAGGCAGACAGCAGATCTGGGGCTTTGCACATGGTCCCAGCATTCCCTGCCCCCAGGATCTTTTGGGGGCTTCTGCAGGGCTGCCTGTGCCCTACCTGCGGGATGGCCGGTCGCCACAGTCAGAAGTTCCTCCTCACCGAACTGGTCCTCACATCTCCAACAAAAATACCCTTTTTATGTGCTAAACCCAACATCTCCTTCCAAGCATAACAAATTAAAGTGTATGAAAGTTCGAAAATACCTTAAATGCTAGGATAAGCAAAACTATAAAAAGCTTAACGCCACAAATCAGGGACTGTGCTGGAACGGGAGCCTGAAACACCCGGGACTGTCTGGGTGAGGGGATCACGGCTCCTTGGGACTGCTGCTCCCCAGCACTAATGCACCAGCTGGGAACAAGCTCCTGGATCTCTGCTCTTGTGTTCGTCGCACTGGGTTTTTGTCAGGGGTCTTCATGTTTCTCCCAACTCCCTCTGCCCAGAATGTACTTTAAAACAGTCCCCGCCATGAAAATGTTCTTTGGGACTTCCAAAAAAGTTCATTACAGTGAACTCAGGTTGTTTGCTTCTGTGCTCCTCACCCAAGGTGCTTTTTTCTGGTGTGTTTGCTCAGAGCTGGTGCCAAAACGGTCTGCACAGTGCGCCACTAAAGTGCAGACTTCTGAATGCTAAGCTGCAGTTTGAAGAGCAGTTTATGTTTGGGTGGAAAGCACATTTTCCCATGCAGAGGGGGACAAAAGAGCATCTTTACAAAACACTGAGTGTATTTGTGTGCGTGTGAGCGCAGCGCAGAACTGCTTCCTTGGCATTCCTGTTGGTATTTGTGGCACAGAGCTGCAAACCACGGCAGCCCATCTTTCTGGTGAACCTGGATTAGGAGAACAATGCTGCTTACGTCTTGTTTCACTTGCAGACAGCAGAGTCTTAGAGCCTTTCGCACAGCTGTGCCGTGCTGTTTCCACTGAGATGTCCTAAACTCGTCACAGACATTATCAGGCACAAAGAGGTGAAGTCACTGCTGCCTCTGGAAGCCAAAACTGTCCCAACTCCCCAAGAGCTGTACGTTGTACCCAGGGCTGGTGCCGTAGTTTGAGGAACCTTCTAAATCCATAGTGCCTAAACTCAAAAATATGTTTACGGAATATTTCCTTCCTGAAACTTTGTTCCATAGAAAACAAAAATGATATGTGAAATGAGTACAATGACCCGAGAATTAAAAAAGAATGATCAACTAAGAAACTACTTAAAGAGCCAGTCTTCTATCCCTCCCATATGCACTGTGTCCTTCCCTGGCTGTAGAGAGCCCCACACAGCTCTTTGTACCCCATTCCCTGCAGGCAGCCCCTCTCCAGCACCAATGGATGGGGATGTGCTCTGGAGCCACGTGTGTGCCACCACTCAGAGGGGTCCTGCCCTCCCTGCGCCTCCCATGTGCCTTCTGCATGGTGATCTCACGGTCTCAAGCTTCTCCAGAGCCTCCAGCGCTGGACATCTGGGGGTGGTTTGGACCTGCAGAGGGTTTCTGCACACCACAAAGATGAGCCCTGAGCAGCACCATACACAGCACAGCTGCACAGCTCCAAGCCCCAGCACTGCTTGTGCTTCACCAGCATGCAGTGGTGCATCGGTTCTACTGCCTAGTGTAATATACCTGTGGCTATAAATTGTTCTCCATATATTTGCTTTGTGACCCCACTTTGCAAAGAAGGATTGATAGGTAGTATGTAGTTAAATAAGGCAGAGGAATACTGCCCAGGTCTTGCAGGTGGGAGAGGCAAAAGAAGCACTGTGCAGTGAATCAGAATCATTGAACTGTTGGGGTTGGAAGGGCCCCTTAAAGGCCATCTGGTCCCACTCCCCTGCAATGAACAGTGACACCCAGAGCTCCACCAGGTGCTCAGAACCCATCCAGCCTGACCTGGAATATCCCCAGGGATGGAGACCCACCACATCTCTGGGCAGCCTATGCAGTGCCTCACCACTCTTATTGCAAAAACTTCCTTATATCCAGTCTAGATCTCCCCTCTTTTAGCTTGAAATCATTTCCCCTTGTCCTATCACCCTGCTAAGCCGTCTGTCCTCTTCCTTCTTACGGCACCTTTAGGTGCTGACAGCAGCTCCCAGGGAAGCAGTGTCTGAGGGAGGCAGAGGCACCAGATCTCGAATACATCCAGAGCTATCGTTTGGCCATTGGAGCTGGGAACATAAAGCTGGAACAATCAAGGAAGCAAAAAAAGAAAAAAGAAAAAAAAAAAAAAAAAACCCAAAGGGAAAATCAGAAGTAGGAATTTTAAACAGGAAAAGCATGGCGTCAGGACGGGCGGAAGATAACAGAGTGCTCTGCTGAACACACAAACAAACAAAAAATAACAGAGGCAAACTGGCAAAACATTCCTCTGGCTCTGCCTTAACCACTGCTCTGCTGCGCTCACGGGTCCCCAGCCGGCACTGCGGTGCTGCTGCTGCTGCTGCACCCGCCTGCAGATCTGCTGGAGGGGAAGGGACCTCTCTGTGGAGAGGTGGCTCTGTAACAAAAGGGCAACGAGAGAGAAATGTCAAGAGCAAAATGAGTCATAGTTCCCTTCTCGTTGGATGAGGATAATACCTCTGACCTCTCTGCAAAGTAGCTTAAGACCTATTAGTAAGGAGCTGCAGTAGGAGGCAGGGCCCAGCGCTGCGCAGAGCAACGTCTTCCCCTTAAGGCTGTGCCCAAACACCAACAGCCGTTGGCAGCCATGGGGACAGCCCCCGCTCCCATGCGGACACGCAGTCCATCCCAGCTGCCCCAACGGATGGTGGCAGTGATTCCCAGACGCCGCATTCTCAGCAGATGAAGAGAGGAGTGCTGTTTATACCACACGCGATAACTCAACGGTGCCGGGGAATTATCTTATCTTCCCATCGGGATTCAAACGCAGAGGGTTCCTTTGCAGAGCCCAAACGAGCCCCCTGGAAGTCTTCCCAAACATTGTTTTACACATTATTTTATCCGCGGAAGTTAAAGTTCTCTCTTCAAAGAATGGGAAATGCATCTCTTTTTTCTCTTCCTATCTCCGTGAGAAATCATCCCAAGTGGAGAAAGCAGCGGAGAGCTGAGGTCCCTCCACAGTGTCACCATCCATGGCCCATGCTGATGGCAAGGATGGGGCGCCGAAGGCTGAAATTTCAACAAGAACACCTCATCCACCCAGGTGGGCAGAGGGTCCACCCCAGAGGGCGGCCATCCCCCACCCACAGTCACACAGACATGGGGGGAATGGGGAAGCAATGCTTTTGGGAGAGCCCAACCACTCCTCCGACAGCAAATACCGTGGCAAACACTGGCACTGGGGGCCAGGCGTGGTGGCTGCTGATGGCATCCCTCCCTTGTAGGAAAAAGACACCAGTAACAGAAAAATTGCCATTCTCACAACCTTCTTGGGTCTCTTGGGGGCACAAATTTTGGCAACAGCCAATCTGTGTGTGTCCCCTGAGTGTCCTCTGGTTCTTACTGCCTTAGGCAGTCTGGCCATTCTCTGATGTCTCAGAAGGACTGAGAAACATGGGGGAAAAAAACAGAAAAGAATAAGAATAGAGACCTAAAATATAATGACCGAGAAACAGGAAAAGCCATTATATACAGTAATAAAAAGACTGCTTCCCCCATGTTCAAAACACGATCAGATTATCTTAGCAACCAGCACAGCAGAGCAGGTTTTACCACAGGAATTGTATAACTATTCCTACAGAAACGGGAAGGGGAAAGCATTTATTCCTTTCTATATTTTATGACGTGAGAGCCGATAGGATTTGCTGAGGTCGAGGCTGCACAGACACAACCTCGGCGGGTTCCACGCTCATTGCTCCTGCATCGTGCTGCCCATATGCTGCGGGGCAAGGTGGGCTCCTACTGCTGCTGTTTGAGGGGCCTGACACAGGGGTGCATAGTGATTTCCCTGTGACATTCCCAAGTGTTGGCTGCTTGCTTGCTCAAGCAAACCATTGCAATTTCGCCCAGTTGTGCACTAAATTGGCTGTTCTTGCACTTCTGTGCAGTACTTTGAGCCTGGCTTAGTAACACAGAAAGCCCTCTCTTGCCATACAAAGAGCACACACAAATCCAACACCTCGATGAGTTCTGCGGCTCTCACACCCCACCTGCCCAGCACAAAGGGTTAAATGCCATTTGTAGCCATTCAGTGCAATTCCACAGTGCCAGGATTTAATGGCAATTCCAGAGCGAGCATCTCCAAAGAAGACAGACACACGTTGGGAGAGCCACTCGCAGGAAGCTCTTCAGGCAAAACATTACATACTCTGTTAATTAGGGTCATTGACTCCTGCGGGATGACCCTTACTGCAGCAACAGTAGTGTTGCCCCTGCAGAGCCGGGTCCCCTCTGAGTCCATGGAGCACTTCTTCAGTTTTCTCTTGCTGGAGGGCCACGGGCAGCAGAGCTCTGACAGAGGCAGGCTTTGCCCGGGCTGTGGGAGCTGCTTGTTTGCCCTCTGCCCTACCTGGGCAGTGAGAACAGCTTTGCTTTCTGCTGTCATGCTCCAGCAAGCTGCTGAAATGCTCGAGTGACAAACATGGCAGGAGGGGTTCAGCTCGAACAAGAACCCTTTCTGACTGCATTTTTACCTTTTTATTTCCCTGCCAGACTTCTGTTCATGTAGGGTTTCATAAAACCCCAGCCCTGGAGGTGCCCAAGGCAGGTCAGATGGGCCCTGGGCAGCCTCATCTGGTGGTGGGCAACGAACCCACGGCAGGGAGTGGGTCTGGGTGGGCTTCAAGGTCCCTTCCAACCCAATCGTGCTGTGACTCCAGGAAAACAGTTCAATCTGGGGTCCACACTACCTGCCCCTCCAAAAATCCAGCTCCAACAGCGAGGACCGGCCTGCTGAAGGCTCAGCATCCGAATAATGCATTACTTATCTTTGCTGCTGAGGCAGGAATGTATCAGACACTGCTAGCTCCAGCCTCAGATTCTTTGACCATGTTCCAGCTGTAAACATTCAACAGGAAGAGGTTAATTTTTTGATTCGGTTAATATAAATACTGAAAGGTTCCTTACTTCACCGTCCCACATCACTGCAACATACATTCTGTAATTAGAAGCATATTTATGTGATTTCAAGGTATGTTTTGCCAAACCAACAAAAAAGCATCAAGCTCCAACATTGATGCCAAAAATACCCACTGTATAATTTATGCCAAATCAACAAAAGTCTTCTTTTGTCCTTCCCAAACCACACTAAAGAGCAGCCTGCGAAGAAGTCCAAATGTTAAAGTTCAAAAAAAGTCCTCTATTATACAGCGTGCAAAGATAGGAGAGAGAGCAGAACCGCCCGACCCAGCACTGCCGTTCCTGCAGGATGCAAAGCTTTGTGGGGCTCCACCAGGAACGGCATCTCCGTTAGCTCTCTTTATCCCCCACGTGCACACTCTTCTCCGTCTCTTTTTCATTCCCCTGAAGCTTGCTTAGCATCTGGAACACGCAGGCAGCACTCCATGTGTTTGCAGTAAACTCAGAGTGAATGAGGACCACATGGGCAGGTACCGGGGAGCCAGCCTGGGTTTGGGGGCAGTGACATGGGCTGTGCAACAACAGTGGGCACAGCTACGTCTGAATGATGTAAAAAGGGAAAAGAGATAATCAAAAAATGAAAGAAAGAAAAGGAGAGCGCTTTGGTGGTAATTAAGCCTTTCCTTTCCGCAACTTGAAGAAAAATTTTAATTAGAAGTTCAAGCATTTGGTTTTAATTCTGTCCAATGCACAACTGGTTTATTTCCACACAGCATATTTTCATAGTCTATGAAACAGCCTGCGACTAGGAAGCCATTACAGGCAGTGATTACAGCTTTTACATGCAGTCATTATACTTTTGGAAATAGCGGCAGAATGGATTCACTTACATTTCTCTCTGCACGTTGGGGCGGATCCACGTGCAATTAATTAGCCAGGCTTGGTACAGACAATTAACAAAAGTTTTTTTTTTTTAATGGAGAAATTCAGTAGTCTTTACATATCCACCATAGATACTGGAAAATGGCACCTCGCCAGGGCGCACAGCTCCAAACAGAATTTACTTTAGAACATCTGCTGAGTCTTTAACCAACTGCACCGCGGCTGAGCCTTGTTTGGATGAACGCTGCGCACTCATGCTCAATCTGGCACCAGCAGAGACCAAATGATTCATTGCCATAGTAACCACTAATGCAAAGGTTCCCTTAGATAATAATTCCTTATTTATAGACACATCGAGGATGCTCCAATGCTACTTGAAAATAGCCAAAAATTGAATAGTGTTTTCCTTCCTGCGTGCAAAGCTTTCTGTGTGAGGGTGCTACAAGCAGGGCGTAACTCCCACTGAAGAACGTATAAATTAAATAATCTGGGGAATTTCTTGAGCAGAGTTTGACTTGAGCCAGAGGAGACATCAGGGAGAGCTCTGCCTATCAGGTCTTTCTGAACGTAATACAAACACATGAAAAAGTCCAGCAGGAAAAACCAATCCATTGTCATTAGCCAACATTTTGGGACCACGCAAAGGCCACGGGGATCTTTACAGAAATCTTGACAGAAAGACCAGAGGGGTGGTGGATGCCCCATCCCTGGAGACATCCAAGGCTGGATGGGCTCTGAGCACCTGATCAGCTGTGGGTGTCTGTTCATCGCAGGGGAGTTGGACCAGATGGCTTTTCAGGGTCCCTTCCAACTGAAACGGCCCTCAGATCTTTGGAAACAGCACTTTTTGAACCATTTCACGGGGTACTTGATGACCTTTGCACAGGAGGATTACTTGCACTGACTCTTTTGCACTGGAAGCCTCTGGGGATGGAGCTCTATGAGCATCATGAGAGCTACGGTGGCTTCAAGGCACAGTTTGGGGGACATGCACCTCTCCTGGTGATGGGCTGGCTGTCTCCAAAGGTCTGCAGCATGCAACACCATAAGGCATCCAACACCACAGGGTATCCAACACCACAAGGCATCCAACACCACAAGGCATCCAACATCACAACACGAGATTACTTGCATAGGTTCAAGGCTCCATGGGGCCAGGAGCACTGCCCTGCCCAGAAGTGGGAGCAGCAGTGGGATGTGCTTGGATGTAGGACATGGAGCTGTGTGACCTTATCATCCTCACAGCCCTTTTTGCAAAAATTTCTGATTCATTTCCTGCTGGCTACTGTCAGAGAGAGGGTATGAGGTTGGCTGGGCCCTGTCCCAGATCCGTCTGCGTTCCTAAATACTTAGCTTATCTCTCTATGTCATGTAGCTGTGATTGCATAGCTGGAGGGTCTAAAAATATTGCCAAAAGCTTTAAAAAGAGAAGTGCAGATTTGTTATTATTTTAACTGCAGCGATAGATGGAAGTGCTTGCACAGATGGGTGTCTGGGCAGGGCCCCGCTGGTTGCAGCCAAACAAGCCCAAACCCTGTTCCTGCCCATTGGAATCCATTTTGCCATCCCCTTTGGGCACCATGACACAGGGAAACCAAAGGAAGGACACAGAGCTGCTGCCATCTGTGCGACAGAAATCACCACGAAGCCCAGAGCCTTTTAGAGCAGAACTGTGGGTCTGAGCTCCTGCAGCACAGAACTGATTACAGCGGTGACCTTCCGCGTTACCTCCAGCACTATTTAGACTGGCTGAGCCTCCCTGGCCCTGCAGCAATCGCACAGGCTCCATCTGCCCACTCCAAGCCAGAGTTATGGCGTGTGCTGCTGATGCAGTCTCTTGGGTTTGTTTTTTTTCTTGCGATCTTGACTTCATCCCAGCAAGGGCTCCTGTCTCTAACTAGCCGCTGTCAAAACAACTCCAGCGGGGAGATAAGGGAGGAAAGGCTTTGAAGAGGCTCCTTCCTGCAAGCTGCTCGCTATCTCTCCAAGACGTTTGTCAGCATCCCCGAGGAAGGGCAGCAGACGCAGGGAGTGGGGAGCCCTCCCCTCAGAGCCCCCCTCGCATCGCAGCCCGGCCTGCAGGATGGCTCACGCATCCCAGGCAGAAAGCGAGTGATTCACGTCTCAACAAAACCTCTGCTTTCCATCACCGCATGTGGCCGTTTCCCATCATCAGGACAGACATCCATTCATGGGAGGACAAATATTTCTCACCATTTTCCCCAGTTTTCTTGCTTCTCTACTCTTTATGGTCACCTTTCTCCTGATTTAAATTAGGCAGTGGTTTTGGAGCATGCCCAAATCCAGCCCCAAAAGAAAATGAGATAAGAGAAGGGATGTGATTCATTTCGTAGTTTCCCCTTTCCGATGAGCAAAGCATCAGCAGCCCAACACTGCCCATCACCAGCAGCCCCAAACTGCCCATCACTGACAGCCCCACACTGCCTGTCACCAACAGCCCAACACTGCCCATCACTGACAGCCCTGTTCTTCACAGAGATGCAATAATGGACCCGTCCCGCTCCCTGTGCCAGCATCACCAGGGCTTCCCTCTCCTTCTGATAAGCAAATGGTGCCCAAACTGAATGGGTTTTGGTCATCAGAAGTTCTCTCTTAGGCCGTTCCTTCCCATGCCTCCTGGCTGCTTGCAGAAAGTTCATGTTGGGCATTATATTGCCATTTCCACCTTGATTTTCTTAGTAGCTGATGAACAACTACCCACAACCAGGAGCCCACAAACCACGCAGGACATCTCTGGTTAGTTGATGGGTTTTTGCAAAACCCCTCCTTTTCTACTTGCTCCAAGACATGGGTGACAACAGGTCCTGCTCCCCTGGAAGCCCAGCATCTCCCCGAGCTGCAGGTCCCTGCAGCAGTGAGCCCAGCACATGGCACCACAGCTCCACAGCCCATCCCCAGCATCCCCATGGGAAACTGAACCCAGTGCTGTCCCCAGGCCCTCAGCACAGAGTGAGCCCCAAGCACACACAGCACAGCTATCAGCTTTCTTACTTAAAAAATGTGCAAACAAAACATGGGAGTAAGAGCTATTAAACAAAATACTGCAGTCTGCAAGAAGGAAAAAAAAAAAACAACACAAAAACCAAGCCTCCAGCACTGAGCAACTTTCTTTTGCTGCAGCCCATTGTTAAGAGGAGGCTTCTGTCCCTTTCCCATGCCAGTGAGATTTGCCTGGTGCCGGCCAGTTCTTTATCCCACTGCGCAATTAATACAGCTTCCCGCAGATAAACACGAGCTTGTTTAACTGTGTCTCTTGATAGGTCCCAGTAAGGGCTGATAACGTGGATGGTCGGATGTTGTCAGGACGAAGGAGTCAGACATGCTGGCAGCAACCTTTTCCCTTTCAAAGCACACATGTTTAGAGAAGAAAGGGCTGAGGCTGCTCGCTGCGGAGCGCGGCCCAAATCTGCGGCGGCATCAGCCGGGGGCAGCGGGGCGGGCTGGGAGCCGCGGCCGGGCGCTCAGAAAGCACGGGCTGAAATGCTCCGGCTGCGATTCACTATGGAGAACAGCGGCAGCAGCTTAAGAGCTACAAATAATAGAGTTCTCTTTTGTTCCCCTTCTGCTTTTAACCCCTCAGCATGCGTTTATGTCAGCTTTCCAGAGGTCTCCACCGATCACAAGCCCTCATTTCTTAATTTAGTAACTTTTTTTTTTTTACTTTATCTTAAAAACCCTTTGCTTTGATTCTGCAAGAATCTCAGCCCTCATTTAAAATAAACTAATTATCTCTGGCGAGAGTCGGGAGCAGGACAGTGCCAGTGCCACGGCAGCGGTCGCACTTGGATGGAAACGGTCCCTTTGTGTGCTGGGACTGCACCCACACTGCGGGCCATCTGCACTTCAGGACGTGCCCTGTGTCCCCAGCTCATGGGCCTGGGGACAGTGAAGGGTACCCTGTTGCATCACCCCTCCACGCTGGGTTATCTCGACTGCCCTGTGGCTGCTCCTATCTCCTGCTCCTCCTCTCCCTGCAGACATCCCTTCCTTTCCCATCTCCCTCTTGGAAACTCGCCTATTCTTTCCATATTCCCTGTTTTCTTCCTTCCTGCTTGGCTGCAGATACCGTTCCCCTTCCCAAAGCATCAATCCTTTATCTGTGAGGCACGGTACGGGGCAAGTGCACCCTTTGTGCAGCAGTGATATAGGCCAATTGTAGGCAAAAATGAGCAGGTCGATTAAAATAATACATTTCCAGTGTCTCAGGTAGCAAAGTACAGGGCAATGTGATCAGACCAAGGTGAGGAGATCTGTCCAGGGTTGAAGCGTACGTGCCAACCTGAAGGAAGCCCTGCATGCCTCCCTATGAAGTGATCAGATCATGGCACCAGGAGGTCATCTCAAGTTTCTTTCTACTGTGGCCACAATTGCATTGTTGGCACCTCTCCTCCCAGCAGGCAGCTTTGTTCTGCACTGCTTCAAAATGCCCATTTAACAGCCAGATTGAACAGGTCACGTCTGCAGTCTGCAAGGAGCATGGTCAGCTGCAGCAGTAACAAAATGCAGCACCAAGGTACATTCGTGGGACCGCAATCAACAGTGGAGAAAACAATGGTGGCATAGCACTGCTTTGCAGCCAGCAACACACAGCTGCATGGATCCTGGCTCCAGCTGGTCACTTCCTATTTATTTAAAAGGGTATTGATCCTGCAGCAGCTAGGGGTAGATTCAGAGTGAGGAAACGGCGTGAGGAGGAGCAAGGAGGAAGACGAAGATGACTGTTACCAGCACGTCCTATCCACAGCAGTTGGACCACATATGCATCACTCTGAAACTACCTCGGTGCACCCAAAGGTAAAGGATAATACCCAGCACAGAACTCTGGAGGGTAAAGTCAGTCCTGGCAGCGACAACCTTGTTTTTGGGAACTGCAGGATGGGACAGGCTGTGGAGCCTGGGATTGAACCCAGAACAACAGCCCTTCAGCTTCACTCAGGCAGGGGCACCTGAGAATGGTGTGCAGTTACACTGCTCTTCCATCCATGCCACACACTTTGGTGCAGAGCTCAGCAATAGTTTTGCTCTAGTAGCTTCTCGCACAGCCTAATCACAGCAGGATCTGAACAACGCCTTTTGCAACACAACGTGAGTCGTGGGGAGTATTATTAAGCAAAGAGCAAATTATAGATTGGCTGTTGCTGACTTTCCAAAATTACTAGCATGCAGACAGTAATATTTGGCATTCCACAGCATCAGCCAACGAATCCGCCTCTGCCTGACCCTTCCTGAACAGCCAGAGAGCAGGCAGGGAGCCAGCCTGGGAGCACCTGAGAACCCCCAGCGTGGTGTCACCTGCTCACAGTGCTGGCCACCTGCAGGCATCACTCTTATGAATAACACACTGAAATTATAAATCTTCTTCTGCACCTAGGAACCTCCATAAGCACCAAGGCCACGCTCACCTCGCCATGCAATGACTGTGCTTCCAGTTCTCTCTGTCAGCCCAAAGCTCTAAATATCTTTTCATATGGCCTTGTATTGCAACTTCAGTGTCTTTAAATGAGGACTGAGAGCGGGTCAGTGGGGTCCTGGTGAGAGGCACCCCTCCTTAACCCAGTGTACTGCTGAGGAAGTCGTTATGAGGGAGGCGGGGAAGAGGGGCTGAGAGAGCCCTTTCATTGATCAGATTATTTTTAGAAAACAAATTTCCCTCAATGGGTTTATGCTTTCAGTGAGAAGAGCAGCTGGTGCCAATGTTTACAGCTCTGAGTCACGTCACTGAGAATCGGGGTGGCGGAAAGTCTTACAAGCCCCAGACAGTTGTCCCACTGAGCAAAGTTTGCCGTGCTGCCTAGGCACGATGCGATGGACCTCTGAGGAACCAGAGGTGCCAGTAGCCAACGTCAGCCCTTCGGCCATCTGAAACACTTCTGTTGCAGGGTGAAAGAAATATTTCAATAGCCACTGTGCTGCTAGAAGGAAACTCAAGTTTCTGTGATGGTGCAGACTTCCTTTTCACATCACTTCAAGAGTTCACCCTTCATCTTAGTTTTCTCATAGAATCATAGAACCGTTACTGTGGGAAAAGACCTCTGAAATCACCATGGCCAACCAACAACCCATCTACCCCCACTCATAGAACTGTGGAATCGTTTAGGCTGGAGAAGACCTCCAAGGTCATCTATTCCAACCCCACACATCCCCACCATGCCCACTAAGCACATCCCTCAGTGCCACATCTCCACATTCCTTGAAACATGATGTACCACCAGGGCAGGAGAGGCTGTGAGGATCCGCCTTGCTGTTCTCCATGTCCCTCCTCCATTTCCCCCTTTTGTTCAGGATGGAAAAAGTACACAGTTTTGTGCATCAGAATCCCTTCTGCAAGAAAGAAGGGCTGGTGCATCGCTGCCCTGTGCTGGAGCAGTAATCAAGAGTCAGGCAGAAAAAAAATCAACCAAACAATTCTAAAAAGAAATACCCGAATCAGCTTTGCAGAGCTGCTGTTGGGCTTTTTTTTTCCATCTCCGTGGCCTTTAGGGTGGAAACGGGGGTCGGATTTCTGCATGTCTTCCGAGGGCACAATTCCACCCATGAACGTGGGATGGTCACACCCCGGCAGCTTGCAGGATTAGGTCAACAGATACTCGTTTTGTAATTGTTAAGAAAGTCAGCCCTTGGGGAGAAGTATTCCTAAAAGAGCATTCAAGAAGTATGCAGAATTAATAGAAAAATAGAGAGGGGCAACTCAAGAGAAGTCAACCATTCCAGAAAAAATGAAAAAAAAATAGAAAAATGAGAAAGACAAAGACAAAAACCATGTTGGCCATTACCGAACATCTCCCCGTGATGGCACAGGGTGAGGCACTTTCAGTGGGGTTATGCATTTTTGGGCAAGTTGAGGATCTGAGTCACTGCTTTCCAAATCCTCCTGCTCACCCCAGCCTATCAGGGCATGCAGAGTCACTGAATGGGCCCAAATGTCTTTGTAATGAACATCTGGCTCCAATAAGCAGCCCAATGGTCATGCTTTAACAATGTTTGTTCCAAACAGAATCTTTAACTAAACATTTTCTGAAAAGGGGTTTTGATAGTGGAGCTGCAATAGCTAAGAGGCTGTTTGTGTTTGTTTTTCCTAGAGATCCCAGTTCTCTGGGGCTTAACTCATCCTCACACATCCTTTTGGGACTGAAATTCAGTGAAGCACAGGAGATCTCTGCCATTATAGCTCACTTAGAAGATGCCACTCTGCTGATTTTAGCCTGGCAACCAAAAGTGGCACAGCAGCAAAGTAGGTGCTTGCATACATTGTACTTGGGTGCTCCCTCCTCCACCTCTGGGATAGAGAGGACAAGGAAAACTCCAGCAAAGATGACTCAGGATAGGCTGTGGGACAATTTTTAAAGTAATGACAAGGGTCAGGTAGGATCTCCACAGCAGGATGCCACAAGGACACAGGGACACATGCCCGGAGCCACACTGCCCTGCTATGGAAATGCTCTGCAGTGGGGATACCTCTCAGCCCCTCTTCCCTGGGATGCTGTCCCAAGGATGGCACCAGGGCCACATCACCGGCAGGCTGGCAATTCTCACCACCAGGCAATGCTGCCATCTGCTCAGGGCAATTAGAGCTCGCTGAGGTCCCAGACCTCTGCAGGAGAGACGCAGCCTCCTGCCCGCAGGGCTGCAAGCCGCAGCCCAGCCCCGACTCGCCCATCGCCCAGGCTGCAGACTCCGCACGAGGCCAAGTTCTCACCCAGTCTAGACAGAGCAGCAGCCCCAGCTGGGAAGGCACAAGCCCAGCTGGGTGGGACCCGCTGCCCACGCTGCCCGGCCTACTGCCCTTCCCCAGCACATCCCGTAGGTACGAGCATTGCCTGCAGCGAGTTGTGGGCAGAGCATCCCTCGCTCACCCATTCTTGCACCTCGATAGGTAATTTATTTGAAAAAAAATGCCCTTTTCTGGACATTTCAGGAGACATTTCCCGGCTTTGCTGGCAGAAAGGAAGGACACTTTGGAAAACACAGATGTGGGGTCTGATTCCTATTTAGGGCAGAGGGCCCCTTTACCCTCCTCCGGCACAGCTTACATGCAAATGGGAACCAGCTCTCACTGTGAACAGGTTATATCCTTCCCACTTTAAAGAAGGGAACCTTAACCAGCACAGGGTGGCCAGGGCTGTCTCCTCGGGCTGATCTCGGCTTGTCCTGGGGCTCAGCCTTGCCCTGCAGCCGCCTTCCGACACCGCGGGCGCTGCTGGAGAGGAGCTGGCAGGTCAGGAGACGCTCGCAGCAACACAGAACCCTTTTCTTATTGAATAAATATAGAGATACTGTACACGAACAAAAATGAAGCGTGTTCCACAGAGGATTTTAAAGCTTCCAAAAATATTCCCTCAGCCCTTGCCAAAGGTAATAGAGCCAGACTTTCCATGGAAAGCATCATTGTGCGCGGTGGGTTCAAGGAGGTCGCTCTGCTTGAAGTGCACAAACAGCCAGCGCCCTGTCCCGGCCCTCCTCTCCAGCACAAGGAACAAGTGGCCTTTTTTTTTTAAATAAAAAAAAGAAAACAACTTTCTTTCCTCAAAGGTAGTATAGAATTCACGCTGGTGTGTGGCAGCAGCGAGCTGGAGGCTGTGTTTGCACCAAGCCCCCTTAAGAGCACTGTGACACCGTTCATAGGAAGCCTGGACACCAACGGGTTTGCTCAGGGGTTCTGAATTTTTGGAGATCTTTCTGAGCTCTGCTTTCTGCCCCCATCCCCACGCAGCGGCTGGAGCAGGCCCTGCAGATGGTAGGTGGGCACCACAGGCATTGCTGCACGCTTCTGGAGGGCTGGAAAATAGCCCTCTTCTCTGGGGCTGCTGCCTTCCACCTAATTATCCCCAAAGCTTTGACTTGTAAACACCTGACCTAATTCTTTCCATGGGCAGTTTTTAATAACAGAAATTCTTCAAAAGTGTCTTTATGATGCATCACGCCGTATTACCTTGTAAATACGCCGCGCGCCAGCCCAGGATTTACAGTGCAATGAGAGAAAGACACTGAGTCAGCCGGCAGCCAGCGCTGGGAGAGGCAGCACAGGGCTGGAGCGGAGCCGCCGCCGGGCACAGCTCCCACCAGAGCCATGGCACAGCCTTTGCAGGGGAAGGAAGGTCCCAAGAGCCATGCCGTGTGCCTATGGGTTTCCTTCCATTCCTGGGTCAATGTGTCAAATACAAATATAAATACAAATATCGTTATATACTAATATATTTCTACAAATGAAGACGTAACACATGCTCAACACTTAGCTAGGCAGGGGGGTATGGAAATGGGCAGTCAGGGCTGTCTGGGCTTCCTTTGCTCAGTGCCAGCTGAAGGCCCACGTGGCAAAACCTGAGACCTCCAGAGTCAGGCAGGGCTCCCCGCAGCAGCACTCCCCAGAAGGGGCAGGGAGGAATCCAGCTCTCCTCACCCTATGTGCCATCCCATGTCCTGGCACTTGGGATCAGAGCTGATTTTGCAAACTTTCCCTATTTGCATCCTGCGTTTGTATATATTTGCATAGCACAGTGCCTGACCCGGTGCTGTTTGGGCAGCACATCCCTCAATCCATGAACTTCTTGTTGGGGTGTCTGGGCTGAGCCGGGCCCCGTGGGACTCAGAGTGACCCAGAAGAGGGGCAGATCCTGGGACAGGGGCAGGGCAGGAGGAGGGAGCCGGGGAAAGGGCTGCCGCGAGCACTGCAACACGATAGAAGCTCTGCAGGGCTTTGATCTCAGAGCTGGTCTTGAACTGTCACTTTAATGATGTGTCAAAGACTAAAAAGAGCTGAGATTAAGAATACTGGAGCCTGGGGAGAAGGTGAAGGCCATTTTAAGCCCTCTGGGTCTTCGCTCAGTTTCTGGAAGCTTTTAGATCCTTGCTGCACACTGTGCACCAGCAGCTACTCAAAAAGCAGGTCGCCTTTTCGAGGCTCTGCACCGCAGTTTGCCTTATAAAACGCCTGCGTGCTCCCTGCACGGGCAGATCTGTGCCTGCTGCAAACATGCACGTGCACGCTCTGCTCCAGCAAGCTGTTCACACAAAGTGAGCTGCTTTCCCTGTGCGCTCCGTGGGATGCTGTCCCTGCAGCACGTCCCCAAAGCAGCCCCATGGCCGTGTTGTGGAGCTCTGGCAGTGGCTGTAAAACAGGTAAAAAAGGTGAAAGCAACCACAGCGCAGCGGGCAGAGAGCAGAGGCAGCTCTATCAGTACGTGACTGGCAGGAGGACATGGGGCTCTGCAACTGCATATATTTCATTAATATCCCAGCCAGCTTTAATGGCATTACCATCAGGTTAATCTACTTTAGATTAATGAACCTCAGTTTCAGCCAGGCAAGCTAATTAAGATGATTTTCTTTGAACTCGTCCTAATGAATGTATTAATATCATTCAGGGCTTCTTTTGGAGCTACAAGCACGGCCATGTTATTCCTGAGAGGAGGCCAAACACTTTCATGAGGGAGCCGTGTGCTCTGCAGCCCGGGACGGCCCTGCCTTTGTTTTCCCTGCACTGCACCTTTCGCTCTCTGCAGGCTGCAGCCCTCAGCTTTGTGCATTTTGCTGTGGCTCCAGGATTCAGGGAGAGCTTCAGAGAGCTTTGAGCACCTTTGGGATCAGATCACTGAAAAAAGCTGCAAATACTTACTGTTGACCAGGTCTTGTTCTAAAAAACATTTCAGTGTCTTTAAGTGCTCCTCCACTTCCCTTCTAGCAGAGAGATATTTAAATAGCAGAACAGCTGTAGCCTTGTGTGAGTGATGCCCACATTTGTAATAACACCAGAGGAACATCAGGGATCCTGGATCCCTTGCGCCCTGCTGCAATACACTGCCATCTAGGAGCACTCAGAGCAGCACCGGGAGTAAGGAATGGCACATTCATAGCTTGGAGAAGACCTCAAAGACCAGTCTTTGAGCAAACCTGCACCCAGCTCCAATGCCATGACATCAGAGCAGGGAAGATTCATGCATGTGCAGAGTTGACCATAAATGGGTTTAGCTCAGCCCAAGCCACCCAACATTTCAGCTACACTGATGCACAACGTCGGTCCAACCCAGGACCTGGGTACCAATGAGCCCAGCACACACCACATTCTTGCTATGACTTTTTCAGAAACACGGCTATTTCGGGGCAGCTTCCCATAGCTGTAAGGCTGCAAGGCCAGGCTCAAGGCTGGAGTTTGGGGAGTGAGAAATAGCATGCTGCTTGGCTGCGCTACAAGCTGTCTTGCTTGGAGTCTCTCTCGAATATCAATCTGGGAATGCTGTTTTGAACAAATGTAATAAATGCACAGAAACCAACACTTGAGTTAGGACACCATCAAGCAGCCCAAGCTCAGTCCCAGCCTCCCAGCCTCCAGCCAAAGCCCTGTGAGCAGCTTCCCAAAGCCCAGCCGCGTGCAGCATGGACACCGTAACATCGCCCTGCCCTAAATAAGTTCCTAATGAATCGTTACTTAGACGCAATGGGAAACCCACAGGTCCCATCTCTCACAGTCACAGCCCCTCAACATAAACAAAACAAACAGTCTGGAAACAGCTCTATAAAAACATATTGCCACACAGGTATCATTCAAAAATGGGGGGTATAGCTATTTTTTTTTTAAGTAAGCAACCAGCCTGCAATCAATGTGCCAGGCCAAGGTGGAGTTTATTTATAAATGCACGTTTATGGTGAATCATTGGAGGAAATGCATGCAGACTGGAGACAAAAGTCTGCAGTTGCTCAACCAAATAGGAAATGCTCTTTACATCTGCCCCTTTGGCTGGCACCCACCTCCCCAGCGCCTCTTCTCGCTGGGCAGGCCTGTTTATTTTTGGGTTACTTTTGTTTGCAAAGCCAAACAGAGCTTCTGATTTTTATATTTATCTTTTTTTTTTCTCTCTCTTTAAACAGCACTTCTCGCTTACCCAGGGCCCAAATTATTAACAGTGGAAATCGGAGCACTTTCCTGTGTGGAGTTGTTTACTGTCTTCGGGGAAAGCAAACCAAGAGAGTGGAAACGGGGTGGAAAAACAACCTCATTAAAATGATATAAAAATAAGGACAATGCTGGAGCTATCCTGCCAATTATGGAAGAATTTCCATCTATTTTCTCTTAGGTTTGGTTTAAATGTTACTGAATCAATTCTAACCGACAGCCGCATGGACCTCCGCACTGAGTCCCTATGCAGTGGGATGCCCCTGAGTGGCACTCCCACCCATTTGCTCTTGGTTTTCCCCAGACCGGCCCTACCAAAGCACACGACAGTAATGGGAACAAGCACCTTATGTCTCCCCAGCAGATTCCTGTGGATGAGCAAAGGGCCTCTGCCACAAAGAAGCAGAGCTGGGAGAGAAGCCCTTTCCTACCTTAGACTGAGCCCATGGGCCTTGCTCCTGTAACCCTGCAGGTTTTAGACCTCAGTGACTGCAGAGAAATCTCTGTTTGCATCTGTTTGCACATGAGCTGATGTGAGATAAGAAATGAGCTCTTGTTTGCAAGCTTTCCTCCAACGGCTGCAGCTCGCTGTGTGTGCACCAAGTTTGCACATGAGCTGTTTGGTCACCGCCGCTCGTTGCAGGATTTGTGTGCAGAACGCTGGCATCGCCTCCCCTCCATCAGACTTTAAAATCCTTCCAACCCCACCGGAGAGAGAATTCATACTGCCAATTTTTTTCCGAGGGTTTTACAGAATGTGCTATGCGTGCAAAACGCGGTCTTTAACTGTTAGAAAAATACAGTAATTTGAAATGCAAGCAACAAAAATAGGCGCATGCAAAAACAGAAACAATGACGGGCGACTCTGTCCACTTCAGGCTCACTGGAGGAAGGAGCACCCCGGTCACTGTTATCAATGGCAAACACACCGTATTCATGAAGGACAGAGCGGTGCCTCTCCTTGCTGCTCACTTTTTATAGTAGGTTGAAAAATAACAATAGTGCTGCGGACAGAGACCCAAGCAATGGCCTCATTCTGCAGAACAATGGCAGCAGTCACGGCGAAGCCGCGTCGGTGAGCGACAGAACTTCCCTCGGCGCGGAGGGCAGAGGACTGCTGGAGTCTGTGGTTTGTAGGCGTTGGAGGGGCAGCGCTCCGGCTTCTGCAATCTTGGTTTTGTGGAATGCTCTGCCTCCCGGTGACCCCCGGAGCACGGAGCTGCCCGGGAACAGCACGGAGCAGTGCGGAGCTGTCGGTCCTTCAGCCCTGTCCACTGCCCTACAAAGCCCTGGGAGAAGTCCTATTTGTTTTGCCCCAGGGGTGCAATTGTAGGGACTTTACACTCTCAAAACTCAAACCTAATCTGTGACATTTTTCTCTGCTTGTGTTTTCATATTAAAAAGCATTCCCACAAGCAGCACCGCTGCAAAACCCCACACATGGCACAGGAGAGCAGCTCTTCCATCGGGGCAGTGTGAGTGCCAGGCGGTGCCCGCGGTGCTCGGAGGCTCTCAGAGCTGCAGAGGAACACGCTGCCATAGCAGCCCACCCCCAGCATTGAGAAGAGCTGCATTATCCCCACTGCCAGAAATAACGTAACCCAGTGTTGCTCCAGGAATGGGTTTTGGGTGACCATTTTCAGTGCCATTTTCAGGACATGGAGAGGAACTTGCTGTTCTTTAAAAGTATATATATAAAGTTCAAGTCATGAAAAAGCTGATAAGAAAATCACTGAGATGCCAAAAATTCTTTCTCACATAAAACAAACACTAATCCTCGCTATCCTATATATATTTACTGGGCAAGAGCACATACCAGCCCGTCTAAGGCTGTGACCGGTGCCCGGTTTATAACACCTTTGTGGCTTTCAGTTTCTCACCCAGACACATCAAAGCACGGCACGGTTAGCCAAGGAAAACTTCATTGTTAGTATTAACTCACTCCAAGAAAAAGATTTTTGGAAGTTTGAGAATTTTTCACTTCACGGCAATTGTTGATTAATGAACCTCAATGGGCTGCAGCCTAAAAGAGGACTTTGTTAATAAAAAATGCTAAACAGCGCAGGCGGAGTAAGGAGATACCTTCTTTGAACCTGACTGATACAAAGGCATACACAAAAAAGCGCTGTGAGGATGGATTTATCCCCTGTTTGCTTTCCAGTTCTGCCTCGGGCTATTTGTTCTTGTGCAAAACAATTACCGAGGACAGGAGGAGAAATCAAAGAATCACAATCTAGCTGGAAAGCTGAGAGCGCTTGGGAAATACGTAGCAGCAGGGATGTTGGCATCAGAGAGTTGTCTCCCTGGGCTGCCTGCAGCTCCTCAGCACCCGCCGCAGGCAGGAACCCATGGCTCCTTCCCTGTGGGACTTGTGAGAGCTGTGGCTGTGTTATTTTGGGGTGCCTACGGCAGACAGGGGGATGGGAGCGTGGAATTCGGGCTGTGTATTTAGGGAGGCCACACTGCAGGCAGAGGGAATGGCTGTGCTATGGAAATTACATGGGCAGAGATGCCCAGGCAGCGCTGCTGTGTCCAGTTTTGGTGTGAGGGGGTGGTTAGATGCTGGAAGAGACTGCTCTTTGCTGTGGAGTGTCCTTTCTGTCTATCAGCTGCTGAGAAAGAAACAAGAATTGTGTGCTTTTATTAAATCCTGCATTTGGATCCTGCCTCTGTGATAAGGAACAGGCTATAAATCATTGAATAAAACAGTAGTAAATCATCATCCAGGCTATTAAAGCTTCTTGGTCTTTAACAGATTTTCGGCCTCCACTAGCTCACAAGCACCATCCAAAACGTCACCCAGATCCATCTCCCCAAGGCCTTATTTTTCATTTGGGGCTGGAAGTCTGAATTCACAACAGATCCAACGCAGCGTTTATCCCAGACAGGTTTTCAAGGCCAACAGCACTGCTGTGCCTGCAAACCTTCCTTATGTACCCTTCAGCACGTTAATAACATTGGATGTGGATGAAGCCTTTTCTCCCTAGCCCAGTTCTCTGCAGAGCTCAGCACAAAGCTACTCACTTCAATCACTATTTGTACCAGATGTTCATTTACCCACAGTAAACCAATGTAGATAAGGCTTTCTGTAGGTTTATGCATATTAGCAAGTCAGTCCAAACCCCATGTACTTTGCAAGATGACACAAACAAAGTATGATATCACTGTTAAAAGATGCTTTCAGCATGCTAAGATGAAACAAGAAGCCGGGAGTTGCTATGGGATGCAGCTAAGGAAACCAACACGCTCACGGTAGATCTCACCTTGCAGTGCGGAGCCCGAAACGCCGCCTGTGGTGTGGACTTGTTGCTTGCATGAAATCCATCAGTGCAGGAGCTGGCTGCCAACCTGAGTTTGTATATAGCACACCTGGGCCTCAATCTTGAATGCAGCTTCCGTGTTGCATCAAGTAATGTAAACAGAACCAACAATACCGTCCTCCCACTGCTTCTTCTGTGAGATGGAAGTTTTTCCTCCAATACCACCTTTGCACAATGAACATGCAGCCAACTGGCAGCGCCATACTTCGTTTTTTCTTTCCTGGCCATATCCCAATCGTGTTGCAGAGCTCAACTTCAAAGGCAAAGCAGTGGGATAAAGGGCTCCCTCTGCCATGCCAAGAATGCTTTCCTTAGACAGGTTGAGAGGAGATGATAGGTTGGAAGAAAAAGAAATATCTTTGGCAAACCTGGTTCCAACAGTTTTACTGTCAAGATGTTAAAGAAATAAAATAAATAGCAGAGGGACTGCAGAACATCTCCAGCTGTGGGATGCAGATACACTTTATCCTCTTATGAATGTCCAGTAATATCAGCAAAGATACCTCTCCAAATCCATCCATGGCTTAATTTCACGGGATGAATGCTTTGAGACTGAAACAAACCTCACTTTTGTTTCCGCAGGGAACAGGCGGGTTTGAGAGACAGAATCAGAGCAGAGTGTGGCAGTGGGACAGGGCTGGTCCCATTAGGCTGTGGCTCGCACACTGACCTGCTGCTGGAGGTGGCTAAGGCAGCTATGGGTGCCCAGTGCCTTCTTCTTCCAGCCTGCTGCCAATTCCA
This sequence comes from Gallus gallus, assembly GCF_016699485.2. Lineage (NCBI taxonomy): Eukaryota > Metazoa > Chordata > Aves > Galliformes > Phasianidae > Gallus > Gallus gallus. The sequence goes on along the minus strand of NC_052541.1, from coordinate 18,656,668 downwards.
AGTGTTCAACAACAATGCAGCCATTTCTCCTGAGCAACACCTATAATTTGAGTCACTGGGACATTTCCTTTGGCATTTTGAAGTATATGGAAAAGAATGTGAAAACCTTTCATTAGCCACAGGCACGCAGCCGCTGTCAGAATCACTCAGATGTGCCTTTAAAAGTTTTCCAAAAAACACATTGATGCCTCCTAGTTGCTGGGCAGCAGGCAATACCGGAGAGCGTAACGCGAACAAAGGCACCGATTTCTCCATCCCAAATACACAAGAACAACTACAACAACTCTTCCCCTCTAGAGGGATTTAAAGGCCAGAACATCATGATCAAACCTCTGGCCTTCACAAAATGTCACCTGCGCTGTCTCACAAAGGCAGGAGGGGTCCCCAGCACCCAGGAGATGGAGGTTCCTTTTCCCAGGATGGGCACACAGCAGAGGAGTTGCGGTTTTCCATTGGCTGTTCTGTCCCTGTCTTTTTTGGAACGACCTGCAGCCCGTCCAGCTCACACGATCCTGTTACTCCACAGAGAATCATGAATATCTGTCCATGTTCCATGGGATGGATAGAATTTGCCAGATTTTTTGTTTACTATGGAATTTCTACACAGCTTCAGGAATCCCTGTATTTTATGAGAAAACAGAGTGGCATATCAAAACATTCTTAGTGGAGTTTTATTTATACAATTAATGGTCAACAGAATATAATGTACTTTTATGTCCTCCACCTCCCGGTCCCAAAAAACAGTTTTGTCTGACAGACAGTTTTGTGCCACAGTCTCCAGGGGTACATTAACCTCTGCAGTGTCCATGCTTGAGTTGAGAGCTGGCATCATCGCTCCTTCTCCTGCGAAGAAAAATCGAACGAGCACAACACTGAACCTCTCTTTCCTACTAGAAGGGATTCTTTCAGTTGCATCCCTTGGTACAGCCCCACAACACAGTGGCAGTGTAAGGCTGCCCAGCATTATGCCAAGTGGGAGGGCTGCATCTGAAGGCCACCAGCAGTTCGAGGACATGAACGGCTGCGCTTCACCCCAAGGAATGCACCGTGCCCGACACGGAGCGGGACAGTATCAACAGCCTTTGCAGAGCAGCACAGAAGAACCGTTTTTGCATGAACGCTTTGCCAGTGCTGCTCATGGATGTGTGGCTCTTCATGTGTTGTGGCTCTTCTGTCTGGTGTGGATCCCAGCCTGGAAGCCTCACCAGAGCCACGGGTAGGAATTCAGACACTGAATGTCCAGCCTTGAGAGCAATTTCCAGCCCTGTGTGTTACAGGAGATCAAAATCTACAGGGGTTTTGCAGTGTGCCATTTGTGCTCCTAGTTTGTTCGTTACCACACACTGCAGGATGGTCATCCCACTTTTCATCCATGAGTTGGGGCTGCTCAATGGTGCCCAGCATCAGGACTAAGGAGGAGCAAACGAGAGCTGCAAGAAGCCAAGGAAGCAAGATGCAAATGGCAATCCCCTCCAAGGATTTCCTGGCCAGGTTTTCCTAACGTGTTTTAGCCAAACTGGGTTAGAAAAGGATAAAACCAATATGAAGATGTCTACACTGAGGCTGTCTAGGAGTTTAATTAGATCAATTTGAAACTGATTTAGTTAAACCAGCGAATGTTTCATAATGTGGACCAGACTTTGAATTTCAGGCACATCAAACCTCATTACATGCATGCTTTATTATAGCAGCGCTTCCCTCCATGTCTCACGGTGTATTCCTGCCTCCTGAGGTTTGGGCTGGAATGCCAACAACTCATTTTAATGCACTTCAGACATTTTAAAGCTTTGCCGAGCTATTCCCAAAATAACCACTGATAGTAGGTGGCAAGCACCCTGAAATGATTAGGGTCTTTCTTGTTCAGGATAAAAAGATATTTGGTGAAAAATAAAGCAAAACTGATGAGAATGGGATAAGCATTAAGGGAGACAAGGCGTATGCTGCAGTGAAAAATGGTTGAGCTCAGTGACTCAACACTAGTTACACTTAAAAATGTGTCTTTGCAGAATGCTGGTGGCTGTGCATGTCACGTCAGGGGTTTCTTTGCTTAAGAGTCACACACTTCTTGCTCAGATGTTGGAGCCACATTTCCCCTTTCTCATTTCAGCATCCCTCCTGCCCTTCTCTCCCCTCTCGGTTGTTGAGTCCACGGTGCCCAAGCTCTGGGCACAGCTGGCACACTCCCTGATGTCTGTGCAGTGCTCTGCTTTTGATCTTCTCAGCTGCTGATTCAGCCAAATGGCTTTTGCTAAATTCCTCCATAAACAGCGGGCTGAGGGCATGAGCTGCAGCACGTGCTTAGAGCTGAGCCCTGGGGGATCCTACAGGTTATACCAACCTCACAGTTTCTTCAAATCCAATGCATTGCCATAATCTCGTTTGTAGTTTTAAAGATATCCCTCTGTGGCATCCAGCAGTGCTGCAGTTGGTACCAAAACAGACCGAAGCCAAGCAGAGGACTTCAGCCTCATTGCTCAGCCAGGTCTGTTTGTGGGACACCGGGGAATGGGAGGAATACAGCAGGGAGAAGGTGGATATCTCCCTTCAGAAGGGACCAAAGGGGAGAAACCCTCAGTGCTGTGGCTCTCTGCTGGGGCTCCATGCCCAAACAGTGGGGAAACGGTGCATGGGGATGATGCAGGCATGGGGAGTGCAGCTCTCGATGCTCCTGCAGCCCCAGGAGGAGCAGGGCTGCGGGCGCAGGGCAGCAGGACGGGCTTGGGCAGCCAAGAGGACACTGTTTGCTTTGGATTTTGTGCCTGTGTTTTGCTGCAACGCCCCGGGAAGGCACAGCTGGGAGCGAACTGACCAGTCTGGTGAACTTTTTATATTCCTTTTGGCCTTTTATTACCCTGAGAAGTGGAGGATTTTTTTATTTTATTTTTAAACATAGCTGAAGAGCTAAATTAGCATTTTGGCAATGGAAACAAGCCTGTAAGGCAGCAGAAAGGGAAGAAACTGTTACCTGGAGCCAGAACCAGTCAGGCAGAAATCCCACTAGACCCCATCCCTGGCCTGTGAGGAGTCCTGCCCCTGGGGACAGAGCACAACTGGGGACAGAGCACAATTGGGGACAGCCCCAGGAGGACTGAGGTCAACGTCACACAGCACTGACACAAACGGTCACTGACACAACACGTCTCTCACGGTCCTACTGAGGCCACACTTGGCTTAACGTCTCCAAATCCCATTTGATCCCAGTTACAGAGCTCATGGACAGAAACACTTCACAGCTCCTTTCCTGAGAGGTGAACCCGGCTCAGTGAGGCCAGCTTGGCAGGGTCTGCAGCTGGACAAGCTCTGTCTAAGCTACCTGGGAGCTGAAGCCATCATTCCCTGCCCCTCGTGCTCACGCAGCCATCAGTGAGGCCTGGATTCAGCCCCCAGCAACACCTCTTTCATGGTCAAGTTGTTCAGCTCCATACAAGTAATCTTATTTGCGTATTGATGTGAGACAATACTGATACCCAGTGGCTGATTAAGTTAATTACACTTGAGTAAATATCCCCCTCGGTGATCTTTGGGGCTTTACCCCAAGGCCCGGGTCCTGTTGACTTTGCAACTCAAGGGACATTCACTTCCCACTCAGTTTGGATAATCTTCTAGCCAGGATTGCTGCTAGGAACTGCTCTGACTGAGAACCAAGTGCACGTTATACCTATTTTGCAGAGTCAAAACATCAGCTAAGGCAAAGAGTGAACACTTTAATCATTCCAGCTTGACATTTGCATTTGCTTTGGCTAACAAATGTCAGAAAGACATCATCCAAAATGAAGCTCAGTCCTGCTGAGGTCATGTTGTGCCTTTTTCACAGCAGCATGCTGCACCGGGGTATCGGTTTAAAAGGCAAACAGGTATGTTTTATCAATTTGCAGCAGGAAAACCTATGACTTCACAGGACTAGAAAAACTTGGCTTAGCGTGAATCAAGACTCAAGGCAAAACGCTCTGCAGCTCTCTGTGAGAAAGCTGCTATTTATTTTACCATCAATATTTTCCCTTCCCAAGTGCATTTAATTTGAAAGAATTAATGAACGGCAGAAACAAATCCCTGTACACCACAAACATCAGGCAGCACACGGAGCGGCGGTAAGCTAGCGGGTGAAGGTTGGAATTTATCAAAACATGATAGAATAAACTACTTAATTATGTTAGGGTGATTGCCAGCATGCAACAATCCCGGGAGCAGATAGTTTCTCAGTTTGGCCTGAGGGTAGTGGCAGTTTGGCATTCGCAGCTTTACCTATTCATTGCAGTCTCTTGAACCTCATCAGGGATCTGGTACCCCAATGGCTGCCTGTTTTCCTGCCTGTGCTGATGAGCTTTGATGAAATAGGCCCAGTGCTGCTGCCTGGACAGCCCTACAGGGCTCTGCCAATGCTTGGTACAGTGTCTCTCTGCAAAGCCTGCCTTTCAGTATTAGCACTGATCCCCAATGCACCATAGAATACACCACAGAATACCTGCTCTTGGAGGGTCAGGCAACAGATTCTAACCTTTGAGCAGGCTCAATGACCATAAGGGCAGCAATGAAACAACACCCACTAAAACACTGTATGTGGCATTAGGAATATCAGCAGAGCACGGCTGTTGGCAAAAATTTTTTAGATCTGGCATGGGATCACATTGGCCAAGCGTTGCTCTTTGCTCATCCACTAAAACCATCTCCATAAATCCAAGCTCAGTGCTACAATTAAAGGTTTCTGTCTTTCAGGGAATTCATCTCATCTCATCCATGTCAGGCAGCAGTGAGAAAGGAAAGGGTTAGTCTGCTTTGCAGGGGGATCGGTAGTCCCTGTCCTGTTTGGCTGCCAGGAGGGTGCCATCAAGCTGGTAGAGCTGCATGATGCCAGGACTGTTGTGCTGTCACCAGGATCTGGTCTCTGCTGTTCACAGTGGGTATTACTTGCTTGCACATTTGCTCCGTCGCTGGCTCGTTATGACCTGCTCTGATGGTCTCTATCACAAGAACACCCCAAAATTAGGTTTTCTTGGTTTTGTTGCCTGTTTTGATTTCAAGCCCCTTTCATTAAGCATTTAGAGAAATCCCACGTCCCATCCCTGAGCGTGCCCATGAAACTTAACACCAAAGATGAAGGGTCTTACTTAATTACAGCAGAAATTTTTCTTTCCATCAGCATAAACTGGAGAAAGGTAACTTCTACAGCTGTATTATTTACCCCAGATTTCACTAAGGCTGCTTTTATAGCAGTGCTAGAGGTTAAATCCACTGTTATTTCCGACACGGCCTGACGTTACATTACAGTGCATAGTATTTATTTAATCTAAGCAATAAAAAGATACACCAGCAACACTGTTTTAAAGAAAAGAAAGGAAAGCAAAAGAGAAGAAAAGAGAAGAAGGGAAGAGAAAAGAAAAGAAGAGAAAAGAAGAGAAAAGAAGAGAAAAGAAAAGAAAAGAAAAGAAAAGAAAAGAAAAGAAAAGAAAAGAAAAGAAAAGAAAAGAAAAGAAAAGAAAAGAAAAGAAAAGAAAAGAAAAGAAAAGAAAAGAAAAGAAAAGAAAAGAAAAGAAAAGAAAAGAAAAGAGAAGGTGAGAAGGAGACAAGGAGAGGAGAGCCCCCCTTGCCCCTGGGGCAGCTCCCTTGGACTAACAGCATCCCTATCCTAACGGAGTGCCAGAGGACCGACTGCTCCCTATGGCCAGAGCAAACCATCCACTTGCATTTTCCTTTCTGATGCAGCAGGGTGTTCCCAGGCTTGGCAGCATCCTCACTGCAAGAATTCATCTGGCATTTTGCTGGTAGAAAAGGAAGCAGCTCCCTTTCGAATCTTGCAGGCAGGAATGAGCTGCATGTCCTTCGTGCCTCTTGGAGAACTATAGATAGTGGTTCACAGCGGGTAGGGTCAGTATAAATAGATACAGAATCTCTGTATAAAAAAAGTACACATTGCTCTGGCCTGGCGAAGTTTCTAATGAGATCTCCCACAAACTGCGTCATGAGGTCGAGAGGATTTTTCTCCCTGTAATTGAACAGTGTTCTTGCCTGTGTTCCTCATCCCGCCCTCCAGTGCTCTCCACTCTGAAAATTCCTTTGTTCAGCCTAACGAGACATTTCATTAAATAAGAAATAATTTTGGGGAGTGGTAATTACAGTCCTTTTCAGATGGATGATATGAAGCTGCTCTGTTTTCCCTTCTGTTAGCAAAAGCAAAGAGGATCCTGGTGTCCTTCATTAGGTGTCAGCTCCAGCCACCCTCACCAGTGGGAATCTGACTGTGTCTGTGTGCGTGATGATCGATCCTCCATGAGCTTGGAAAGCACTACTTTTTCACACTGGTTCAAGATGATCCTATTTCTGTTTGCTTCCCTGTAAGCTCAGCACATGGAAAGAAAAAGGCCCAATGTGCAGAGAGGTGGGAGGGATGAGACGGAGCCCCGGCCCCGTGCTGCGCTGCCCCAGCTTGGTGTCAGGGGAATCACACCCCTATAAAGCACGAGTAGCACAAACCTGAACCCGCTCCAAGGTGCATTCTGATCGTCTGTTTACTGCGTATTTGCCAAGACGTTATAACCAGCCTTCTATATGTGTGTGGGGTAGGTTAATGCCAGAAATCACTGCCTTTTTAGTTAATGAGACACTTCATCAAGGTCTGTTTTTCATCTGCATTTCTTCTGCTAAGTGCTTTACTGAGCTTTACTCTACAAACCAAAGCAATTAGCATGGCTGCTAACAAAGCCTGCTGATGTACGAAGCTCAGAGCCACCATCCTGCCATGGATGCTCTCCGATGCTGCATGCAAAATCCCACACCACAGGGCACTTTCTGGCACATCTCCCCTAGATGTATGTGTTTGCCTGCTCTAAGGCCAACAAATGTTTAATTTAATAAGCTTGCTGATTCAAATACAACAGCAGTATGACTTGGAACAGATGAAAACAGTGGTGTCAAAGGTGGAATCATAGAGTCACCGAATGGCTTTAGTTGGAAGAGATCTTTAGATCATTAAGTTCCAACCCCCTGCCTGATTTTGTCCTTGGTGGACGTATCAGAAACTCCTTCCATCCCTCTGCCCACAGTCCCAGGGTCTCCTGGTTGCCTTCCCAGGATCACACTCTGCATGGCCAGCCTTGGTCACACTAACAGCAGCCTCAGTGATAGTAAAGTTTTCAAGTACCGTGAGAGCAGACTGACAGATAAGGACAACAGGGTGTCTTTAATCCCCATTGGAAGGGACAGAGCTGCATGCAGGCTCCCACTGCTCCTACCACCACAGCCTCCTGCAGGCACTCCCAGAAGGAGCCCAGCACTTCTGGGGCTATGGGGACTCCTGGTTCTGAACCTCAGCCCTTCCCCAGATGGCCAGAAGCTCTCCTGGAAGCCAGGAGAGCTCAGGTATAAGTCATTTTCCCCAGTAGATTTCCTGCGTGACCTGGACAAGTCACAATTACGTGAAACATAAGAAGTGCAAAATATCTTAAACTCCCTTAAGCATAGGAGAAACCTGAAGGTTTTGGAATAATCTCCTTCCTTTGGAGTTTAGCCAAGCCCTTGGGTTTTTAATACTCTCACGTTTCCAAGAAGTTGTTGGAGATCCTTCATACCAACAGGAGTTCACAAGCTGACCATCTTTCAACTGGAAGCAGATCAACAACAAAAAAGAGCCACTTTTGTGTGAATCTGTGATGTTTGGGTACTTGTGATACTCAGGCACCTGTGTTTGGGCACCTGCAGTGTTTTGGTACCTGCAATGTCCATCTACCTGTGATGTTTGGATACCAGTGATGTTTGGGTACCTGCGACGTTTGGGTACTTGTGATGTTTGGACACTTGCAATGCTGACAGAAAGGACTGACTCTCCTCTCCTTTTCCACACAAAGCTGAAGCCAGACAAACAGGTTTCTGCATCTTCAGCTCAGACAGCTATGGGCTGCTATGGCAGGCTGTGATTCTCTGCTTTGCTCGCTCAGTCTGCTGCTTTAAATCCTAGAGCTGCCTTTCATTTGACACACCTGTAGAAGCCATGGCATGAGTGCCCATGGAAAGGAGACTGCGCAGCTTTCTGCCTGTAGATTACTGCCCTCTCTGCTCCCTTGGAAGCCAAAATCTGGCTGTCACTTTGCAGCATCTCAGCAAAGCACAAATATAACTCAGGAGAAGGAAATGCAGCACTCAGCTGCTGAAAACCCAACGGGGAGTTGGGCCGGAGCACCTGAGCAACATGCACCATCCGTACGGCCCCTCCTCGCTGCCCTCCTGCTCCAGTTGTCCAGAAGCCTTGCACCAGGAACAAGCACTACCTACACTGTCCCAGCAAACAAAGCCTAACTACTCAAGATTTCAGTATATTTATGCAATCCAGGTTGGCTCTGGGCCCACGCTCACTTTATTTATCTAATGTCTGTGCTGTAGGCGATGAATTCATAGAGAAGGTATTATTAGAAGACAACACACATAAAGGGGAGGAAAAAGAAGTGAGAAGTCCGGTGCAGTGAAGCTCTGCTGCATCCACAGCCTTCTGCAGAGCCAGTGAGGGAGCAGGGCTCCTGCTGCAGCCCTGCCCACCCCACAGGGCACAAGGAGGATGGGGAACAGCAGCAGCAGGCACTGAAAGCAGCCGGATGTTCACAGAAGGAGAGGCCCGACAGCAGTCTAATTAACTATGTAAGAAAACATGTAAAACAAAAATTAATTCCATGAAACGTGTCCATGGAAATCATCCTGGAACCTTAAATCATCATCTCCGCAACAATTAGAAATTCCTCTAGGACCCTTTTAACATGGGAGGGAATTTTGAGTCACTGTTTCAAGTCACGTTGTCAGCAAAAGCTGTTTCCTAGAAAGAAAAGTACCTACAGAGACTGCTATCCCAGTAACAGAACGTAGATGTCCAACCAACAGCACCTGGAAGGGAAATGCTCCGCAGCTGCCACCATGACACAGTGTTAATGCTGCTGTACACAACGCTGCAGACACAGATAGCAGAGACTGCATCAGAAAGGCACTGTGACCACCATGGGCGAGGATGAAAAAGTCAAACCATAATGCACCTTCCCATCATTTTTCCTGTCATTATTCATTGTGGACAGACACCCTCTGCATTCAGGTGGTCTCACAACTGTGTTAAACCTGCTGCTTTAAGTTCTGCCATGACTACAAACCTGAACACAAATGAAGGCTTAGGTTTGAGTGTTTTCCTACCCCTCGTTTTGATATCTGGTTTTACTGATGGTCAGGTTTATCTCCTGAACTCTCTACCTGACTTTGAAGCAGAATAAGAAAAGCTTCAGGTTGAGCATGGGCTAAAACACTGCCTGTGAGCATTCCCGACCAGACATCATCTGATCAAAGCCATTTGCCACCGAGCACAAACTGCCAAAGAAAGCTCCATTTGTTACGTGCTGATGTTACCTCCAGACTACAAAGCAGGGCGCTCTCACACAATCCCTAACAGTTCATTTTTAAAAGAGCCACCTCTGAGCTTGTCCTGCTTCAGGAGCAAAATATCAGCTCCTATGCGTCACTGCAGAAATAGAATTCGAGCCTTACCTTCATACCTCACTATGCTTCCTTCCCCCCCTTTTCTTTCTGTAAGCTCTAGACAGGGGGAAAAGTGCAATGTAAGGAACTCACATTGCTGGGGCCTTAGTAATATCCGTCAGTAAACCTGTAATTAGATAGGGAGTAGTATTAATCTTGTGCATTGCCTGAGGGACACTGCCAACATCCAGCAAAACCTCTATTGATGAGGAAGGATTCCAAGCATGCCTGTATGAAAAATGAAAGAGATGAAATATTTACTTACTTTACCTTTCCCTCAGCCACTCTGTTCTCCACCAAGAGCTGCCTGGGACCCCAGCAGGCTCCTACCATCACCCCCTTCATGCAAAGAGGCGCACAACTCAGCCTTTCCGCTCCCCCGATGCCTGTTGGAACAGGCACTTCAAGGAGAGCTCAGAGCGTGATGCTTTCAGATGCACCGCTTTCTTTTTTAAATTTAAAATGTGTTAATGGAATGAGAACTGTTAATGAAAACAAAGATATTGGTCAGCTGTGATAATGAAAGTCAGAGCCTTCTCATCGTACTCTGTGATTCATAGCTCAAATCTCATTAATCTGGCATCAAAGACGTGATTTATAGACGTTCTTTTTCTTTATACTCCACCCTTGTTTCCTGGATGAGAGGGAATAAACTGTTTAATACAGAGGTAGGGATTTTTTTCACATGACTCTGTATGGGGAGGGATTACAATGGCCTATTTCAAACAGCTCAAGCACTGCCCCAAAAGAGTTTTCCCCTTGAAAAGGCACTTAATAAAAATAAGTGACATTGTTTCTATTGTATTTAACTGCCAATTTCACCACTTCCTGTGACTATTTTTCTACTTTTTCTTTGTGTTGTTCTGTTGTTTTTATCCCAGTAGTCTCCTTATTGCAATTATTTGATTGTTGAAAACAGAGAGGAGAGACCAAAGGACGGAAACTGCTCACAGGTCCTCTCCGTAATTGTTCACAACTTTCAGCAGAAAACAGATGTGAAAACTTCTTACGAATGTGGAAAGTGGAACAGAGACAACCTTGCATTTTACTCCTTTGAGGCTTGCTATTTTATTTCTCAGCTCACTTCAGGTTTGAAATGAGAAATGCATACCCTGTCAACTCCTATTTCCCTGGTTACCTTGTTTGAGAGCAAAGTAAAATCCTGGCTTTGGACCTGAGTGGAACAAGAGCTTCACCCCACCGGTGTGGATTGTCACTGCCCTGCTCAGGGATTGCAGAACGTGCCCAGTGTGGCAGCATGAGCTGCTGAAGGCAGTCCCCAGTGCAGGGCTGTGCACATTGCAGGGCCATCTGGCTTAACCCAGGGATATATTTCAGTATAGACTTAACTTCAAGCTAGCAAGCAGTTCCACTGATGTAAATGTGGCTGTACAAGATAATTAGCATTAATTATGGACACAAGTGCTTTGCATATCAAGGCCAAACTGCTCCGCAGCTGGAAGTCTTGGAACTGCAGGCTCTGAACCACCCAAACCCCCTCTTTGCATGTGCCCAACAGCACTGGCACGGTGTTCTTCAGTCCTATTCACATTCATTCCTCGTTTTCGAACTCTACCAAGTGTGAATGCCATATCTGCTGGGACTCTGAGGAGAAATCCAACCTGCCTACTATGCTTACACTGAGGGAATCCCACCCACTATGTCACAGTCATTTTCAGTATTCATCTTCTCAGTTTAAAAGAAAAAGGAGCCACAGAACTGAACAGAGTCCAGCGTACCCAAAGAACCTCTACAAAGGAGCCCCACAGCTGAAGTGTGATTCCAGCACAGCCCAGGACAGGACTTAGCAAAAACGGGCCAGCCTCACATTCTGCAACAAATACTTTCCCTCTGGGGAAACGGCAGGTTCTGAAACCTGCCCATTGCAGCAATGTCACGGAAGCTCATTAAAGCAGTTCTCAGGATTAGTCAAGCCAGTAAACGCAAACTGAGTTTGCCAGTCACTTTGCCAAAACTATATTATTACCAAGGGATTTACGCTGCGGTGGCCAAAGCCCTTCCAACAAAGCATTGTGCTGCTACTCCATTGACTGAAACTGCTCTTCCCAAGTAGACTGGGAACAGGTATATACTATAATTACATGATTTTATTTCATGCTGAGCCTGTTTGAAAGACTCTAAGAGTATGCAGAGCCAACCAGGAAATACCTGAGCACTTCCAAGAATAGGTATGGCTAAAAGGAGGATTTCCTCTCCATTCCTCATCACTTCAAATACATTCCTCCAGCCAGCCCAGGTGGCCCACTGAGTGCTCAGCTGCGTGGTGCCATTGCTGAGCTAGCCTGGCACTCTCGTTGCTCACCATAGCTCTTTCCAGCACTCCCATTCCCATTCTCTGCCATGGAAGGTGTAAAGGCACAGGCTGCCCAGGGCAGTGGTGGAGTCACTGTGCCTGGAGGTGTCCAAGAAGCGTGTAGATGTGGCACTGAGGGACATGGTGGGTGGGCATGGTGGGGATGGGGATCTCAGAGGTCTTTTCCAATCTTAATGGTTCTGTGATTCAGTGGAAGCATGGGGTGCTGCAGCTGTCCTTGCAGCCTTTGTGCTGGAAAACAATCTGGGTGCACAACACCAACCAATTGACTGATCCAACCTGGAAAAAACCTGAAGATAATCTATGGAATAAATTGCTCTCTGGACCCAGCAGGCAGTTGCCCAGACAGCAGTAAAGATTTTCCATGGGTACCTTCTGCCAGATGGTAAATCCCAGCAGTGAGTACCCACAGTTTTAGTCCAGCAGGATTTACTGAAACTGAGAGACTATGCAAACTTGTCAGGGTCCATAAATGTTCCACTGGATTTTCCCTGCAGGAAAAGTGTTAGCTTAAGTGTCCCTGCTAAATTCTGAGCATAAAGCTTTATTAGCAATACAGCCAGACAGATCATTACAATCAAATATTTGTGCTCAAAGAGTTCAGTCTCTATAAAAATCATTCAGAAAGCCTTTGAGCCCTCTAAAATTCCAGATGCCATCCTACATTACAGGGCTGCATCTCCCTGGAGGCAGCAAGGCAAGAACTAAAAATTGACCTTATACGTAAAGCTTTTGCCAACTGACTTTGCTGTCCCAGATGATTATTTGGGGCATCTTATATGAAATTCATTCTTGCACAGCATGAAGATGACGGAGACTGCTTTGACCAATAACAGTAATAGTACAGGTTGATTGAGTAGTGCATTTTCAATAGTTATTGAATTCTCACCGCTATGCTATGAAGCTCTAAGGGACCAGACACCACCGACCAGCTGTCAGATCTCCAGGTGAGCAACAGTCTTCAGCAGCACACAGTAAGAAAAAGAAGGTTTTCAGGTTGGGATGTTGGCATTGGTGACGGCACATCCTACAGCCAGGAAGCCTGCAGCAAACCTCTCCCCATGGAGGTGCTGGCCTAAGGGACATTTGGTGGCTCAGCTGCAGTCAGCTCCCACCACACGAGAAGTGCACGCTACAACACATGTGAGTGACTCAATGGTTCTGGCGTTACGGCAAAGACATCTCCAACAGGCAGAACTGACAAAGCCTCATTTTCCACTCATCCGACTCAATCTTCTCCACCCCTTTTCCCCATGTGAATCTCTGATGTTCAAATAAAAGCGAGCCTCCTCCTTCAGCACGGTACTAGAAGGGGCTCTCCCATTCGTTCCCCTGCCACCTGTTTTCCCCAAACTTGTAGGAACACATCCCTCTTTGAGATCTTCACCCTTTTGCTAAATTTGGTTGAAATTGGCCAGTGAATTCAAAAGCTATTAGACACACACATACACCCCCAGAGGCGGTGTGATCATACAAGACTCATTTCCTTAGGATATTAGGCAAAAACGCCTAGTTGAAAGCTGTTTGATGTTTGGTGCACCTCTCTCCATTTCCTGGTTCTGCGTGAAATGCCAGGCAGAACCAAAGACATCACAAGTAAAAGCCCATCCCCAGCAGACTGTTATTAGCTTTGTTTCTGAAGCAGCCCTTGGATGGATATCACAACAGCACCTCCTCACCCTCCGGGTCTGCGCGCCCTGTACAGATCTGTGGGTGGCATCTCCCGAGGATCGCTCTCCTGCTTGGAGCGGCATCGGTGCCGGCCTGCGTGCCTTCAGTTTGCTGCTCAGGTCACAGTATAAACACTATCACTCATCATTCTCACTGACTCTTAGGTGAGCATGGTCATTAGGAGGAGCACTCCACTGGATTAGCACTAACGTTACATTAGGATTTTGCTCCAGGCAGACAAATCAATTTAGAAACACCCACTGATCTACCAATTTAACCAATTTAGACAGTCAAAGTTATTTAGAGGAAATGATGGAAACTCAAATTTTCTGAAGATTTAACACCAAGGACATCTTGTTTGGTGTTATAAATCCCAAATCCCTGTGGTTAGTATAAATCCCAGCAAGGCTCTGGTCACTGCTGCTATCTGTGGCCGAATGACAGCCACAGGAATACTGGGGAAAGCGAAATGAGAAATAAATGGGCTGACTGGCCACGTGGGACCTCATGGGACCAGACCTGCCACTGTCAGCCCAGCATGGTGCACCCCGGGGTCACCGCCCATGCTGGGAAGGACCGGCCTTGAACTGCTGTCATGGTTAGTTCAGAGAACTTCCACTTGTGGCTGTGCCCTCAGCAGCTGGAGACAGCTGGCACTCCTGCTGTAAGGCATATCTTCAGGTATTTAGCTCTAAGGTAGCTTAAACTCTAAGCCTGTTCAGAGCAGAATTATCTTAAGCCCTTAACCCCAGAGACACAAACCAAATGCTGATCCCAAAGCCATATCCTCATTTCCTTTCACATTCAAATCCCTTCTTCTTGGAGATGCTGAACCATCCCAGCATGTCATTCTGCTCAACGGGAGTTGAGGCTGCTCAGCAGATTGCAGGACCAGACCTGCGCTGTCTCCAACTGCCACAGCACCTGCAGAACCAGCTTTGGAATGAGCAGCACAGAGCCTGGGTCTGAGCTGGCAGTCAGACCCACGGAGGGAGGCAGCAGGTCCACGCTCCACTTAATTACATTAAATAACACCTTCTGTTAGGTACACAGATCGCTTTCCCTACCACCTCTGTGCCAATTATGCTAACTATAGGTTTCTTTTCAAAGGCGGAAGCAAAGAATAACATTCAGTTGAAACTGCAGGAAGAAACTTCAGTGGGCAGTGGGGAGTGATTGAACTGCATCCAACCCAAGTCGGGGCGCAGAGCCCTGCGGGAGTGCTGCACCCAATGCACCAAAGAACAACGGGGTATCCTGATCTGCATCGGGTCTGCAACCTGAGGAGAAGCAGCATCCCGTTCAGGACAGCTTCATCTTCCCATTCTCTGTCTTCCTAAAGAGAGACAGTGTGTTTTTCAGGTAACCACACCGCAAATGGAGAGCTATTCAACCACAAAGATCTATTTTAAATTAACGTTAGCGATCTAGCTGAAACCCACAAAACCAAGGAAAAGCTCCAAAGCTGCTCTCCCCACCGTAAGTCTACGTGTGAGATAAGAACACTGCACTTTTTATTTCAAAACCACCTCTTGGGCGAACTCTGCTATCTCCTGCAGCTGCAGAGCAGACGGAGGTGGGTGGATGCAACCACAAACCTGAAATTTCCCAGCTTTCATTTTCAATTCAGTTCCTTAAAGTTCTTGGGGGGAAGGGAAGGGATGGGCTTTGGGGTTGGGTTTTTTTTTGTGTGTGTGTGTGTGTGTTTTTTTTTTCTGTTTCTCTGCCAATTTAAATCTTGTTTTGTTATCCTCATTGCTATGTTTAGGCCTCTCTCCAAAGACCATCTCCTAAAAATTAAGAGAGAATTTTATTACTACATAGACGAACTTCAAAAAGGGATCTGATAGTGGGGGACTTTTCAACCTTACTTAATAAGATCTAATGACTGGAACTTGCAACTTAGACATATTCGACCTTAAATTAAGATGTAATCTTCTAGCTGTGAGGGTAATGACATACCGGAACAATTTCTCATGAGGCACGTTGCTCAGAAATCTAAGCTGAAATCAGATAGCTTTGTAAAATCCAGTTTCTAATTCAGGGCCTGGGTGAAGGTACAGGGGCTGGAGGTGGATCGAAGGGGACGAGATGGAGCTGGCTGACTATATGGGCTTTAGGGCTGGCAATGTCCCAGTGTGCTGGCTAAGGGCCAGCAGCAACTCTTGGAGAAGACAACACCCCTTCATTGACTTCTTGGGGTGCAGAATCACTCGTTGGTAAATAGTCTGCAGGTACCAGTGCATGGTGACAAGAGCTGTGCCATGTTCAAGCAGCCACAGAGACCCTCCCCAGGTTATTTCTGGAGGTATCAGCAACGACAGACCATGGCACTGCAAAGCATTCACCTTACCCTATCTTTCTTCCCCATATGCAGATGTCAGACATGGAGACAGGTGCTGTGCAGGCTGGCATTAAACATCTGATCCCAAAGAGCCTGCTGGAGGCAGAGCAGAATGCATTGCAGGTGTCTGCATCACACAGCAATGGTCCTAAGGCACCAATTCCCAAATTCATCCATGTACCTGTGCTAGTGCCAGGAAGGAAGGGGTATAACTGCTAATCAGAAACATGCTGTTCTTGAAAGAGCCCCAGGACCCTCAGCTGTCCTTTTATGTAGCAGAGAATTCGCTTTCCATGGCAGAGCACGCTGTGCCATTTGTGGGACTCGTGGCCCTGGCTGCAGACAAGAACTGCCCCATTACGCCACATCAGTGGCAGGGTTGGGTTACACAGCTCCTGGCTGCCTACACTTACACATACACAGTGCCCTGCTCCTGGCCCCTTGCTTCTCCCTCCCTGTACCTCCAGCTGCTTTTAGGACTCTGCGCATCTTTCTCATACTTAAAATGTTAACTCAGATTTGTTTTGTTGTGTTGTTTCGTTTTGTTCATTTTGTTTTACCAGCTACAGCCAAGCAAATGGATGACTTTGAGAGGGATCCCTGGAGGCAGGACTTGTGTAAGGGCAGAGCTAAGCTGTGGTGGGCTTGGGCTGCTCCTGGCAGCAAAGTCAGGGGGAACATACAGGGTGCTGCTTTG
Organism: Gallus gallus; assembly: GCF_016699485.2. Lineage (NCBI taxonomy): Eukaryota > Metazoa > Chordata > Aves > Galliformes > Phasianidae > Gallus > Gallus gallus. Next base: position 18,640,123 of record NC_052541.1, on the reverse strand, counting down.
TTTTTCCAATTTGTAACTACTAAACATATAGAAAATATATAAAACACTTGAACTTCTCCGGGAAGGAAATTGCCATTACATGGATTTATGAAGTGTTTTCAATATGAAAGAATGCACAACAGCAGCATAAAACCAACCAAGCACACACACACACACACACACACACACACACACACGCACACACACAAAAAAAAGAAAAAACAAGGAAGAAAAAAAGTGTAGGGTGAATGATGAGAAAAGGAAACAGAGCTGCGCTGGTATGATATGATAGATTCAGCCCTGCCCATAACAGCACAGCATCATTGCTGAGCTCCTTCCACCACCCCTCGTTAACATCTATGCCTGAAGTTTATTTTGCAAACATATGAAGACAGTCTCCAAAACACTGCCATCCATGCATCATTTCTATTAAAATAACAGTCTACTCCTGTTCTGCAGTGCCTGAATTTGATCTTGTAGGAATTTGTGAAGATGAGTCAAAATAACTGATACATCAGCATGGTGCATATCACCAAGAAAAAGCTGAACGTGAATGTCTGAAACGTCTAACACAGATCATTCCTGCAAAAGTGAGATGGTTTGGAGGTGCTCAGAGTTGTCTGAGCTGCAGCAGAGAAGGAGCGACGCCGGTGGCATTTTGCTGTGCCAGCCCCACAGGCTCCCATTATGGGCAGTAGGTGAGAAGTCCTTAATTGCCACCACCACTGCTCAGTTTCCCAGCTATTTTCATTGCTTTACTGGAAGAAGAAAGACTCTCATAAATTTTAATGAAGAAAAAAGAAGTAGGAAAGTGAGGAACAGCAACGGAGACTTCACAAATCACACAAAGCCCCCAGCTCATACGGGCATACCATCATTTTACAAACTGACTGCAATCTTGTTTAGAGCTTCTGATACTGTGGGAAGGGAAAGGGCCTCCTTAGGATCCTTCCTTACAGGCAGAAAAAAGAAGAGCTGGAAGCAGGCAGGAATGTCTTCCAGTAACACTTGCCTTTAGAAGGATCCGATAAATCTCGGCCTGGATTTATTTGAAAAGGAAAATTCACATAAAGACACTCCCTTGATCAACATAGCTTGAGTGGCTTATCTTTAAATCAAACCCAAAAGCTCCAAGGCACACATCTTTGAAATCTGAGCTTTAATGGCATTAAGAGACTCAGAGACCACCAGTTTCAGACTCAGATCCTGAAAAGCAGGACTTGAACCAAACTGGTTGATTGTATCCAGAACAGCATTTTTCTTTTCAACTTGGGGGAGGCTGAAGAGCGAAGGGTCAAGCAGGACTGAGATTTATTTACTGGCACTGAAACGTAAACATCAGGCATTATACTGATAACAACCTGGCCCTGACAAAGGCCATTGGCAAGGCACATTCTTGAGGAGGAAAATTTTGGTGGCTGTAGTTCTGCTTTGCTAAGGGGATAGAGAGTAGAGCAATTACATTTTTGAGAAGCACAGGCCAGGCTGGGAGAGAGCTGTCCTGTGCTTCATGTGGCAGCAGGCGCTTGAAGGGCAGGAAAAGTGCAGGGTGGGCACAGGCTGCAGCTCAGCAGAGGCAGGAGCTGGGTGCAGTATTTTGCCCCCCTTCTTTTCCCTACATGCTAAAATCAGGATTACAACACTGCTGTTTAGAGAGCTGCTAGCCTTGGTGCAGCGCTTCAGGGTGAGCTTTGTTCTCAACTACGTTTACATACAGTTATGCTGTAGTATCCATCCATCCACCTCTCCATCCATCCACCCACCCATCCATCCATCCACCCACCCATCCATCCACCCATCCATCCATCCATCCATCCATCCATCCATCCATCCATCCATCCATCCATCTATCCATCCATCAATCCCACTGGCATGAACAGGAAAGAAGCATATTCCAGAGAGGTATTTCAAGAAAGATCATTTCTGGGTGGGCTTTGACAAAGAACTGTACTGCATCTTAATACTCACTACTGCATTTTTCTATTATTTTTAATTTTGCATACTTCCTAAGTGCATTTAACGCTTCTTAAAGACATTTAATTGAAAGAATAATTAATACTTGTGAAAACATACCAGAAGGCCATAGATTCAGTGGCTTTCATAGTCCCCATGTTCAGGCACATTCACAACATGGTGGATCTAAGGAGGATATCAGAGCACTGCACCAGAGCTACCACCTTCTTAACTGTGCAGCTGGGGGGAAATTTCGTATGTTCTTATCCCTGCATGCTCCTCTCTGCTCATGGGTTTAATTGTTCACATTGAACAATTCTGAAGGAAAACACTGAGAGGTTTAAATGTTTCATTGTCCTGCAGCGGGGCGGTGGCTCACTGAGTGCCCTTTGTAGTCCCCAGCCCTTATCTTTTATCTGCTCCATCACTCTGATTTTCCTCCTTTTAAAGAACCTTAACATATAGCACGGTTTGATAAATTTATGTCTCAAATTACTCTAAGAATAAGAACAATTTAATACTTTGTATATTGTTTACAGATTTTATTAACATTTGATGACAATGTGCTTTGGCTGAGAGCCCAGAACGCACAATGCACCTGTCAAAAGTGAAGAGGCTTTTATACGCATTGCTCTCCATGTGACGTCTGCATTAATCATCACGATTTGCTTTTTTTCCCTGCAAAGAAACCTCAGTTCTGAGTCTGGGCTCAGCACTGCTGAAGTTATTTATGGGTGGCCCCACAAACCAAACGGCTGCCATCGGAGCAGACATCACTGCCATGTGCCAAACAGAGCAGCCAATCCCAGTAGCCCAATGCAGTTTGCCACTCTGCTCTGAGAAAAACAGATGAGAATTTATCTCGACAGGGCAAAATGCATGGGAGAAGCAACGGAGTGTTTGTGGCAGTCACTTCTGCTGGGAGAAACAGTGATGGTGCAATCACCAGTGCATCTCCTTTGGAGAAATGAAGCAGAAGGAACGAGAGCACCGGCACAGAAGGCCAAAGCAGAACAGCGAGGCTGTCTGCCTGGATTGCCCTTTCTGGTCGTGTGATTGGATGTTTCTTTTTGAACATTTACAGGCATTTTTTATTATTAAAAAATGCAAAGCTCATAGTTAGCCCTGAAAGCTGACAACATAAAAGAAGCAAAGAGCTTTAGCCAGTAGTCTGTAGGATTTTAATGTATTATTAGTTAATGTGCCATATTTTGATCCTAAGAAAAGCAAGAAGCATCTGAGGTCACGGAGAGCTCAATCCCAGCTTCTCTAGCTTAACATCAGGATCTGATCTCACATCTATGTGCTGTAACTCTGCTGAGGGGAAGGGAGGAGAGCTCCCTCCTCCAAGTCCTACCCCAGCTTTAGCTGCTCAGCTGCCCTTCTGGCAACATCTCCCTATTCACACAACTTCTGCAGTGCTGTTTTTCATCTTTCTGGACACCACTGAACCAGGTTTTGTAAAAAATCTTGAGAAACCTCAGTGCTGTTTATCTATATCCATGCAACAAGATGCAGTAGGTAGTGCAAAATAAACTTCCCCAGAATCCTTACAAATCCGTCCAGTTTCAGAAAATTGTTCTGCGTGGGAGCACGGTGAGGTCACCCCACAGCCCTAATTGCCCAACTCCCCAGCAGACATTCCCACCTTCCCCTGCCCTCAACCTTCCGCTCCCCTTCTGCACCCCATTCTGCCATCATTCCAGCTGCTCCTTCTTTTATTTTCCTATTCATTTCAGTGTACCTGGAAGGAAGCACGCGTGATTGTAACATGAAAGAGCAATACCAAAGGCCTGACAGCAGAGTACGTGGCAAGGCTGAGCAATGAGGAAGCGCTGCTTGCGGCTCGGTGCGTGTTTTGTCCTGAACAGAAGGCTCTTCTCAGCTATTAGCACAACAGATCACAACCTCCTGGAGCAGTGGCACCAAGAAATAAGCATACACAGCAGCTCCTTCTTAGCAGGTCGCTGTTCTTAGGCTAGAGGCTGGAGGAGCAAAACTCAAGGCCTGCATTCAGTAAATCCCACTGCATAAATACTACTGCTGAAGCATACCTGAGGCTCAGCTGTGCTATCGTGCTGTTGAGCCAATGAACTGAAACAACACTCATGAAATCACTTAACCAAGAGGAGCTTTCCCAGTCTTGTTTCATTAGAAGAACAGCATTCAGCTCTGATCCCAAAGAGCAGAAATCCTGCTACAGGATTAATAAAATGGATTTCAGCAGACACAGCTCCACAGAAAAACATGCACTGAGGTTCTCTTAAAAAAATTCCCCAGCCAGCAACATAAGGAAAAGTATGTGTAATGCCCTGATACAACTGACAAGAAAAACAGAGAAAAAGATTTATAGAGTAAATTCATTAAGCTTTCAACTTGCATTCCTTCGTTCTGGAGTCCAACTCAAATTACTGTATGAAAGCTCTTTCTCATGGAACTAGATGAAATTTAAGATTACTTTTAATTACAAAGGGTGTGGGAGAATGTTTTCACGGGAGACAAATACCTCTACACCTCTTACCAGTGTGGATTTAAGAGGCTCCCAACAAACAGAAACTGATTTATGAGCATCGGGGCATCACTGTGTCAGGCTGCAGCACGGCCGGAGACTTCATTTCTTTACTTTTACTGCCATGTATATATCTTCTGCAAGTTCTAATTGGAAATTAAAATGGTAGAACTTTTATGGGAGGAAAGTTTATTACTACTAATGGTTTTCAAAACTGGGCTGCAGAAGAATATTGGACGTGGTGATGATGTGTTCTTTTTAATTTAAATCTAGTTCTACTTTCAATAACTTCTTACATAAATCACAGCACTGCCAAATTGTTTCTACGGTTAATCAAATGTATCCTATTTACTGAATAAATAGCGCTCTCAAACGTGCTTTTATTTGGATATGAACAATTGTGTGGGAGCTATTAGCTGTCACACAGGTTGCAGCCCTTCTTTTCATCAAGATTACCCGAGTTCCCCCGTAAGAATCCCCTCCTACCACTGTCCATAACCCTGACAAATTCAACCACTTCTGCTGAAGCCTCCTATTTGCACTGTTTTTTTTTCTTTTTTTTTTTTTCCCCAGCCAAAAGGTTCAGCAACTTCAGAGGAAAATGGTTGGGAAAAAAAGGACTAAAAAATCCATCCGCCTGTCACTGAAGGCCGAGAACACAATGCATGTGCTCAGGGGTCAACTGGGGGTAACTGGGTCGCTTCTGAGCATCCCAGTATTTGACTTTGGGGAAAAAAACACCTCCTGTTAAGGTAGCTCATGTTTGCGTGTGACAAAACACCAGCATGGGTGCTGGCTGGCATGCATCCAGAACCAGCTGTAACTGATGTAAGAATAAATGAAATCCACTCAAGTTCAGACATACAAACACAGAGCTCTGTGAGACACGGACAACTTCACATGTTGAAGATACAAGAAAGAAGCCAGCTATCAGTGGATACTACTTTCCTTTTTTGATGGTTTCTGCATAAAGGCGTGAAGTATCACTGTCCTCAGATGGCAGAGGAGCCCCAGGAGCGAGGCACGGCAGCCTGCCACCTCTGAAGTGGGAGCAGTTGGGGTCTGGAGGGGTAGAGAGACATTTCAAGATAAAAAATTCATCTCAGCGATTGCTTTTCCAAATTCAACAGTACAGAAGTACAAAAAAGAGCAAAAGTCTTGAATTTTTGGACTGCTGGAACCTTACTCTGGCCATGGTATAACACTTACCTCTACGCACCAAACATTATTTATCATTTGGTGTTTCAAATGCAGGACCCACACTAAATTCTGCAGAGAACCTTTCTGCTCTCTAACTTCTGTCTTGCATCCCACGTTCAACTTTTACAAAGGGGTGGGGAAAAGCTGCAGCAAAACAATTACAGGATCATTAAATCTGGCATAAATCTCTGCTGACACCATGTCCTCCTCCCCAACTTGCTCTGCTCTCTGCCCTGTGCCAGCACTGCGGTGCTGCGGCCGAGCTGTGCTCCAGATCAGGGAACTGATCCAGCTGAAAGAGAACTGAACCGATAAAATGGTAATGTCAGCGCGAGAGGGGAACGGGACTGAGTAGCAGGGGCTGGGAGGACAGAACCACCCTTCTCAGCAATGCAGCAGGCATATGCCAGATTAAAGTGACCATATAAATACAATTTAAGAGTTGTTAAATCACTCAAAGCTGCTGTAATGAGTTCCTTTACAAATGTACACTTGGATTTGCTTTGCAGGTCCATCAAATGAGCAGTTTCACTCCTGTGCCTCTGAAGGCGCTCAGATGGGATGAAAGACTCCTCTTGTTTCAAGCATTTTTTAAAACCTAATTACAGCTTCTCTGCTGTCTTTCAAAGAACACGATGTGCAGGACGCAGGTTCTTCAGGTTAAGAAGCAGTTTTAGCCCTACAGTACCAGGGGATGGGATCTGCTTTCAAGAAAATGCATTTCAAGCAGTTGTGCTCCTTGGGGAGCACTTGCTCGTGTATGGTGGGGATGGAAGGCAGGAGCCCAGGGCCTGCCATTCACAGGTATGGGATTCAAAAGTCACATCCTTCAACAAATAAAGTTGGAAGAATGAACATTAAGAAATTGTTTTTGCAAACCAAATGATCAAACTGAACTGATGTCTGGGTGAGCACACGAAAGCACAGAGAACTCTGTTACTGCTCCTCCCAGCTAATTGTTTTATCATTGAAATGAGACGACAGTGTTATTTTGATTTAAATTAATTTCCCAGACAAGCATTAGATCTGCCTCAGTATGAAGTTCAGCTCCAACTTTTTGTGCTGTTTGTCACGTTGCAATTTCAGATTGGTTAATAGCATCTATCAGGCGTCCGCAGACCCACCGAAGCTCCGAGTGCCCTTGCAAGGAGACCACCCAAGAGCCCTCACTGCATTCCCTCTCTCTCTGATATTTCTGGGGCCTGGGTGGGGCAAGGAATACTGCTTAAAGTGTAGCATCTATCCTGAAACACGTTTCTTGAAAGTCGCTTGTCTCTGTCACCCCCGCATTTGGGGTTGCTGTTGCAAAGTAATCCTTCTACTTAATAGCACCGGTGTAGCAGTCAGCACCCAGTTGCCAGGATAGGACAGGGCAGCCTGCTGTGCTGTATAACCAGCTGGTGGTGTTAATGCTGTCACCTCCTAATTTTGGTGAAATCAAGAGAATGTGTGCTCAGCACACTGCCCTCTTGCTTTGGCCACAGCACCCGACCCGAGCTGCATGGGAACTCTCGTTAAGGGAACTCCCGGGGTTGAGCTCATGGAGGAACTGGGACCTGTATTCACAAAGGAAGTCCACAGGGGATTTTTGTGGTTCTTCTTGCACAGCATTTGGTGTTTACAAATGCTTACAAAGCCCCTTGACACAGCACGCACGGACTGATAGATTTTAAGGAAAAAGGAATCATTGTGAGATCCATTCTGACCTCCCACACATGCAAAAATGAGAACTTCCTTAAGCAATTGCTGACTTAACTTCTAGCTCCGTAACTGCATGAGAAGTTCTGCCATGCAAGAAGTTGAACTTTGAGCAGTGCATGTCAACAGCAGAGAATCAACCACCCACCTATGTAAGACATTACAGTGGTGACTGCCTTCACTGATTAAGAAAAGCAAAGCAGAAAGCACTGCACCTTAGATTGCAGTTTCCAGTTTCTAGATCGCCTTCCTAGGAAGCAATGTGCCTGACGTCCACTTACACAATTTCTCTGAGAAATAAAACAGCCTCAGCCTTGTCAGAGATGGTAATTATTGACAAAGTTGGCTAGCCACTAGGATCTCTCTACCTAAATGAAGGCCAGCTCCACGTAACCTACATTATTGAACTCATCTGAGTTACAAAGTCACCATGACTTTGCATTGAGGTGCCACCCAACTAACTAGGTCAGTGCTGCAGCTCTTCCCCTACCCCCCTGTAGCGATGCTGACCCACAGCAGTGCCTCCCAGGGCGCTGGGACCACCGGGCACTGGAAGATGGCCACTGGGATTGCCGGCCCAGCGCTCCTCCAGCAAACCCCTCTGGCCGTGCTGGAGCTGAAGCAGCTGCTGCTCAGCATCTTGGGTGTAGGAACATAAATCCTTTCAGTGCTTCTGCAACTTCTAAAAATATCATGCACATTCTTTTTTAATACCAGAAGAGCTAACAGGGGATTTCTCCTCTTTTCCACGTTGCTGTGGCAGTTCTATCATCTCCATCAACTTTGAACAAACTTCCTCCAGCAGCAATCCTCATTGCAGAATTTCTAGCCCCACTATCCGTTCGGTATTTTACTTTTAAGTTTCATTTGCATGTGTGCAAGTGGATATTTTCCTATGTATATTTTCATGGAAGCTTTTGTTTCCCTTTCACACAGGGCTGGAGGGTTGAGGGGTTGCCTTACACTGACAAAGTCCTCTTCCGTGGTTGCAGAACTGCGATTTTACAGCATCTGCTGAAGTCTTCTTAAACCATTTCCAGTTATGGCTGTTTGGTTTAAAGTTGTTTCTTTTTTTAATTCTTTTTTTTTCTTTTCAAACCACTTTTGCTCATAATTGCTTTAATCTTTGGGAAACCGGCCCTTTCAAAGAATCGAGTACATCCATTATACAATTAATGGCTCCCAGTGGCCTTCCCTAGCATGGGATGCCTTGACAGAAGGGAAGTCGAGCAGATTTATTTGCAATGGCACTTCAGAAGATCTTGTTTCAATTTCTTGGCCATACCGCTTGCTGGGCCGACTGGGTCACTGCACGTAAACAGGCAGCACTGACATCCAGCTTCTGCTATTTTCCTCCATTTTGAATAGAAATATGAAGAATTAAGTGAATCACAATTATTATTCCTGTTTTTACTGCATTTTCGCGCTCCCGTTGCTGGCCTGTTTTCCTCATCCTGTGGAAGCAGTGAAGAGGTTACAGTGAAAACAAATACTGTAAGAGCAAAGGGTGGAAGAAGGGAAATAGGATTATTCCTCCTTTAGCAAAAGAGAATTGAGGCACTGAAAGATTAAATGACTTGCTCATAGTCACACAGGGAAATTGAAGAAGAATCTGGGACTGAACTCAGATCTCCCACAACACAGTCCAGTGCTTTAACCACAAACCCATTCTTCATCCATAATGAATAGCTCCTGGCACGCACACACCATTAACCAGCCAGGGAAAGGGACACTTTTAGTCAAGACAATTTTAACACTTCGCTGCAAAATGGTCACCGTACCCTCCTTTGGACCTTAGAATTCAACAAAACTGTTTTGTGAGATGATTAAGTAATTCAACCGTTAACTCGAGACTGAATCCCCTTATAAAAAACGGCAATGATGTAAACTCGGTACAGAGGCTGATACTCTTATTTGCTGGAATAAACACATCCAATTCATATGCTGATTTATTTTAAAAAATGGAGCTCATTTAAAATGGGGTGAAGTTTTTGGCATCCTCGAGTCAATAGTTCATGTAATGTACCATACCAGAAGATCTCCGTGTTCCTGCCAAACTTGCAGCCAGCACAGCCTTTTACTGGTGATAGTTTAACATTACAGCCTTGTGAGAAAGCAGGCATTTCCCATGATATAAGGGTAATAATTTTCTTATTGGCAAGGTCATTGGAAAATTGCAAAATATTTTGCCTAAAACAGAGGGAGTTTCATCCTACTTTTTGCAGGAATGTGCAGGGGGAAAGAAAAGATAGAAGGCTGTTCTGCAGTTTCTAGGGGACTTCTGTTAAAGGATAGGAAAAAAAAGGCTTTTTTGTTTGAAAGCGTTAGTGTGTTGCTATCGAGCCTGCAATGCAGAACAGTCACTGATAGGCCCTGTAAGTGTAACAGCCTGAATCACCTTTCAGCTCCTCCTGCCCGTTGCTGTGCTCAACATCCCCCTCCCAAACTTCAGCCCTGAGCTGGAAGCTAAGCAAGAGGAACAGGGACATGCTCCTGCTCACATCACCTGCACTGCCAGGCTGTGCTGGCTCTGCTAAGCCACACAACCGAGACTCCTCTAATTCAAGCCAGATGCCAGGTGATCCCTGAGAAAAAGGATAAGGCAGCAGAGAAGTCTGACACACATGTATTCCAGCAAAAGCTGCTTCTGAAGGAATCACTGCCCTAGGAAGACTATCTTCCAGGGAACCTGCTGAAATTACTCAGTAGCGTTTTAGAAGTTTGCTGCCATTGAAGAGCAACACTAGCTATAACACACCTTGGGTTGGGGTCTCTGGCTAAGCAGAAATTCAGACTCTGGAGGGAAAATTATTTTTGCCAAAGGGAACTCATTAAGTGTGGCTGGGTCTCCTTTGCTGGTTTATGAACTCGGGAGGGATAAAAAAACTGATTTTATTTGCAATATCATGGAGCCCCTGAAGCTCCCAGCAGCAGAGGCGGCTTCAAATGCCTCCAAAGCAGGGACCAGATCTCCCATGCTGAAATAGATGTGTTTCGATCTGGTGGAGATGGATGTGTAGATGTGTTCAGACCTGGGCAGTGGGGTGTGCAGAGTGGTGACAGGTACAGGTGACACTGCTGCAGCCATCACTCAGGCTTCGCAGTGACCACGCTCGGAAGCAGCCTGAGCTTGTATCCGGATGGGGATGCTCTTGGAGGGATTTTCCAGGAAAAACACATTAGACAACTTTTTAAAAAATATTTTTTTAAATGCATGCAGGATTCATAGCTCTGTGCAAAGCTTGCAGCTACAGCCCAGAATGCACAGGCAGTAAATCTTGTTGGTACAGAACTAAGTCCTTGTCCCAGCTCAGCAGAATGCATTGGCTTAGGTGATGGCATGTGCTGCAGGTTTAGGGCGAGTGTGGATAAATTTATCACTGCCTCCCAACTTGGTCAGATATTCCCCCCCCCCACCCCCAAACCTGACTCCCCACAGAAACTCAGGTAATAAACGTCATCTGTTACAAATTACGCAGCACGACTCCCACCCGAGTGCCTCAGCGCTGGCAGGCGGCAGCGCTCCGTCTCTATGGCTCGAGGCAGAAGTGTAGCTTATGTATCTCCAAATATTTGCCTGAAAACACTCTCTTTGGATCAGCTTTTCTGACATTTGCTTGAATAGTTTTCAAGAAACACCCACCCAGCGTTAGTTATTGTGCTATGCGGAGAAAGTCATGCAGGCGAGCATTCCAGCTGACGGGCTCTCCAGCAATGCGCTCTGCCCTCGCCAATTCCCAGCCAGGCTGGTACCAACTGTCAGCACAGCTCCACTCCTTGTGCTCCACAGCATCAGTGAACACACCATCCAGATGCGTGCCCTCATGCAGCTCCCATAAACAGCCACGGGTAAGCACATGTGAGCACACGTGTGTGCTTTTTTCCCTTTCATTCCTTTCCACAAAGGAAAGCAAGCACCTACATTTTTCCTATTTTCTGACGCTGCTCAGTGACATTTTGAGAGTGCTCAGCTCTCCCTCCAGACATTGCAAGGAAGGCAATGGGAAAGGATCCCATGCAAATCGCTACTTAATCAGTCCACCTTTCCCTCTTTTTGCTGCAAGATCCATTTTTGTTTTGCCTTTCTCTTAACTTGAGTTCCTCTGCCTCCACTACAAAGATGAAGAACTGCCTGAACGTGGAATGCATCGGCTCCGTTCACCCAGGAATGCATTTTGGGGGAAGCAGGAAGGATTACCTCGTTCTTATCTCAAAGCTGTTACTTCTGACCATAACATATCACTGTCATCTCATATGCATGCACGTCCACTGAACACAGTTCAGCTGGACAGGTGCCAGTCCGGTATTAATGCAGACTCCTTGTTAACTGGAATATTTCACAAACCATGGTGTAAGAGCTAATGAGAAATCAGAATCTGGCGCCATGACTGGAATGAAATCAAACCATGAAGCTCCTTCCCAACCTATTATAAAAATTACAGTGTGGAAAGTGAATTTAATGGCACAGAGTGCTTAATTGTAATATCAGTAAAGACTTTGATCTGGGTGACTCTTGACATCACAGAATGAGGAAACTCCCTTAATGATCTGAAAAACCACACAGATGGTTGGGGAAGGAAACGTGTTTCATGCGTATGTATTAAAAAATGTTATTAAGTCTGAGAGAATTTTATTTTGGTGGGGGGGGGAGGATTGTTTGAAAAGGGATCGGTATCACAAAGGGAAACAGGTTAGCTTAAAAAAAAGAAACCACACGGAGAACATTTTGAGTACAATGGAATGACAATGTCTTGGTACAACTTAGCTGAGGATCAAAATACGTGCACGTCCTTAGCCAGTGTTAAGCGTGGGGTACTGCCCTGTTAGCCCAGAAGCTGTGCCTTAGCTGCACCCCCTGGCCTCAAAGCTGCTGCTTCCTCCCTGCCCTCCCTCCTCAGCCAGAGGTCTGAACCCTCCGACTATGCACTGAGCAAGAGGTCATGCCCTCAGCTGGCAATGCAGAATGAGTACAGTCTTACAAGTTCCAGCCTTTATACTGAATCTTCTGAATATCTACCTTAATGTCAGAGATGACATTCCATCGAGCCAGGTCTCCTGAAAGGAAGAATTTCCTACACCTTCGGCTGCTGACAGCTGCCAGAGTTGATCTGCAAGAATTTTTTCATATGCTGATGTGAAAAACAGAACCTTCCCTGACGCCAAGAAGCAGGAGTGTGATATGTGGCTTAGAAGGAGGAAGGGGAAAAATACATGTATTTGTATAAGTATAAAGAAACAAGTCAGAATGACTCAGGTGATTAGCTACAATCGTTCAAGCAGCCAGCAAGAGAAATGGAATTCAGAGCTACCTGGTTTGCACAGAAGTGCTCAGGCTGCCTCAAGTAAGCCTTGAAATGCAACAGCCTGGATGGAAAATCATCCACATAGTTTTGAAGAATTAAAATTTCAAGGCAGGGTCCCATTGGTGGCATCAGGCAGAGGCATCCTGGATGGACTTCAGAGGGAGACAAGGCTAGACTAGGTGTCACGAGCCTCCAGAACCTCTGAGGGACTAACAGTGCCATACCCACAGCATGGGATGCATGTTCTCCTGTGGCAGACCCAGCTAATAGCCTATAAATTACTTTCCGAAGGATTATGTGACCTGACAGTTGATACAAACCACAAAAATGGGAAACAACGCCTAAAATTTTCACCCAAAGCTCACACAAAACATAAACATTGAAGATGTTTGGATGGGAAAAAAATATTTCTTAGGCACTGAGTCTACCTGGAGTCCGGATGTGGTACATGACAAATTCAAATGAAAACTGAAGTAGGTGAGATTTCCTGCCACCTGGGCCTGAATGCTTTGGTCCTTTCAAAAAAGCTGTGGGAATCTGGATACTTTGTCTGGGCTGACCAATGTCAAGTACCAAAAGATGCAAAGTTTAATGGTGTACCTGCAGCGTCATATGCCAGGCACTGAAATTCTGCATTCAGTCTTATGGCACATAAAACTGGACCCATACAACTATAAGCCAGACTAAATATTTGGCCCTTGGACTGATGGAAAAGATAGTGCAAAATAGAATTTTCACCCCAACCAGGAGGGTTTTCCAGCGGAGACATTTAACTGCACCGTACACTGTGCAGTCCCAGGAGCCTGGTCACCAGATCCTCTGCCTTCTGTGCAGAAGTCGTGTGCTGAGCACTCACACGGCTGCTCCGTGTCCCACTGCCTCACAGGCAGCATTTCTCCCCATGTCAGTTGCCTCCACCAGTCCTTTTTCTTTGTCTTTCAGGCTGGAATTTCTTTGGGGGCAGGCACCTACCAAGGTTGGGACCCCTTAGGTATAGCCATATGCAAACAACACAAGATAAATGCCTCTCTTGCCAAGTACATTAAGTGCGGTGAATTTACTTTTCCCCAGCGGCTGCCCACTGATACAGGAAATCTAATCCTAAATCTCATTAGGTTCTACAAACAATTCCGCCTCTTTCCCCAACAAAGTCACCATCCTGGACTGCCGAATGTTTATGCTTTATTTCTCAATTCCCTTTTTCTCCCCAATCCCCCACCCTTGCGATTTTCCTTTTGGTAAATATTTCTACATTGGAGAAGTCTAGCCAAAAAAGATTTAAAAAAAGAAAGTGAGCAGGAGAGACAGAGTATCAATCATTTACCTTCAGTTCCCCAGGGAAGAGGTGGGGAGAAAGAACAGCAAGGTAAAAAGTTAAAAACGGCAGAACCACAGCAGCGTTCTTTGAAGAGCATCCAAATCTATTTCTTCCAGCGTTGAGGCCCTTGCAAGTAGTGCCAGGACTGGGGAAAAAAAACACCCATACCTAATTCACTTCCAAAAGTGAATTTTTCAACATCAAGCCAAACTACTCAATGTTAATTTGGTTATTTGGCAAAAAATAACAATAATACTAGTACCTGAACTACTGCCATCAGCATCTAAAAGATTCCGACCAGCCCATTTCCCGGTCCAAGAATTACAGCAGATACCCCTGACTATTAAAAAACCAGTTTGCTATTTTAAATATCTATCACACAACTAAGAGCTGCATCGCGTCGGGAATGTACCGACACAGTATCTTATACACAAACATGAGATGAGGTAAGAAGAAGCTATCTATCAAACGTATAAACATTTCAGAGGTTCAAACATTGGCTCTCATTTCCTGCCATAGATGCACAGCTTTAATTAAGCATTCAGAAAAGTGCTGGTGAGATGATTTATTTCCATTTGTTACCTATGAGATGAAAACATTACACAAAGGAGGAGGGTGCTCAGATGTATGGGAACACCTTGACCACAGCGGAGCACAGGAGGGGCACGGCTGCCTCCCAGAGCCTGCCCACGAAGGGCTGAGCAATGAGACAGCCCCATGGCAGGCAGCATGTGACCAGCACTTGTTCTGTGCCTTGTTCTGGTCCCTGGCTCACCTCAGGGTACAGATGTGGCCCACGGGGATGCTCCACAGCACCTCAGTGCATTTGTGCTACCCAAGCATATTCTGCAGGGATGGGTCTTTAAGATAAAGCAGCAAGACTCTCAGTTTCCACTCCCAGAGAGTGAGTGGAGTTGCCATTAATTATATTTTGGATGACTCCTGAAAGTCATGCCTTCAAATAATTGGATAGTAGTTTAATTCAAAGCCTGATAAAAAACACATTGAAAGCAGAAGGAAGGGTGCTGCTGCAATGTTTATTTGTGCAAGGCTCCTTCTTAAAGAGAGTCATTCCTCTATTCAAAGCTCTCACCAGTGGGTCAGGCAGGTTGGAAATATCCCTCCTGGTGTAAGGAGTCCCACCACAGAGCTTTGGGCACAAAACAGAAATATTTTGCCACTTTGAGGGAGGACCAGGATCCACCAGGCTGCTTCCCTCCAGACCAGACCATCACGTGTGGAGTGGGTTGTGGGATTAAGATGCATCTAGCCTGCAGCATGGGCTACAAGATAGGGATAAGGATTGTGAAATAGATCACAAATTCCCCTAAATTCTCCTCTTTTCTGTTCTGAAAGCCCTTCATACTCAGGAAATACTGGGGGATTAACCTATTCTGCAAAGCAGGGAAAAGCCTGCAATTAAGAGGAGCTGGCTGCATACTTGCCCCTTATCTCAGCCCCTCCCATAGGAAGGCCAGTCAGTCTCCATAAAGGAAAACTAACAGAGCAGAAATTTGGCATATATGGGTCTTGTGGACTCGCAGTGACACCGCTATGAACCGGCAGCACCAACCAGTGCCTGGGGCCCAGGCTGAAAAGCTTTGTCCGAGCTACGCCGAGGGTCAGGATTGATATAAACACAATGGAATTTTTACTGATTAAGGCCTTTCCTCCCTGCACTGGATATAGGATTTCCTGTACTGAAGTATGTTTGAGTATATTATTTCTATGCCAGGGAGAGGAAAATAGCCATTCACTGAGAAGAGAAAAACATTGTTCGTGGGATGAGGAAAAGTCACTAAACAAAGAATCCTATCTAATGGCATAAACAGCTAAACAGCAAAAACATCAAAAGCCGTGGTGCCCTGCCTTACTAGTAGTCGTCCTCTTCCCTAACACTTCTTAAGGACAGACAACCCCAACTATGGTGCGCTGTGTGACAACCAGGCATTTGCCCCCCACCAATCCACCCAGCTGGAACTGAAAACACAACAGCTAAGCAGAACCTCCGACTTTCCGGGCACACAGGGAGAAACTGCAACAACGATCTTCACAAACATAACCCAGGCTAATAATTAAATGCACTAAATGGGAGATGAGCTCAATCTGCCAGAGAATTAGGAGCGTGACAGTATTCCTTGTTCAGTAACACTGGGAGCACAATAAACCTCCCGGGTGAAGTTCTGCCTAATAAAAATTCCCCTGTGCAGGGCACGTCCTGTCACTCGTGATGTTCTGAAAGAATGAAAGCAGTTTATGGCGCTGGGATGATAAAACAGATCTCCAGGACATCTTTCAGCAGCGCAAGCAAAATAGTGCCGCAACTGTTAGTGATCCTGGTGAAAATAAACACACGGCCTCAGCGACGCTCGGATTGTACCACCAGGCTCTGTGGGTGGTTTGCATAGCATTAAGGGTAACAAGGTTTCTTTTTCAAAGGAAGTGTTGCCATTTGAAAAGAAGTGAAAGAAATACGCATTAGAACAAGTGGTCATTCTAGGAGATGCATGAACTCAGGACTGACTTCACGGAAAAAGGCATCAATACCTCAGCTGCTCATCAATCACAGAGATCAAACCCTCTTGCTTTGTGCTGCTACAGTCAAGGAAAATACAAATGCCTTCCAAAGGGGCTCCTCTGCTCCAAGCTTTCCCTGTGCAGGACGTTGCTCAGCAGGCAGGTCCCAGGCGCCGGTACTGCGCGGAGCGGACAGATCCGAGCAACGCGCACTGACGGGCGGTGCTGCGGGAGCTGCTGGAATACAGCACACAGGGAGGCCTTTTCCCAGGGAAGGCTGCAAGAGGCACCGAGACCTCCAAGAACAAAGCGCTATGAAAAAGCAAAACAGCAAGAGGAAAAACAAACAAAGGGCCTGGACAGTTTTCAGAGGAAGACAAGAGTAACCCTTAGTGGGACCGCATGTGTGCTGCCAAACATGGAGCTGTGAGGAGATTGGGAAACCAACGTTGTCTCAGACCAAAGGGAATGTGGGAACTGATGGATCAATTTGGCACCATTGTGCTAGCACCACATGCAACACAAAACTTTCCTCCTTTGCTGAAAGCAGTACACTCTTGGAAGGACCCTGGAGGAACCCAGCTTCACTAGCACAGAGATGGAATTCAAGAGGGGCTGAGTGCCACGCACTGAGGGTTTGGGCCTGGCCCAATGCCAATCACCTTCAGTAGACACCTCTGCTGGTGTACATGGAATAGGCCGATCCTGGGTATCATGCATTTTCACCTCCTCCTCAGGTTGGACTTAATGCTGTAGTCAAACCTCTGGGGAGCAGAGTTCTGCCTGTCACCACGCAGAACTATGGTTCCATTCCCACATCTTCACCCTCTGGGATGGAATCTGGGTGCTGTCGCTGGGCAGAATGATGCCTCTTACCACTAAAGATACATTTTAGTTTGCATGCACCAACTTGGTCTTTCAAATCCTTTCCTAAAAGACATCAGGTTCAGTGGTACTCCGGTAGTTGGTGCCCAGAAGGAGATGTAAACGATCAAAGCAGCAAATTTAGGAGTTTATAAAATCCCAACTGAATACAAAAAGTTAAGCAAAACACTGTCATGAAAACATTTCTGATTCCCATCCAAAAAAGCCTACCATTTATTATGAAGCCTTTAAAATTGACAATGAGGGAATTCTTCACTGTGGTCTCGCCCTCACTTTCACCCTACAAAGTAATGCTGTATGGAGGCAGAGTAAACACTATGTGCTGTATTTTCCTAAATAAAGCAAAGGAAAAAAAACAGATCAATGTCTATTCTGCTGCCAGCAGATATGGAGTCAATTAAAAAACTAAAATATACAATAACTTAACTCTTTGCACAGAGCCCCTAACATATCAATACAGTGCACACAACAGTATTTTCCACGGGAACACTCCGGCTCGAAGCACGCTCTCTGTTTCAGATGTTGAAGGTGAATTTGTTGTTCCATGACCCAAACGAGCAGCAGGCAGCCCCAGCAGCTCCCAGCCGGGCACTCAAGGTTTCTTCCCTGGGCAGCTCTGTGGAGGATATTCCCCAAGCTTCTCCTTTCCTGGGTCACAGTCCAGGACAGGCTGGAAGGCCGGAGATGCATCTCAAAAACATTTACCTCATCTTTTCATCCGTACCAAACCAAAATCCTGTGACCAGCTCTCCTGAGCACGGAAACATTTCCATGGTGAATCTACTTCCAAAGCCCAGGGCTGGAACCGGCCGCTCTCACACGCTCCATGTGCTGTGTGATGCCATTCCAGCATCAGAGTCATCCTGCAGGCCTGGCTGGGACCGCCGCTGCTGCGCCCTTCTCCAAGGACAGGACTCCAGGTGCCACATGCTCATGTGTTATCGTTCCATGCTGTTGTGGCCAAGCAAAATTTTTGCTTGCAAATTATGGCTTTTCTCGCCAATTGAGCCCTCACTTAGACAAACTCTCCCGACTTCAGCTTTTTAATTCCCATTAGTATCAGTGTTTTCCTGAGCAAAAAATTTTGTGAAATGGGCAAAGTCCAGGAAACTTTGTTAAAGCAGCTGCACAGCTAATGCCTTACAGCTCTGTTTTCAAAATTCTTTGCAACAGTGTGGCACAAACTGAGACGTTCACATGCATAAAAATAACCTTGACATATTTTGCAGCATGAAGAGGCAGCTAGGGCACACAGCAAAGAATCTATGACTGCTTCTGAAGCCAGGCTGGTTGTCGCCATGAGAGCAAGGACAGGGCACCATGAGGAGCGGGCCATTACCCAGTTGCTCTCCTGTCATGCTGCCTGGGCACGTGCCTCTACAGTTTGGAGCCCACTCCTCATTCAGGAGCCTGACAGCGGTACTCTGGTCGCACCATGGGCACTCTTCTCTCTGCCATCGGGCTTACTTGGTGCCTACAAGTGAAAACTCGTGTGGAGGTAGCCATGGTACTTCTCCAATCCCAAGAAAATAATCCCTCCAACATCACAGAACTTCTTTTTTATGGTAGCTTTTGTTCATCCAACACCTGGGAAACGTGTCCTCAACTCACTGCGCTGAGCTGGCAACAGGGAGCAACCCCATCACACACATCCCAGAGCAGCCACAAGCATGCCAGGCATGGGCCAAAGCAGTAAACACCTCCACATCAGGTGCCATCCCAGGATATGACATTTCTGAGCACACTGCATGAATCAGGTCCAGATAAAAGCTATTTGCTTCTTTTGCTTGTTACCATGCAGTCAGCCAGAAGCTTCTTGAGTGTCTGGATGGAGGAACTCACAACTTCTAGGCTCCACTGGCTGGCTAGATGAACTCATGGTGTTTAGGCTTGAGTTGTTGGATGGATGAACTCATGGTATTCAGGCTCCTGAGCGAAGTGCAGCTGGAGGGATGCACTTGTGCTCACTGACCCACACAGCTGTACCCCGGGCTCCTATCTGAGCTATGCGCTGTGACCTGGGTCACAGGTAAGCTCAACCTCCATGCAGCACTCTCTCCTCATTTGGTTTATCAAAAAATCTCACCCACTGAAGAGATTCTAAAACAAAAGAAACAAAAAAGTCTCCACACTCGAGCAGTGGGACTGGCTGCTTCTCCAACACACAATGAGCACAATCCTCCCACGGGGCCTACCTCTGTGAGGGAAGGCTGCCAGGCAATACCAGCCCTGAAGAAAACCAGACCTTAGTGCAATTTAACGGAGTAGCAGTTTTGCATTCTCTGGGAGTTAAATAACCAGTAGAAATAATCACAAATTGATCAAGCTGCAGCATTCTTTTCCTTCTGATACCCATATTTATCATCATATACATCCATTTGTGCATATGTATGTGTATATAAAGCTTCCTGCTGCTCTTGCGTATCATCAGAGCTGCAGGAGCAGCAAAAAGCAGGACATGTATGGGGCATCCCATGAAGATCCTGCCTCTTAGGCATGCTGTGTTTCCTGCAAGGCGGAGGTTGGATGGAGAACCCATGGTACTGCATCTTGAGTTCCTTGTTAGAGATATTTTAGCACTGACTTCCAAGCATTACCTGCAAGTGTTGTGGTTTATTGTCCTCACCTGTTCTCTTGGCAAATACTGTGTTGTCACAAAGCTCTCAATCAACAAAGGACAAGAGCCCATTTCAATTCCATTCAGCATTTTCACGCAACTAATAGACCACATTGTTCCAAAGTACACACACACACTTTAAAACAGTCATAATTCTTTTAGTGATTTTCAGTTCAGGGCAGCTATAGACACAGCTATCCCTGGAGCCTACGCTAGTGTTGCTTGATTTGCAAGGTACTATTTCCAGCTAATTATTACTTAGTTACTTTCAGCATTTGGGTTGCAAGCATTTCCAAGCAAGTATCTGCTTCTGGTTGAATTGTTTACAGTAATTAAACCTAAATTATCTGTGAAAAGGA
Organism: Gallus gallus; assembly: GCF_016699485.2. Lineage (NCBI taxonomy): Eukaryota > Metazoa > Chordata > Aves > Galliformes > Phasianidae > Gallus > Gallus gallus. The sequence continues at coordinate 18,619,785 of NC_052541.1, read as the reverse complement.
GTATAGGGAAAAGGTTTTTTTGACTTTGTGTCAGAATAGTCACAGCACTTCCTTTCTTTGAGAAGCTTTGGGATCCCTGTGCTTCATGATAGGAAACTGAAATTTGGCTGGGGATGACGCAGCACGTTTTCGTGGCAGGGGCACACTTCTCCCTGCCTTAAATAAGTCTGCCTAAATGTAGTCAGCAAAGTACCTGTATCTACAGTGCAGAGACAGCGGCATTTTAATAGATGAAATCTCCACAGCCTCCTTTCTCCCAAACCGTGCTGTTTCCCAGTAGCTCCCACACAGTGGCACATGTGCACGGCTCCTCCGTGCCAGGCATGCCTCAGGCAGAGATCACTGAGCTGAGCAGGGCACGCTGCATCCTTGCTGGCACCAGAGCTCATGCTTGGGCAGCACAGAAAAGGAGGAACCTGACCAACACAGGTGCATATAGAAACTGTGAAAAGAGTATTTATTAAGGCTGCAGGGTGAAAAGCAAAGAAAGAAATGACACAAATAAGGTTGCCCGCTCGACCTCTGTTTGACCCCTTTGAGTGTGTACATTATGACACCGTCTAATTACAGGATTGCGTGCTATATTTTCACAGGACCTACTCATAGGATGGTGTGACTCCAGGGGGCGGTGATGCAAATCTTTGTCCAGAGAACCTTTCTGTTGAAGAAGTGGTGAAATGCCCAGAGACCAAAGCAGTGTATTTCATGAAGATGGACGCTGGCCTTAGCCTCAAACAAATGGCTGATCTAGCACAAGCCGTAGAGGTAAACTCTGCATTAAAGTGCCTAACGTCACAAGTTCAAAAAATGCAAAGTCTGGCTGTTTCAGGCTGAATCACTGAAAACAATGATCCAATGAGTGGTGACCCTACAGCACGCCCATGGTTACAGACCCCACGGCACCCCTCTGCACCCAGTAGCACCAGCCCTGCTGCAGCGAGCTGGGCGTGCATCTCCCCGGCTTCCCCTTGCACACGTATCCTGAAGGGCTTTGGAAGGTGTAAATCTTGGTTTGAGGTTTGCTTGTTTACTTGTTTTTGAATGGGAAACTGCCAAAATTCAGGAACTGTTTTCTAATTTTAACATTTTATTTTCAACAGGGGAAAAGCAAATCCCCACAATACAAGTAATTGCTACTCCATCCATACACCGGGTTAGATTTCCCAGTCGGTTTCTCATCTTCCAGGGCTGAAAGGAAAGACTTCCTTTGGGACCTACAAGCGATCCCTCCATTATGTGAACGCAGTGCATGCACATTCATAGTACTACAAGCCTGAGCTTACTTGAATGGCTCTGGCATGGCTATCATGAATCTATATTAAGATATTCCCCAATATTTATTGTCAACAGCACTGAGATTAGAAGATGTCTGCCTCTTGTTTCAAAACTTAATGGCCCATTGACCGCACTTCCTCTGAAGCACAAACTCCATGTCCCACGACACTAAATCTGTGCCACGCTAATGAAAAGCCCTCTTTATTTCAGGCCACTATCCAGAATGGAAATGATTTAGGTCACAGTCACTGTGGACTTTAAGTCACTAACTCACTATTTCTTTAGTAATTAGAGACGAGGTCCATGGCAATGCCAAATGGTATGCTGACCTAAACATGCCTATCTATTCTGGATACTCTCCTGGAGATTTTCATTTAACACATTTCACATTAGAGCTGAGGTAGGAATGAAAAATTCTTTGGCACAAGTCAGGGACACAGATGAGTGCATTTCTCACTTTTTTGGTCCTTAGCATGGTAATATTTTATTTCATGTTAAAGACACCCAGATGAGACATGACAACAGCGACAAGCAGCAATGTGAGCCCAGCAGTACAAAGATTTCCCCTCGCCTCCGCCAAGCAGAACCCTTTGGGCTTGTTCTGAAGTGTGACTCTGTTACACGCAGAGGTTAGCAATAGCTTTCCTCCTGTTTTTATGTTTGTTATTTTTCTAACCTCTTCGATCTCACTTTGCTGAAACAGAGGAAATGAGGTAAATTGGTCCTAACGGCGGCCAGGAATTGCTGTCCTACCACTGATGTGGGGTTTAAAGGTGCTGTGGGAGTGGAACAGTAAATCTCCGGAGCACAAATTTCTTGCGATAACACTAAATCTACCCAGTATTTATTGCTAAGATACAAAGTGTTATGGCAACATGAAGAAAAACATGTTATAAGGTTTTCCTTTAAGGCATAAAGAACCACAAAGCTCTGCATGCTGCTGCCTCCAGTTCAGCACAGACATGGTGATGTTTCAGTAACACAACTACACGCTCACATGCTCTTCTTCGTTCCTTTGAGAATGCACACATGACATCAGGCTTTGGTTTTCAGTACTCATCAAGTGGAGATATAAGCCTGTGATAGGGACTGGGATACTCTGCAGATTTACATCATGCAGTTCCTTGGCTCTGCATTACATCTTTGTTTCAAACAGAAGCCTGGGAGCACCACACTGTATGGCTGTGGTGATGGCAGGGTACAACGGAGCATGGAAGTGTAGCTAGAAAGCTTTTCCATAAGTTAACAAGAACTAAAGCCAATGAAAAATGGCAAACGTTTTACGTAAATATGAGGATGGGACTAGTATTGCACAGGCTAGTATTTCCAAAACCATAACCTATTAGAAACAATTACTAAGTACGTAGACACAAATGCATATACAAACACACAGACACGAATAATCCCATGCTTATACAGAGTATTTCAACTTAAGATCAGTGTGCTTCTACGCAATTTGCAAGTGTTGTCTTGCCTCCACTATGGGTGCGTAAACCAATCCTTTCAGTCTTTGCCATTATCCTATTTTTGATAAATATTTCTATTGTGTATCTTAAGTGTAAGTATTAATTTACATGAGAAACAGATGTCTCCCCTTTGCAAACGTCACTGTGGGGAGAGAAGGACTTTCACAGTAACTGCTTTTAAGATATTTTTCATGACTTTAACTTCACTGTTGTAAAGTAGTTGTTTCTGTAGAAGGTAATTTCTATAATTCCATTGGATTCATATTAATTCACTGTGCCATTCCTAAAACCATAAAGATTATTTTGTTGAGCAAATCTCATCCCTGTGTCCATTCCTAAGCATAACAATATATTTCAGCAGTGCTTCCACTCCTTTAGATGTTTTTAATACTGGATAAGGAGATTTGCAGGATGTAAGCTTTACAGCCTGTGAAGTTCTCACATCTCCAGGTGGAATTGCTTAACAGTTAGCAAAAAAAAAAAAAAAAAAAAAAGAAAGAAAGAAAGAAAAAAAAGAAAACTTTAAAAGAGAGAGAAGGGAAGAATTGTGGTGAAGTTGTTGCTCCACAGAAGGGAAATCAGTAAAACTCCAAGAAGTGTGAGACAGGTGAAGTGCTTTTTACTGGCTAAACTCAATGGAATGAATGCTTTGAGTTTCAGTGATGCCTAAAGGCTGTACTGAGTTACTGTGTGTAAGAAACAGAGTCCCTGCCCCCTTGCAGTGTTGGGCTCTCTTTGGGAGAATGATGAGGAGCATTCATAAATAATAACATGAAGCTAGGCACATGTGCAAAGATAAATAACACATACAGACAGACAGGGCAGAGAATAGCTCATACCAGAAATAGGCATAGCACCCATGGGATTGGGGAAATGTCATGTGGAATCCTTGATCTCAGCTTATAAATAAGCCAGGTTCAAGAAACAGGTAGATCCAAACTGAGATTCTCCAGCTGGATCTGTTAGTTCAGTGCATGCCTATACTCACACCGTAGCATTTGGGTGCCAACTATGGACATACTAAATCTTAGAGAGAGAAGAGGGCCTGTGAGTGGAGAGCTCACTTTCTGATTTACCAAAGCGCATCCCCCAAAGACCTGATGTGATCAGATCCCACAGGAGGCCTCAGGCCCATTGTTGGAAGCCTTCACCCAAGCACAGCAGCACAGACCAAGTACCTGGAGGACTGAGAGCAGCCTCTGCTGCCCCTTCAGGCTACCAGCTTTTTTCAAAGCCCAACACCTTCCCCAAACTCACTGCCTCCAGCACAGCTCCCACTGGCCATGGCCTGGCGCACCCCCAGACCCGTCCTTACCTCCCAGCACATAGATGGGAGTTTGCAGGGAGGGCAGCATGATGCCAAACCACAGGGTGGGGCAAGGATAACATCTGCACCACTGCTGCAGTGCTCAACAGCATCACTGAGTAACGGCTGTTGTATTGCACCTTTGGGTTATCAACACAGCACCCATTGGGAGGGCACAAATGCTGCACAGCACTGGGCTGGTGCTCAGTCTTTCTTGTGCTTTAAAGAAACTGAATCAAAATCCAAGAGTAAAAACTCAGCTTCTGCTCTTATAAACTGCCAGCTTCTGAAATTTCACAGGCAAACAGTATTAAAATAAATAAAACCGAAATTGTACGGTTTCTAAGAGCCCATACCATTGTTAATGTCAGTACCAGAGAGCGTTTGCCTTTTGCAGAGTTATAGGAAGGTTTGGTTTGGCTGAACTCTCATTGTCTGGTCATTTCTCGCTTCCCTAGCAAGAATATAAATGGTTTCTATTTAGAGGAGATTACAGGTAGCCATAAATTATCACCTAGTGTGGGCTGCTCGCTGGCCCAAGCACCTTGCCAGCGCCTCACATCACCAGGAGCCAATGCCTTGCTGGTACAACGTGCCAAGTCTTGGTCCACGTAAACTCAGTTTCTGACATGTGTTATGTTGATCACAGGGAAGAAATGGAGAGACCTAGCTAGGGAAGAATGAAGCATTTTTTCCCCCTCTATCATAGGTACTTTTCACATGACTGCATTCCTGCATGACCACATCATCTTTTTAAAAAATATCTTAGCTTCCTTGCTGCCCGTCCCCAAATATCAGCTATGACCAGGCAGCTGAGATTGTCTGTGTTATCAGCCTCCAGAACTGGGACATGTAGAACAAGCTTAATTATCACCTGCACGTTATTGTTAATTGTGGGGCTTTGCCTTCCAGGCTCACGGAGATATTGATTACCACATTTACATTTCTGACTCAAAGAAGTGAGCTGACGCAAAATGCTATCATGGGCAGAGGTGCACACAAGGTTCTTCCAAAGCATACACTCACCTAATGCTCTTGGTATAAACCTATTTAAATGCAGTGCATGTGATATACATGAATACACCGATCTTCTGCAGTGAATTAAGGGAACTACTTCAAAAGCACAGCCTAATTAAGCATCTTAACCCTCCTGAGTGAATATAAAATCATCCTTGTTTTGCTGTCAAGTGCTACAAAGTTAATTAAATGGCAAGAGTCAGACAGTGACTTAAAACACGGTGAAGAAAAGAGGTCCAAAGACTGAGTTCCGGTCCCAGCTGATAGGAAGTTCTCCCCTAAGCCATACAAATCAGAGGATCCTGCAGACCTCATTTTGTAATGGAGAGATGATTGAACTGCAAGATGTCGTTTTGCTATAGGAAGCATCAAACAGTTTGGGTATTAAAAAACAGTACCAAGGATCAAAGAACACTTTGTATTCCAAACCTCAATAACTCAGAAAATCAATTAAAACAAAACAAAACAAAACAAAAAAAAAAGTGACCAAAGCTCCAAGAACCTGATCAGAGGTAATGCAATAATGGATGTACTTGGATGTGCTTGCTGCTTCTGAAGGGTTCTGCCCTTTTGCTCCCTTTACCAGGTACCAAAACAATCAGAAAGAAGTAAATGGCTATTACTAGATGTGAAACTGATGTTTGAAATAAATACTGAGCTGGAGGGCAGTCACTGAAACGATCCTGTCAGAAGACCCACTGAGAAACACAGAAATGAGTGGTCGTTGTATTAGTGACATCATTTCTTTTGCAAGTCACAGTACAAACCAAGAGTTTGGTGTGGGCTAAAGAAACACTGCTGCTCCAGTTGCTGTGTACAGCACCACTCCTCAGAGGAAGCATGTAGATTCCATTTATTGTACAATCCCCATTCAACTGAGCTAATTAAGTCAATTATGTTAAAAAAACAGGCGAGACTTGAGGCTGAGGAACAGTGGGACCTACACACAGACCCACTTCTGCAGCAACAGCTCCTGAGCTGCTCAGTGCCCGCCAGCCCCCCACCTCGCAGCAGCACAGCCGCCTGTTCACAGCCGCTATCACGGGGCACCTCGTGGCCTGCAGCACCGCTCATCCAGCGGGGACACGCACAGCACAGGGACAGGAGGAGCTCGCTGCAAAGGACATTTTCAAGCTACAATGACTCAAAAGTACTTTCAGGAATGTTGGGAACTGAAGAAAAGTCCATATGCTCTATTTTTTCCAAGTGCATGCACACGCCAGAGCAGAGCAGTGTATCTCAGCATAAAGCCCTGCACACAAAAAGGATACAGCAGCCAAATTCCGCCCTCTACCACAGTGTTAATAATAGTTATTATTACTGAGCTCCCTTCACTATCCTGGGTGGTTCTCAGAAAACAATGGCACAGTCTCTGCCTTGAAATGGTAATGTTCCACAGAGACATGATACAACAGGAGCGAAATGGAAGAGGTGGGTGGGGAGGGAGCAGGAGGACAACCGTGGCAGCAATGGGATCACTCGTTCCATCCCGTGACTATCTTGATGCTCCCACTGAGTGATTTAATTAACGACTTAGATGAGGGCATAGAGCAGCAAGGCGTGGCAGAGCGCTTCGTAGCAATAGCCGGGAAGGCAGACAGACGGGTGAAAGGAAAGCCAACAGTTCCCGAAGGCTGGAACTGAGGAAATGCGGATGGATTTTGCTTTATGACACAACCTGTGGTTGAGACACTACAGTGCCTCACTCACACATGGGTTTTGGGTGTCTGGCAAAGTGAGAGCACGCCAGAGCCCAGGCATCAGTGGTGCCTCCCTCATTGGTGCGGCTCCTTTGTATTGTGAAACCTGCAGTTAAAGACAGCGAGCCTTGAGCCTGTCCCACCTTCCTACTGCCTCCAGCATCACTTGGCTCAAAGCATCACGTAAGAATGGAGCGCATACAAATGAAAACACAGCGGTCCTTACTATAGATCATCTTTCTGTTCCATATAATGTGTGCTAACTTCTACCTACAAGCTCATGGGACAGCTGAAGAAGACAGCAAGCTTTACGCAGAGGAAGGTAAATGAGGTCTTGTTTCCCTTGAAAAGATATTTTGATTTAAAAAGGAAAATCTATCAAGTTTTCACGGGGAAACACAAATTCTAAAACAAATAAAAATTGTCTATGAAACCCCTTGTTTGGGCTGAAAAGGCACTTCTTTATCTGCGGAGGTTTTCCTGCCTTGGTCGTTGTTCATGACCGTCACCTGCCGCCCTCCAGCGAAGAAAAGCTCATGTTTCACCCTCCTGAGCAGCATTGCCCACGTGAGTAGGGAACAGCTCGTGCTCCCCCAGAGTGACACTGCCCTCACTGCCCTCCTGCAACCAGAGCTCACCTGGCAGAGCCCACCAGGGCCAGGCTGAGCCCAACAAACAAGCACTGCGCCCAGCAGCCCCACGTGCCCCCGCCCCGACCTCGCACACCACGTTTCACTGAATAAGCAAAGTGATGTCAGGAACCAGGAAGCTTTTTTCTGGCTCGGCTTGTTTGTTGGCCTTGTGTACTCCCCAGGTGCAGAGGTGAGCATGAGGTAATCATACCTAGTGAATGTGAGGCTTAGGCTATAGGAAACCAGCAGAATTTATGTAATTTTGGCATGCAGCAGCTTTCTTCTCTGTAAACCTAGCAGTGAGCAGCAGACTAGACTGCAGAACAGAGTGTGCACTATATTATGCCCAGATCTTCCTCACTGCACCAGAGCCTCAATCAGGGCAATGGGCTCTGAGCTCAGGCACCCACCATCAGGTCCCCACACTGCTCAGGTACTCCCATCCCCCTGGGGCTCCCTGGTCTACAGAGGAAAAAGGGATGGAACTGAAACTCGGTTTATTTGCTGCCAGACTCTCAGCTCTGTCTTTGGAGTACATTTCCCAAAGGATGCTTTGAAGAGAATAAAAAAAGGATGGTTAGAGATAAGAAGAATTATTTAAGCGATTAGCACAGGCTCAAGGGAGAGGAGGAGAGAGGGAATGACCGATCTCTTCTTTATTATGTGGCTTCTAATTTGCCTGAGTGATCGAAGGCTTTTGAGACAGGAGCAAAATTAACAATAAATCCCCAAGCTAGGCACAGCTCATCTGCAAGTGACAATGCTCCTGAGACAGAAGGACTCCCTTCTCCACGGCATTTGGTTTTGCAAACCCAGCTGGTAATACCCTGCATGGCTCCCATCAAGCTTGGAAGTTAGCTCTGAGCAGATGGTTCATCCGGATGCCTACAGATCTTTCCAAACCCATTTTTTCTATGAGTCTGCAAGCACTGAGCCTTTCAGACGTGGTGTTAAGGCCACGGCTGCTCCTTGAAGCTGCTTTAATTTACGCTTTCATTTATTGCGGTGGAAGCGTTCCTGACTTCTGCTGAACCGCTTCCCGTTTTGACTTATGCTCACGTGCAGAGGACAGAATTTCCTCAGGGCTGGCCCCAAATCACAGACCTGCCAGAGAAGAAGACGACCTTGGATCTGATTTCTGTGTGAAATTCATCACCGAGAAACACTTCTCCATGGTCATTTCTTTACAGAGTCAGGCAGACAGAGAAGAGCCCAGTCCTTCTGAGGCTGAAAAAATAAGGGAGAAAAGCAGCATTATGTATGCTGGCACTTCACACACTGACACCAGAGGTACACTGACACAATTTTTTTTCCCTGGCTTTTATATTTTTCCTACAGAACTTATCCATGTTATTGCTTCCCAACCAATATTAACAGGGGTCTGCAGTCCCATTTGAAATTAAAATGCTGTAACAACTACAGCAAAAGCTGACATCTTTTCTGTGCACAGGGTTGCAGATCTGGAGGAGGGGCTTTGTGGGATTGCTTGGGGTTTTGATTGCAACAAGCTTTTGTAGATACAGGTCCTCTACCAAGGCCAAAGCTTTAATTCCAGCCTGACTCCTACCTCCCCTCCTTAGCGCTCAGCAGAGCCCTTTGAATGAATCAAAGGCCTCAACTTAAAGGAATAGACCGCATTGTTCTTAAGGAAATACATTTCAAAGCTTATTACAGTTATTCATCCTTGTACTCCCAGACAATGAGTTTTAAAAGTCTTTCTAAGCCATCAGTCCTGTGACTGGATTTCAGAAATGGATTAGGCTCCTCATTATGTGTCCGCTGTCCCGTTCTATGGCACATGTACCATGTGAGAAGCTGTGAACTTCTGCATGTACGTATTTGTTTGCAGTTATTGTATCACCAAGGATTTGAAAGAGGAAAAAAAAGACAACAAAACAACAGCAAATCCAAACAAAAAATGCCAAAGGAAACCCTCTTCCTTTAGAGAACTGTAGCCATTTAGGAAACATTTGGCTACTTGCATTTCCAGGGGAATATTAACATCTATCCCAGATGAGATAGGTTTTTATGCAGTCATTTCGTACCCAGTCATGTGATCTATCAAAAGTGTAAAGGCTTAATGATTATGTTCAAATACCACGGTGTTAAGATTTCCCTGCAGCACCCTTCATTACTTCACTGGTGAGACAGTCATTTTGCCGGGCTCCTGTCCAAAGTGGGGCACGAGAAGAGCTGTAACAGCTATCCTGGTGTAGAGGCCAGCCAACAGCACCACAATATTGAAGGGCACAGTGCAGTCTGGAAGGCAAAGCTCCACATACAAGGATCATGTGCAAGGTGCTGTGGGCAGGTTGAAGTCACTCTGCAGGAAAGCAAGTTGCAGGCAGCCCAGGCATGGCAAGCTCCCTTACCAGAAGGGAAACCATTGTGGTGAGCATCCCCAGCCTGGGGAGCAGGTCTGGATCCACTGCTGCTGAGCCTGGGCTTTAGGTTGTTGTGGTACTGGAATCTGCAAAGCAGTTGAAGAGATTTAGGTGCATAAGTCCCACTAACTTCAATGGAGAGAAAGGGTTAAACTTCCCCAAGAGTTTAATAATCTCAGCATAGATGTAGGACTGCCTTTACCACCACTGCGTGGAACTTGGCAACAGCACGAGAGGACACATCAACACTAAACAACGGTTTGGAACAGGAAGAGAAGATGAATATCTAATCCGACTGAAGCTCCAGAGGAAATATCACGCAGGCTGGCTGGAGCCGGCCCAGCAGCCTCACACTGATGGCTGCAGCCTGACGGAAACTCTCCACGCAGGTCTCTCCCTGCCGCCCGTCAGTGCTGTGCATCAGCCGCTGGAAGCACCGCTGCACTTTGGGGAGCCAGGGCCTCAGCCTTGCAGGACAACTAAAAAGACAGTTTGTATATCATCTAAAAGCAAAAACCATCCATTAATAGGACTGCTCGGGGTGTCTGGGAGGAGGTGGCAGCTCAGGCTAATTCTTTTGTTTCTCTTATTCAGTTTGTCAGAGATAAAAGTCTTCCAAAACATAAATGCTTCCTACTTTGAATACGAGGAGTGGGAGCACTGCGTTATTTCTTCTAAAGAAAATAAAAGCTAAAGCCTTTCTACCCAAAAGTCCCAAAAGACTCCAGATTTCCCACTTATCTAAGAAAAATGATTTGCACGAACGCTGTTTCCCAACACACGAGCTATAAATCGCCTCCAACTCCTGTGCAAGGACACCCCGAGAACTTCAACACCCGCGAGCTGGGAAGGCAGCCAAAGCCTTACGGAGCGGTGATCGCAGTTCCCACACCAAAGCTGTTACATGCGAAGTCTGTGGTGTCTCAGCGTTCCTCCTGAAGGCTGTTCTCATGCAGATACAGTAGAAAGTGAAGAAACCTGTCTCTCCCAGCCTGTGCCCATGGAAAATAATGCTAATGCACTGAAGCAGGGAAGCTCCCACAAAGTCACTGATGCAGGGAGTCGACTCCTTCAGGGAGAGAAGCTGGCTTTTGAAGTATGTCCCCATGATCCATTTGTTCGCCTGATTCCCTCCTAGGTCTTCATGGGCAAATTGTGACTGCCCTGTGCTGCCTATTCCTACGAGCTTTGAGCTGCAGAAGATCTTCAGCCTGGCCTTGCTCCAAGTTTGTGATTTTTTCTCTTTTTTTTCTTTCATTTTAGCCTGGCTAGTTCCTAGCTGAACGTGTTTTCTGATCCAGGTCATTGCCACGAAGAAGAATAACAGTGGAGCAAGAAGCATGCAGGATTGGACTTCCCCTTTGCTGAGGACAGACACTAACAGGATGAAGGGACTGCATCACAACTTCATCACGTGCTTTTGTGAATTCCTTGTCAACACACCACCACGACCTACATCTGCTCCACCACTAGTGAAGCTCTCCTAGTGGCACAGCATCTGAGAAACATATCCCAAAGTTGCAGGAGGAAATCCTTCACTCAGAAGTGGTGAGGTGCTGGCACTGCTGCCCAGAGCTGTGGGTGCCGCTTCCCTGTGGTGCCCGAGGCCGTGGATGGGCCCTGGGCAGCCTGAGCTGGGGGGCAGCCACCTCTGTCAGGGGTAGGGCTGGATGAAGTGGCCTGTTTCAAACCAGGGACCTGTACAGCTTTCCAAACAGAATAAGTTGGCTCACATCATATTTGATTTAGTCCCAAAATGACCTATCCCAGCAGGGCTCCATAAAGCTTAGGGGGGCGCATCCTGTTCTGATCCCGCTGTCAAGGTCCATAAAAAGATCTGCACTTAATAAACCTTTCTTTCACCAAGGACTCAAACCCTGGGACTTCCCCTTCCTTCTCTAAGTGCATATATCATTTTGACCCAAAGGACATTTGCTACGCAGCTTGAATGTCTTCAGCTGCAATGGAGCACACGCTTTTCACTACCCTGACAAAGCCAAAGCCATTTTTTGCATAACCCACTTTCTTTTCAGGTCACAAATCCCACTTGGAAGCACTGTGAGTTGCACACTAATTAACAGCCAGACAAGGATTTCAATAAAAAACACACCTGAAGTTCTGCAAATCTGACGCATCTAAGATGAAATGCAAGAAGTCCAGTCTTGGAAGGACCCTTAATCCTTAGATCCAGTTTTATTTCCAAGATCTGCCACAGGCTTTGGAAATCATATGTCACAACTGAAGAATTGAGGATATTGCAGCCTAATTCACTTCTAAAGCATTTTCATTGCTATTATTTCATGAAGTTATGCGTAGGATTTAACTTCTTCCCAGGTCTTTATCAGTACTTATTCAAGTAATGACAAATCTGATTTGTTACAGGAAAACATTGTGTATATCTTAACCTCAAAAGTATGCCTTAGGATTGAAGAACACCCACTACCGAGCTTCCAGATCCCTTTATAAAAATGGAGTACACTGCACATGACTTATTCAATCCTGCTGGATACAGCTTATCCAGCCTGAAATGGGCTCAGCAGGATTTGCAGTGAAGTCCTGACTGCTCTGAAGTGAGAGAGACTTCTGTCAGGGACTTCAGGGGAGATTCATTTCATGTCTGGAATTTACCTTTTCTTTAATACACGTGTACAGCGCTTACAATATGCTCACACACAACCTACCTAACCAAGCTGGCAATAGCAATGTTTGTAACGGTTTTGCTGGTATTTGATTATACATTTTCCACCACTTACCCCGTAGTTTTTATGTTTTTTCCTCAACTCTAGGAGATTCAGCAGAAACAAATCAGTACAACTGGTTGGAATATACTGTTATCGCTGCCCTTACTCTGAATGACCTGGGAGTTCACTCACCACAGAGGACAAGCAGAGGTTCACCTGGGGACCCTTCAGCACAAAATCTGAATCTCACCACATAGGACAGCCCTGAGCCTAAGCAGGGATTTCAGGCGTTAACCCAGTAAAAGTGAAAACGTGACAATGTACAGCCCACAGTTCTTTTTCCTTGAACTAGAGGATATCTGATGGACATAACTTCTGCCATAGCTATTCAATGTTTCTTCACTCTCGGTCTGATGGTGGGAGAATTGTTTTGTTGGGTGCCCTCGTGTCACATTGCCAAGAATAACGGTGGCCTCTCCTCCAAAAATGGCAGCTGGAGCCCCGTGCAAACAGCACGGCGGGCTCCCCTCTGAAGTGACAGCAGGTCCCACTGACATCAAAGGCAACGCGAGGTTTTTAGTGAGGGCTGTTTGTTGATTTTTTCTCCAGTGAAGCGATATTACATGGCATTTCCAACCCTCAATCCTATTAAGTGACAGAACTACCTAATAGCACTCATTAAATAACATAACTTGGTGTCAGAAATTCACTGACAGGCTCATGCAATTGAAGTGGTAGATTTATGCCTAAAACAATGTGGTTTTGGTGTTATTGTTTTTTTTTTTAATAAATGTCATTTATTTTAACAGGTGAAAGCATGAGGCCCCAGACAGTTCACAGAAAGGTTATCACCAGTGAGTAGAAAAGTAGGTGCCCAAATTTACATTTAGAGAAGACAAAGCACTGAAAGCAAGTTCATCGCCATGCTTCTGGCCCCTGTGCTTAGAGGAGCTCAATGCTGTGGTGACACCAACCCACACTACAGCGTGTGTCATATGTTTAAATTATCTATTTCTTTGGGATGCTCAGCAAACAGATAATAAAAACGTTAAGGTCTCAAATACCACCATCTTTCACTGCTCTCAGTCAGCTATTAACTGCACATCTGAAACCTTTAACCCAATGTATTTATCTTGTGACCTGAATGACAAAGTTTGTTAGTGTTCACAGAAATAAGTTTATTAATGATTTCTTGCTGGAATTACTGACACTATTTCTGAGCAACTGCTCTACAAAAGGAAAAATAATTCACAACCTGGGCTAAAGGTCTATAGCCTGCATGCAGAAATCCTCCCAGGGTCTGCCACTGCACACTGAAAATCCATATTTCTCATTATTTCTCTGCTTGCTCTCTCTCACCACCCATGCATCTCCCCACGTTCACTGTGATTTATCATCCATACTGTAAAAACAAAATCCATGAAACAACCCCACTTTAAAACCACTAACCCAAGGAGATGGGGTAACTTTCAGCAGAGATAACACAGTGATGTACCTCACAGTCTCACAAGTGATGGCAGCAGAACACCCGAACTGCAGCCAGGTGTGCCCCAGCCCCGGTCCCATCCTCTGCTCCAGCACTGAGGGCCCCAGTGCTTGTCTGACCCTGCAGTGAACTGATTCAGCTCACTAAATTGGTTGAACACTAACAAGGGGGAAGGAGCTAATCAGCTCCCAGGGTAATATGAGTACGAGTGATGAAGAGAGGGAGGGGACAAGATGCAGACCGAGGGAGCAGCAAATTGCAGTGTTCCTTGGGATGGAAATGGGTGGCCACAGAACTTTTAATCCACCTTCATCTCTGAGACTGCAGAGCTCACCCTGCACAGCTGCCTGCCTCCTTGTGCCAGTGAAGCCACACATTCTGTTGTGATGATAGCAAGATTGCATATGAGTACATTCACATCAGGTTAAAATCAGTAAATGAAATCAAGGTGGAGAACACAACCTGCAAAAAGGCTGTCCACATACATCCTTGCACTGGAACGCTAGGAGATGTGAATGGCCCCTGCTATAACCCATTTGGAGGTAAGCTGCTTAGCAGCCCAAAGCTCTGTCCCACAGCCCTCTCCACCACCACAGCCCATCACACAGCCTGCCCCCTCTGTTATGCTGGTTCCAGCACACACCAGCCCTTTGCTCAGCACACTCCAACTCCTTACTGCAAGGAAACCCACGCTCCACTTCCCCCTCTCACCTTGGCTTTGTGCAGGTGCAGTGCATTGTACCTGCTCACCAGAACAGCACAAGGGAAGTGGAGGGCTGTGCAACCAGCCAGGGGGAGGAAAGAGAACCCTCTAACTTCATGGTGCCACAGAATAACTGAGGTGTAAAGGGACCTCTGGAGGTCACCCAGTCCAGTGAGAGTGAATCACTGCCTTGGCTCAGCCATAGCATTGAGGCAAGCAGGGAAAGCAGCCAGCAGCCTTCTGGCTCTGTCATCAGAAACTCAATTCTCACAGTTTTCCAATGACAGTTTTAATTTTTTTAATGGGATACGAATGTTGTTGCAAAAATTATTCCTTTTTGTACCCTAAAGGAATAAAATGAAACGCTCTTCCTGGAAAACACAATTAGCAGCTAAATCCCTGACTATAACACTCTAAGTAAAGGCAGAATACTCCAAGGAACAGCAAAACAATGCAGTGAATATTTTTGCAGCAGGAAGAGTTTGGAGATGTTTGTTTACCATACAGTTTGTTCCTACTGCACAGATCCTAAAGAACCCATATAAAGAACTCTGATTATTAATAGAATCAGCTCGAAATGGTATTTCTAACCTGTTTATAAATGGTCGAAAGGAAATTACAAATACATAAAAAACAAAACCAAGTTTACAGTAAAAGGGCAGGGAGCTAAATTTGTCCTTCCAGTAAGCAATATGTTATATGAAACTGAGCTGAGTACATCTGCCATCATTTTACCTGGAAAAAATCAAAGTGGGGAGAGGAGGAAAGATTTGTAGTTTGCCAGTGTTCTGGAAGAGCAAAACAAAAAGGAAAAGCTCCTATAGTGTACAAACCTACATATGGATAAGTAGTTTAAGCAACACATGCAATGATTTTCACAGCATGCCTTGAAAAGATTCGTTAATGTCTTTGGAAATGTGGGAAAGTAATTTATAACACCAAATAAAAAAGTAACAGAGGGCCCAATCCTGTCACCACTGACTCAATCCGGGCAGAGCTGCGCTTTCGGGACCTTCCGGCAGACTTAAAACATTTTTCATCAGCCCAGTTCAGATATTAGCAAGCCCCAGCCTGGCTGGCTCCCACCACATCCCTACTTGCTATTTTATTTCCCTTTCCTCTCCCTCCCTCTGCTTTATTAAAATTTAAAACAAAAATATTTTTTTACGTTCTGAGCATTTGTATATTTGGAAACAGAGCCTGCCTTTTCTCCGTCTGACAGCTCTGAGCACTGCTAGCCCTTAGCAGCCTGCAAATCAAGAGAGGCAGAGCAGCCCACCTTGGCGGCATCGCCCATGCCACCACAGCCCCAGGAGCTTCTGGTTTTCTGTATAACACTGCCACGAAATCCACCATCTCTCACAGAATCAGAGGGAATTCTGAAAGAGCAAAAGGAATTCATTTTTCAGAGCCCTTTGTGATCAGAAAGAAATATCTTCCCCTTGCCACAGTAAGAGAAATGACAAGGACAGGCAATGGATTGAGAGGCTGTGGTAGGGGACCAACAGCACGCTCAGAACATGGCACATTTTACAATGTGATTCTGCACTAAGGAAAGCCACCCTCCTTCTCATGCCTACCAGCAATGCAGGCCAGAGTGGCTACTGGAAATACCAAGTCTCTGCATCTGGCACATAAGTTTCCATCATCACCCTGCAGAGCTGTTGCACTTTAGATTGGACTAAAGTTCTAATGCATGTCATTTAGAAAGAAAGAAAAAAAAAAGCCACTGAGAAAAACAAGCAAACAAAGCACTCAATAATAAATTATTCTATATTGTGTGCTCTGCCACAAAGTCAGCATTACAGGGCATGTGTGTTGGTATCCTCTCTGGATTCCACATGGAAGGACAGAGCCAATGATCACAGTGTCCGCCCTAGCCCTGACTTCCAGTCCTCTCTCCAGGTACAGGAGATACAGGACCTGGCTTCTGCACTGAAGTCCTCAGTGAAGAAATCCAGGACCTCTCGTGAAGTTTCCATTGAGACAACCTGGCAGCACACACTACCCAGTTGCAGTATATCAGTCAGAGCCTCTCTCAGGCTTTGAAACTATAGAGCCAGCAAGCATGCAGCCTCCATAGCAGACCTACACAGGGAACAAATTTCTAGCTATCATATGAGACCCCTAGCTTCAGAAGTGGTCCCCCTGCTTTTAACTTTCTTCCTCTATGGTGTGGTTTGGTTCTGATCTAAATGCAGCATTGACTTCAAAGTTCACCTCTATTGCAAGTGCCTCTACCAGAGCCTGGGAGTTCTTCTCCACATTTTCTGGACGGTTCATTGAACTGCTACGTCTGCTCCTTCCAGCTTGATATTACCCACAAAGAGTAAAACTTTCTCTGTTCAGTTGCTGAAACAATATGGTACAAAAGCTCCACCAGGACTTCAGTAGAAAAGTTTATTTCTTGTGCTTTTTATTACCTTGCTGCTATTTCCTAGCCATAAGTTGGAAATGTTAAATTATAAAAAAAACAATATTAAGCAACCAATTGAGTTGCCAGTTCTAATTTCGGACAGAAATATAGACAAAGAAATAATCAAAGACTTACCAAAAAAGCAGATGGCTGCAGAGCACTTCTGGCAGTCATGCTACTCACACATGGGACCACTTGAGTTTAACAAATCGGACAACAGAGAGAGTGCTGAAATGGAAATTGGGGCACTACTCCATTCACATTCTTCAAAATGTTTGTTTTGGATTTGTACCTCTACTGCAATTTACAACTCTAGATTAGATATAACAAGAGTAATATTCTTGACTAGAAGAAAAACAGAATGTTAAACCATTTGCCAAATCACACAGATTGCCTCCCTGTATACAAATAATATTGATGGATAAATGTTTTCCTAAATAAAACCTTGTGATGAAGGTGTTTTTTACTAACACAGCAATACAGTTCTACCAGCAGTTAGAGGACAAGACCTTCCCTGATTCAAACTGGAAAACATCTTCAACCAAGTCCCTTGTCCACACAGAAACATGCGCAAGTTCCATCAGCATGAAAAGGAAAACCACAGAAACTTGAGATTTCATGGGAATCTCCATGCAGCACAGACAAGATACTGACACCTCCCACTGGAAGCAAGATCACATCCCAAATCTGCTTGCTCTAAAAGCATGCCCTTCAATGCTAATGAAGGAAAGGGCAGTCCTTCCTAACATTTGCCAGCTTTGAGACTGTAAGGCACGTTCAATCATGCACGGCAAATTACTGAAACGATGTAATACTGATGCAAGGACACACAGGTAGTAGATGACACACACACACACACAAAAAAAAAAAAAAGGGATAAAAAGACTAACTCCACCAGTCTTGCTGCAAGAAATCAGTTGTCATAAGCGTTCAACGAAAAACATGAAGGCTTGTGTCACAAAGGTGCCAGTTGCAGCTTAATGTCAGTGTACGTCCAACTATGACATCACCTACCACAACCAAAAATTGAGACAAAAGTTCTGCTGGTCTCAAGGACTGCTCACTCACCAGGGAACCGGTGGTTTTATATGCACGCCTTCCTGAAGAATCCAAAAATAACATTTTTCCATAGAGCAGAAATTCCTGTAGTGTTCACGCTTTTCGTTTCGGTAATGTTGCAATCCAAAGTGCCAGCCCTCTGTAATGAGGTAATCCAACAATGTAATTTGTAGTATTTTATCCTGTCAAAATTGATCTTAGTATTTCTATAGCAACTAGATCAAAACAAGAGATGAGGCAGACAGAATAACTCTCCCCCTGCCACCACCCAGATTTTTATATAAATATGTATGTATATATAGAAAGCATTACATATATATGAAGTTAACATTCGTGATTCATCATTAAACAGCACTAGAAAAACAGCACTGGAGAAACAGCAGCACAGTAGGATGACATTTGCTAGCATTTCTTTTTCAAATGTGTAAACTGGCATGAATAAAATATAAAGAAGTAATTGTTAACAACCAAACACCCATAAACAGAGTATGTCTTTCCTGCTAAACCCAGTCAGGGAAAGGCATTATCCACTCCCAGGTGGGATGGATGGAAAGGAGTACTGGCTTTCACTGCTGCCATGAGGTAAAGAACATAATATCTTCTCCTCAGAGAAAATGACGCTTTAACAATTACCATCACAAATTGATGTTTAAGAACATTTGATTGCCATTTAATGATTTAAGCTTAGTTTTGGAAGCATTGCACACAATATTCATGCAAATGTCTGTCAGCTTATTTTGATGCCTTCATAGGAGCTGAGCTGAGTCCAGACACTCTCAATTCAGAACACCTCAGAAAACTCTGTACTTGGAGCTCAATTCTGTTTCCAATCAACTAACATGATTAATAGCAACCCCACCCAGCCCCTTCCTTTTGAAACAAAGATTGGCTTTTTATAATGGTGAGCTAAAAAGTTTGGTCCTCCTGCAGAGCAACTTCTCCTTAACATGTGAGTAGCTTCTGAAACACTTGTTAGGAGATTCTGTTGGATGCTGAGCACAGGTTGCCAAATACACACAAACTCCACATGTAGGCATGCAAATCCCAAAGCAGCCACATATTCCTGACTTTGGCTCTAAAGCAAGGCTGAACTTCTCCAATCACATGACAGATACCTGCCTGGAGAGATCTGCACAGTGTCCAAGAACAATTTTCTGTATCCTGCATAGTGTCACTTACAGCCCTAATATAAGAACACACCACAGTTTTAGTCAGATTCCTAAAATGGCTAGAAGTGAAATTCTGAGAAATTGTCAGCTGGAAAGAGGGTGATAAACTCACTGTCATTGGGCTGTATCTCTGCAGGTCCAACCAATTTCTTGCTGCAGGCTGCCACCTGTGGAGGACATCATGTTCCAAGGCACACCACAACAGCTATGGCAAGTGCCTGTAGCAGGAAGGCAATTTGTCTTCTTGGCCAACTGCTACTCCTTAAGAAAAAGTGAGAAGGTTAAGTCAGACAAATACTGACCATAAAAAATAAAAATAATCATAATAAATAAATGAAATAAAAACCTGCTGTTAAAAGCAAGGTACATCTTTGATCCCAAGCTCTCTTTCTAGAAAACAGCATTTTGCCAGAATTTAGGGAAGGGGGATATGAAGGACAAAAAAATTGTCCATGAATCTATGAAAAGAAATATGTGTGTGCATAATTTGAAGGAGAGGAATGTTTCCACGGATTATTCACACTCCCCAAATTAAACACATTCAAGCCTTTCACCTCCTAAAGCCCTGACCTTGTGAAGCACTCTTCCACTTGATGGCAATTCTCTTGAGTAATGACAGAAAAGAATTCAGTTGTGGCAGAAGCTGTGCTATATATTCCTGTTTCATTCACAGAGGCTTCTGTTGTAGTGTCTGTCCATACATGGCCTTGTGGTAGCGGCATTTCAAAGCTTATCTTACAGCTGACAGAGACCCTGGCATGCCTTCAGATGAACATACTTATAAAAATGTATCCAGCAAACTGTTCCTTTTTTAACCTGAGAAATAACTGCCGTGCTGGTACAGCAGGAATTGCAAAACGCTCATTTAAGCAGTAGTGTTTAAGAAGCACAAAAATAAATGAAACCGTGGATTTCTTCCTAATTATCACCAGCTCCTGACTGCCAGAGATGTACCTTTTCCACACCAAGCCCCTCATTATCCCTTCCTCCAATAAATGCAATCAACATTGAACCAAAAAGCTCCTGTCTGCATCCAGTTTACAGCCTTCACCATCCTGCCCTTTGAAATGGAATCTCGTATGAGGCGCATTAGGAAAACTGGAGGAAATTGGAGAGAAAGAAAAAAAGATTTAAAAATAAAAGCAGTATTTATGTCTCCCAAATGGGAAGTTCGGAGCAGCGAGGGCAGGAAGTGGGCGAGTATTTAAGCTGATTACCCAAGCAAAGCCCTCTGCCTTTTCAGCAGTGCCACGGTCCCTTGGTAAAGCCATTTAAATTAATTAGAGTTCCATGGAGAGGACGAGGGGATGGAAAAGATGTCAGGTTTTATCGGCAGTGTTAGTGATGGCTGGCTGCAGAGAGGCTCTTGTGCTGCTCATTGGGCCGGTGTGCTCCAACACAGTGTGCTCTGACCGCCCCGCAGCTCCGTGCCTCCCAGGGGAATGGCTCAGACCCATAGCCGTTCACCCCAATGCGCACAGTGTGCGGGCAGCGACCAATTAAGTACCAGGGTATTTCACGTTTGTACAGAAATTCACACAAATAAAAGCCTTCTGAGCCACGCTGGCCTTGTAGACATGGATCTTATTATGCTCTTTGCCTAATTACCAACTCAGTTTTTTTTAAGCACAAGCGCTGCTGCGCACAACCTGAGCGCAATGTCCCCAGGCGATGCTCCCACGTGCATCTGCATCCATGTAGGAATCGCAGCTCCTCATTCACACTTGCACATAACTGACTAGACAAATAATATTATCATAGTAGGAAGAGCCAGAATTAGAAGGGAAATACTGCAACGTTCAGATGTAATCTGGTGAGCATTAGATCATGATTCACTTTGACACAAAAGCTCAGGAGCATATTCAGCCGGGGAGAAACGCGTTGCAACGTTTTAAACAAGGAGGAAATCATTCTAATGTTTCATGGGCTGCAATATTTGCTGTTGAAATCCTAATAATTGCCTGTGCTCCACACTTGCATTGTACCTAATGAATTGGTTTTAGATTTCAAAAAGCTTCAGCAAGATATTTGCTTCTGAGTCCCAACAAAGAGGAATGTTTTAGTAGGATGGAACAGAAAGCTGACAACAGCGACAACAAAAAGCCTTCAAACACCACACTACATTTATCCTCACTGTATTGCACAACAGCATTTGTAAAACAAGGATCTTTGGGTTTTAATGAATAGTTTGTTGAGCAGGAGAATACTCCAATACCCATTGCTTTTCATCACAGGCGGATATGAGAGTTGTTTTCCACCTCTGGTATCGCAGAGCACCAGGCTGGGAGAGGACAGGGGCATCTTCTGGAGGTGAAGGAAACAATTCACAGGTTTCGTGGCTGTGTGTCATCTCAGGAGGGAGAAATGAAGAAACACGTTCAGTCCAGGTTCCAGGAGCAGATACAGAGCAGTGCCTTAAAGGCTTGTATCTGCTCCACTCTCAGGAAGTTTTGCTTTATCAAACAAAACGTTGAATCAATGCGATGTCAATCAGAGGCTGACTCAATGCAGCTTTACAGACGGCTTAGCCCAATCTTCTGCTTTCTTCTCTCCCACACCCACAAGATCCCATTGCTTCCCTCCTATCACCTCCTGCTTTTTGGTGGCCACAAGAAAGAATAAACCCTCACCTCCTCCCCATCCATTCTCCATCACATCATCTGAAAAAGCACTGGATCTTTTCTGACGGTACCGCAGCGCTGCACTGCTTTAATACAATCCCAAAACTCCAGGCTCCAAACACATTTTCATGGTACATAACCACGCTCAGCTGTACTTCCCAGCCAAGCCTCTCCATCGGCAGTCCCCAGTGGTCTCTCAACAGAACAGAATACATCCCTTAACCTTCATGCCACTTGGAAAAGGAACTTAGAAACATCTTTGTGGTTTAGATCAGAGCCACAATACATGAAGCCAGGCCTGTCAAACAGCACTGACTTTCTACTGGTACGTTTGTGTCTTCCTCAATCCAATGCATACCAACAAAACTCCCATGTCTGGCTTTGCAGCACAACTTGGGTCTTTGCTTTGGACTTGTATTCATCTAAAAACATTTCCTTTATACAGCAACTGGAATGAACATATCTAGAAAGAAACCAGATCACATAAAACAAGCTGCTAACTCTTTCTCACATGTGCAAATACGATGCCATTTCCCAGAAGCTGCTGTGATTGAGTGAGCACGGGTCTGTTATGAGCCCAAGTGAGACTAGCAGGGCTCTCTAAGTATCTGCACTTTCAAGGGAGATAAATGTTATGTAAACAAAAATTTTGCAACTTTATTATTGTATGTTATTTCATGCCAAGATGCTCTTTACATAGAAAGCAAATACCATCACCGAATTTATTTCCAAAAAGCAAAATAAAGTTTATAGTTCTACTTGGCCTAAAGTTTGTTTATAAACACAGGAGCTGACGGGCCTTAATACAATGGGAATAGCAGAAAAAAAACAACACAAAACTGTCTGCAAGCTGAATAGGAGCCAACAGTGCACTCTCAGCAAATAAGGCAAAGGGCACATGGGCTTCACTGGGAGGAGCAGGGCCCTGGGCAGCTCTGCCCTGAGGAAGAGATGGGGATCTAGCAATAGGCCGTCTAACAGCCTACAGCAAATTCCCCTGCTTGAATGGGAAGTTTAGTGACCACACTGCCCGACTGCTTGTTTGAGATGGCTGCCAGAATGAGGGGCAATATCACAAAATGCATCTCAGCAAGTTCAGATCAGATACTAGGGAAGTCCCTTTCAGAAGGCTGGTGCAGCCCTGGGGTGGGTCACAGAGCTGGGGATCTCAGTTCTTGGGGATGTTTCATGCTAAACATGCATCTTGAGACAGAGCAGCATGTTTGGTGAGAAATTATCGTGTTGAGCAATTTTTGACCAGGTATTGAAGGAACCACAGACATTTGGTACATAACAATCTGGCAAAATCCTCAGAAGCTGCTCCCTACCTTTTTTTAAATACCAAAAAGTGCCTTTAAAAGCCTTATCATAAACTACCAAACCCCTGCAGCTCCAGGCTCAGTATTCCCAAGACATCAGACCGTTCTGAGGTTTCACTCACATGCAAAATTTGCTCTATATTCTGGTGGATGGTTCCAGAGTGCAGGGTCTGGCCATGCAACTTGCATCACAAGAGCAAACTCCACATATTTGAAAAGATTATCAGCCAACTACAGTTCTTTCCACTGTAGAAACAGTTACTCAGTTAAGATAAACAAAGAAATTCCCATGCACTGAAAAGGAAAACCTATTAACTGATTAAACATGTGAATCAGTTGATAAACTGGTTATCAAAGTTCTGAAAACATTTTTAACAATGACCCTTCCTGCCATGGTTAACAATGACCCACAAAAGCTAGAATAATTCAGCACTTTGCAGGAAACCAACTGGACAGAAAACAGAACGCGCTTCAGATCTGAGAAGCAGCAGCTCTGCAATGTGCACTGACACATTTGGATACTACTAATCAGTAAATTTGTGGTAAACATTTTAGTTACCAATTAAAAGCTTTGGACAATTCTTTTCGGCACACAGGAAAAATGAAGTTTTATCCTCTCTGACATATATTTGACATTCTGTTCTTGGTTTGAGCTTTTCAAACAGTTATATAAATACTCACAGGAGCATTTATTTTTCTCACAGCTGATTGTGCAATAGGACACGCTAACACCTTGACTTCGTTCTATTGAAAAACCTCCATTTACTCCTTAGTACAGTTCACAGAAGGTAAATCTCAGAGCTGCCAGAGCTGCCAGAGCTGCCCTCGTCACGCGTTCCAGATGGCTCCAGAAGAGCTCCGAGCAATTTTTTTGTACAAGAGAAAGCGAGTGAACTCAGGTGCCAGACTGGGATCCATTCAGGTGAACCAAACACATTACAGTTCCTCGGATGGGAAGCGTGGACAGAACCACTGTATTTAAAGGAAATGACAGCCATGAATTTTCCCAACAAGTCGCAGAAACACCCAAATCCAAGGCACTTTTCAGATCACTTCATACAAATGCTTGATATCCATATCCCTCCCCATGTCCTTTGTATTAGTGAGACAAAGCAGGTATTAAGCAAGAGACCCAAACCCTAAATCCTACTTCTGCATAACTTCATGGTAAGTAAATTGTCTATAGCTTTCTTTTCATCATTGGAAAAGCCAGTCTGGTTAAAAAGCAATATTGCATATCAGAGAAATCCCCAAATGCAAGATATTTCCACCAGGAGTAGAAGCTGTACCATTGTACAACCTTCTAACAGTTAGCCAGACTGTGAGACAAAACTTCTTCATCAATTGAGGTCTTTTAAGAAGTCATAGAAAAAGACTGAAAGGTTCTACCAGTTACTGAGGAGTGCTGGAAGTTAAAATGGTCAGTATTTAAACATTTGGCTTTACAATGGTTTGAAAACAAACCATCCTTTGTTAAAAAAAAAAAAAAAAGAAGAAGAAATCAGCTTTCTCATAAGCTCAAATAATAAAGCAAACTGAATTAGAAGCCAGAGTCAAAAGCCAGCATTCTATTTTCATTCCAGAAACACAACATTTAAAAGTAATCAAACAAGGCATTTGTTAACATGGGAGTATAAATATAAAGAAAATAACTAGAGGTTTTGAGTTCTGCAAACACTGCTACCATTTCTGGGAACGCTATATCTCAAAAGCTCATGCTGTAGAAAGACCCTATTTACTTGGCTACGGCACAGATCTCACCAAGAACTGATGCCTGTGCTGTTGGGAGAAGAGGAAAACAAGAAGTCCAGAGGCCTATTTTTAAAAGATTTTGATATATTCCAAGGCCATGATGAATTTGGAACAGAGCTGAGACCCATGCAGACCCTGCACTTGGAAGGAGACGACACACTCAGCACCTCTCTATAAAGAGCTCCTCAGTTCATCAGATTTAAAAGAGAGGAATACACAAAGGATTGGATACTTTCAGTTCTGTAATTTGCAAAAGATGGAGAAACTGCCCAGTTTGTACACTTCGGGTCATGTTGCACTCCTTTGGTCTACAGAAACAAAGAGCAAGCAGAACAGTCTGTTTCTCCCCCCCTTCCTCCCAGTGTCCCCTCCCCGTGGTGCGGAGCTCCCACTGCCTCAGTGTGCCTCTTAACTCTGTGCAAGCAGTTCAGAACAAGTTTCTATGTGTTCCTGGCTCACGTCATTCCTCCTCCTCTGCCTATGAGCTGGACTCCTCATACACTTTGTGTGAAGCAGAAATGCATTTTTCACCAGTGACAGTATAATAATCTGAAATGTTTCTTGAAAGTGGATTAGTATAAAAATGTACCACCCATTTTCTAGCCCTACGTTCCTCCTGTTTATCCCATGCCCTTCAGAAGCAGCTCTTGCCTAGATCAGGGCGGTCATCCTGTAAAACCAAACCCTAAGATATTATGGAGACCGCTTGATTTCAAATGCTCCACTGCCAAGTGCTCAGCTTGGGGGCATGAAAGAATCCCCAAGTTTTCAAGAGTTGAGAACACAGACCTTTGCAGCCACCTTCTCCGGACAACACAGAACCAAACTGCTCGCTGCAATCTTCAAAAATCTCCAGGGTTTGTTAGAAACTTGGTCACCCAGAAACACATTTATAGCTGTAGCTTCTTCATACAGTCTCAGTATTCAGTTAATGGCTTTCCTGTTCTACTCGGATGTTTTTGTGGTTATACAGAACATACGCTCTTTGTTCTTCTTCTAGGGATGAAATCTGAGTCGAGCTGTAAAAGCATCAAAAAGTGGTGCTGAGATTCATGATGCAGCGCAAGAGCAGAATGGTGCTGCAGATAATTGGTAACATATACAAAATATTTATATTGCAATGTGGACAGAGCTGCGGGAGCAAAACGGGAATGAGTTTCCCCTCTTCAGCAGCTAAAGATACACCTCATCTGTTAAAAAGCCTGCACACGTGCGAGTTGTTGTATCTACAGCTCCAGATAAAATAATCATCTTCAAATAATGGCAAAATAAAACTTGAAGGAAAAAAAATGGTCTTTGTTATACTGTATTTGTTTTGGAGTGCTCTGAAGCATTTCATTTGGTTTTCAAAATGATCCAAAAGTGCAAAAGTTGCCACTGCGACCTGCAGCTTTGGTTTGGAAATTTCACAATGAAATATTTCAGTTTTTCCAACTGAATGATACAAAGAAATCACCATAGATTGACAAAACAGAGCAACTGTGTAAGTCTGCACCGAAAGAGCTCAGGGGAAAAAAGCAGTTAACGTGACCCCACTCTGCCTCAGAGTGCTTTTATTTAAAAATAAACCATCTGTAAAAAAAATCACCGCCTGTAACATTATAGTTTTCAAAGATTGTGCAGTCAGGAATTACAGATAAGCCCTCTTAAGACCATAAAGAAAAATCTTTTGATAGTGCTTAGCATATTGAGCGGGCTTCCCCCCGTCTGCGCGGCAATAAAGCTGTCAGGCAGCACCGAGAGGAGAGCTAAGCATTTCAAGACTCAGCCACATGAACTTCTATTAACCTATATTAACATGTAATCGTTGCTGTGAGCACACTGTTCTCAGTGTCAAGTGCTTGTAAAGAACACAAGGAAGAGCCTTCCACGCGAAACAGGATAGGGTGACTGCCGTACTATCCCTACCAACTTCTGAAACAACCCCTACCACAACCCTACTACAAACACTACAACAATATGTATGAGCTATCCCTGGAAACTTCCCTTACAGTTAGTAAATTTTAGAATGGGAAGATATGTTATTTCATTTTAATCATTTCCATGTTTTACATCAGACCAAGTAGTTGCTGGTTCGTTAAAGTCTGAGAGCTCCATGAACAATCTCAATATGACAGCATATGATCGCTCCGCATCACCCAGCAGCCTGTAGTCAGGGAAGTGAGCAGGGATAGGGGACCATTTGCTCCAGAGCGCTGAGATAAGATGGCCACATCAGACAGGCCGTGTGGTGGGAGGAGATTTAGGATACAGCCTCAACATTTTCATCTCCCATTCTCTCCTGTTGGTTGTGTCTGAGGTCGGTGGGGATTCCCCTGCAGTTCTCTAGGTGCACAGGGCTGAACCCAAGCTACAAAGCACAGCAGCGTGGGCAGCTGCTCGGACACAGCGCTGCTCCACATCACCTGCAACCAGGAGCTCAGAGGTCTCCATGCTGTTCCCACAGGTACTTCAACAATACACTTAGGATGCTACAGAGGAAGGGTGAGAGGGGTTGCACGAGGCTCTCTGCAAAAAATCAGAAGGGGCAAAGGGCAGAAAGAAGGGACATTCAATCTGAAGAGAAACATTTGCACAACAAGCAGTGGATATAAGCCAACTATTAATAAATTTCTCCTAGAAATTAGAAAAGGGTGCAGAAAGATTCTGGCACAGCCCTCCAGCAGGAAGGGAGAAACGCAAACCGTGCAAATATGTTACTGTGTTTTAAAATGGATGTTTATAAATTCACAGAGGAGACGAGAGGACGTAGTGACCTGTGATAGCAGGGCCTGGATTTTCTCAGCTCTTTCACTGAACTATGCTTCCTGGTCCCTCAAGCACTCTTCCCTTCCAAACAGTTCATTCGAGCTGCAAAAGTAGCACTAAAAAGATGATGCAGTTTTCTTAGAAGGCAAGATACAATTGCACGACAGTTGTACCCATGGGGCTGGTCAGTTATTGAGGACACTGCTGATGCTGGTGCACATGTTCCTGTGCCTAATGAGCTGATCATCATCTTCTTTGCCCACATTCCAGATGTTACCAGACAGGCTTACAAGCAGAGCTGTACATGATATGCGGTCCTCGTTGCCAGACAGAGTGGTAGAGGGTAAGAGGTGCCCCAAGCTCAGCAGTTTTCCCTGAGCTGAACTGGGGCGGGACTACAGATGCCCCAACGCTGGGCATCAGTGGCATGTGGCCATCCAGCAAAGCACAACAGCTGAGAGAGAAAAGGTGTGATAAACCTCACCCAGTAAAGGGAAGCCAAGTCAGGAGCAGTTTACTGGTAGAGCAGAGCAGTAACAACTAACATATGCTGCCCTACCACAATAGGCTGTATTTTCTGCAATTGCTTCTACACTACCTATTGTGATTCCTTAAAGAGATTGCTCCTGGACAGGTAGCTCTGGTTAAACTTCCACTTACTGAATGTAAAGGCCAGCAGATCAGCATGCCTTGCTGAGCAAGTAATGATGAGGTTGACTCTCCAGGTTTCGTAAAAACACAGTGGAAGTTTAAGGTGCATGTATTCCTCTGGGTTTCATTCCACACATTGTAATCTGCCTTCCTCACCTTTCACCATCTTGCTTTAACAAATATAACCTGGGGGGATTTCAGAGCCTGCGTCCTCATCCCAGGTTAAAGTGGTTGCTGATGAGAGACAGAGCTAAGCATGCACATTCAGAACCTGAGCTCTCAGGCAAGAAGCACGTAACTAAACTTTGCTAAATTACTTTCAGAAAAGCCCTGATTGAAAGGGATCTTCATTGTAAAATGCTGAAAGACACATTCACAGAAACCCCCAAACCCACCGAATTGCCAAGGCAAAAGGCAGGAAGCAGCCGTTCTTTTTCTGACTCTCATAGAGCTGCTCATTTTCAGCTGATGACCACATTGGTTTAATGCATTCCAGAGCAATGCATTTCACACAGGATCCACACACAATCCAAATGAAAGACCAAGATTTCCACTGTAGCTATGTGGACTTTGCAGTCCTGTAGCACTGGAGCAAGCTTAGATCTACCAAAATTGATGCAAGCAATGAAAAGGACTCTTCCATGGAATTGCATCAAATCACTTTTGCCCCTTTTTCTCCCCTCCTGTTTAAACACACAACAGTTGCTCAAAGATTCATCTATGAGACTGTTGGAATTGGGGCTGTCTGATGATCTTTCACTTCCTGCACTGCTTCAGTACTATCCCCATCATGGGAGACCTCTTCTGGACCTGCTTTGTGGATAAGGCCAACATCAACAGCAACTAAAATAAAATACAGGCAGATTCCCAATTCAGCTGTGTTTCTGTGGCATTCCCAGCAGTGGAGAGGATGCATTAAGAGTGTGGTAGACAATCTTAAATTCATCAGATGGAAGTTCTCCAGGATATGACACATGAAGGCATAGCGATTTAGGAGTCACTGAATGGTTAGTATAGAGGAGCTCTCTTGATCAAGTACAAGAACAGAAAAAGGAAAGGATTAAATGCTGTTAATGCATGCCATTCTCCTTCACTTTCCTGGCACTCATGTCCTTTCATGTGGTAGTTTGTTTTCCTACAACATGGTTTCAGAAATACATCTCTCCAAACATCTGGAAAACATCCACTTGCTCTGCCCACCATAGCAGGAACCAGAGTAAATCAGATTGCCTGTGTACTCCACCAGGGCCATGATCGTGGATTACCTCTGCCCTCATCTAAAGCCTGGCTTCAGAGCTCATTTTGTGGTTACCTGAAAGCCTGCCATTGCCTTGTGAGAGCTTTTCACAACACATCTCCTGACGTGTTGAAGGCTTTGGTGCCTCTGTCCCTGACATGCCTCTTTTTAACCCTCCCCAGTCGCCATAGATCATCCAGGGATGAAAGAACTTGTGATACACAGTACCATATGTTTAACCCTGGAAACAAAGAACAAGCAGCAGCTCACCTCTGTAGATTGAACACTAATTCTCATACAGAACAAGCTCTTTCTTAGCCTTGAGACAAAGGCCATTTACATACAGAGGAACAGAGGAGGCACAGGCAAGCAAGGGGCAGCAGCATCTTCCTCCCCTCTCTGCTGTCCCAGTATCCACAGCAGCACCAATTGCTTTGTAAGAGATCGCTCTTATGTCTATTAAATGCAGACCTAAGTGCCTTTTCCATTCTGATTCTGGCACCCCCATTGGCTGAGAGCAGAAGGAAGCTCACTGCCTGCGCACACAAGATGCATGGTATCCTGAGCACTGCCACCTGGATAGTTTCATCTTTCTTCCCAAGGCATATCTCACCTCAAGTGACCTACTTCTTCAAATCTTCTTAAGAGAAAGGATGGGACACTCTTCTACACTATGACTGCTGGAATTCACCATCAAATAGTTCTATTTTGTAATGCAAAAGATATAACAACCAACAGTAACAAAGATTGAGGATACAGTGGCATTTGCTAATCATTCCGTTGAATTAAATGTATATGAGCAGCAAAAGGAAACATCAACAAATTCCAGATGCAGAAAGCAATTTTGTTTGGATGGCAGAATGTTTCATATTGTCTTCGATAGGAAAAAAAAAAAGTCATCATTAAAGCAGTGGAATTTCAGTAAACTATGTTTTGGGTTACAGCCCAGAATAGTTACACTTGGCAGTTTAGAGGCACGGGTAAAATATTCCAAGGTTCATAAATCCTTGACTTTAGTTTGTAGATATAGGTTACAGCTTTAGTATCTCTGCAAGGGGGTAAATCATGCTCCCACCTAAACAGCTGCCAAAGGGCCCTGTAACAAGCTTTTCAGCTCCACTGGACAGCCTTTAGGAAAACCATACATCACTGTCTTTCAGGTTCCCATGCCAGTCAGATACTATATATTCACAGCAGAAGGCGTTCTTGGCTGGAACAAGCTCTGCTGCACCTATTTTTAACTCACATGCTTGGATGGTGGTGACCCATAAAGGAAAAGCTACCTGAAGGTGGACTGGAAATGAACAAGTTGATTCCTCTTTCACAGCAGTCTGCATCACCTATCTCAATCCTGTAGGCTCAGTATGGCAGTTTGGAACTGTTAGAAACTAATTTGTAAAACCAGAACTCCAGCAGCATTCAGTGGCCGATTAAGAATTTCATTTAATTTGCATTTTCTGGAATAAGTTAAAGGTTTCCAGCAGCATACGCCTATGAAAAAAAAAGCAGCTAACAGTGTCTGGGAAGAGTTACTTCACTAAGCTCTCATTTGATATTAGGCATATCATCTGCATGCTTCTTTCAGAGCTTGGGTTCTTAGCTGCGTTAAATTAAGCGTTTAAGAAACTGGCACATAAGTCTTATTGGTAGGATGCTGCTTTGTGCAGCAAAGACCTTACAATTCAGATCTGTCACACAGGCAACATATCATGCCACGACAGGATAATAAACCTGTAGGTGAAGCAGAAGCCTGTTCCAAGAAGCTGAAGCCAATTTGTCCCAGCAGACCACTGCTCACAAAAGTATTCTTCATTCTTCACCTAAAATACATTCTTACAAGAACTCTGAAGATTCATCTTGGGACCAAAGGTGACATTTTATCCATTCAGTTAAAATCTTTTGCTACAATCAAAATAATAATAATAAAAATATTTCTTTCTAAAAGAAAATTAAATTAGTAATTACAACCTAAACTAGTTAACAATCAAAGGCTGAAAATTCAAGCATATATTGAAGAAACACCTGAAGGAATTCCAGTGAAGTCAGTAGTATTTCTGAACCGTTTAAAAGTAGGTCCTCAATCTATCAAATTACAGAGTCAGTACTGGGAGAGTCAGGAAGCACTGTAACAGTGCAAAGCATTAGTTTAGGAAAATATTATCCATCTTCCTACCAGGCCTCAGCCACTGCTTGGTTCATTTCTGTTCACTTTTGTAGTAGTTGCATAACTATTTTGCACACATTCCCTCTCAGGAGTCTTTCCTGGAGTCTTTCCTTTGGAATTTATGTGATTTTCCTACCAACAGACACATTCTGAACTACCGTGCTCTGCCTATAAACCATATTTCCCCCCAGGGTACATCAGAATGTGGTACCTACAGTTCTTTCCATTTTTGCACGGTGACAGAAAGAGCAGCCCTTTCTAAGACACAGCATTTGTTTTTTAATTAGTTTCAACAAGGTTATGAGAAAGGTTTTCTTTAAAGAGAGAAAACAAACAAATGAAAAAAAATCACAACTGAACAGCAGCCTTCTTGTGTGTGGGACCATTTTGCTATGGCAAACTAGACAGTATCAGCAGCTTGAAAACATTCACATTGACACCTGTCAATTTGCTCTCTCCAGCAGCTCCCAGTTCCTGGAGAAAAGGAGTCCCTTATAATTTGGACAAGCTTGTTTGGTTCTTTGAACTCCTGCTCACTCACACCAGCTCTACAAATGCAACACAAGGCTGAGCCAGACTGCTCAAGGCCACAGGTTCTGCCACACAGACAGCCCACAACAGCACCCGCCTTTGGGTCGCTCAGTCCGAGACGTCGGTTCCTCATGGCTTGCTTTTACTGACAGCCTCCTATTAAACTAAGGCGACAACTACGCTGTGAGCATCCAATAACCAGGTCACCATCTAGCACTCAAAAATGAGAGAGCAGCTCCAGCTCCGAGCCAAAGCCCAGAATGAAGAGCTGGTCATTAAAAGAGATATAAAATGTTCCCAGAGAGGGAGAAAATTGTGACTTTGTGAGTTATGGTTTCATGGTGCCTCCAGCTTGGAGGGTTTGCAGGCTTGGACCAAGTGCCAAGCAGGCACAGTGTCTGTCCTGGAGACATCTGTGCTTCTGCAGAGACATCTACTTTCTTGAAAACATTGCTAGATAGATCACAGTTGTACCGTATCATGGGCTGTCACGGAAAGTGTCTTATCCCATAACTGCTCTGAAAGATGTTGAAAAATTAGACATTTCCAATAAATCCAGATTTATATATGTGACTGCAGATGTCAGAGGAACGTGGAATGTTTCTCTAATGGAAGAATTCAAAGAAAACCCCAGAATTTTAACATGTAAAAAATGCAAATATCCTACAAAGTCTGCAGATGTATGGTCCATGTGTAGGCACACAAATCAAAACATTGGGTGTGCAGAAACCCAAACTTCATTTGTACTTTGGAGTTAATAACTGATGCAATGATTATGATGTCCCATTATTTGAGTTCTAATAAGGCCTCAAACCTATTTACATCTGAGAGGGTTGGGATTCATTACTATGATACGTAGTAACTCTGGTCAAAAACAAGATGCTGTAAAAATCCTGCACAAAATGACACTTTGGCCTCAAGGCCTGCCCTCAGAACAAAGAAGAGGTGGATATGAACAGGCAGAACACAAGGAAACACATCTAGCTCAGTAGGACAGGCAGTGCTGGCATCCCAGCCACATTAACCAAGCCAACCAAATCCACAACTCAGCAGCAGGCTGACCCCTCAAAGCCATGGGTTCCATCATCACCCTGAACCATCAGCTGCCTATGTGCTTCACCTTCAGACGTGGTGAGGTGCTCAGGCACTGGGAAGAACCAGGCATGAAACGCCGAGGAGGTTCAGCGATGGTGCACACAAGAGCAGGCAGCCATTGGCGCCAGCGAGGGTCAGAGCCGGGACACGAAGCACTGTATTGGAAAAGGGCCCACAACAATTTCTTTTTTCTTACTTATTTACATCGTCTGAATAGAAACACAGTAAATGGGGTTAAGTTAAAACGGTAAACAAGAATTTCAGGTTTAAGCTTTGATTTAGACGATCTCTGTTCTGATAGCGCTGATGTGAATTGTGCAGTTATTTCTGGAATAGCAGTGGGCAGCGTTTATAAACAGGTAACCTGCAACGTTTCCTCGTTCCCTGCCTTCTTAATAAACTGAAGGATCGCCTAAATTTAAAACAATATATTTAAAACATTAGGAATCATTTCCTGGAGTATTGCCTGGTTTGTTTTAAACTTGTTCTAATCCAAAAGAAAAAAAAAAAGCCCAAACTGTGACCGTTTGTTTATTGCCTGTGTTTTTGAATTGTATTTATTTCTGTGCTTGTATGAGTGGAAAAACATAACTTCTTTATTTTTACAACAGCCCTTTCAAAGAAGGAAGTCAATTGTGCTCCTAATTGTGTGCGATTTTCAACAGAGGTCTGTAAGATATGAGAAAGCAGACCACAAAATGATAACAAAGATTAATTTAAAAGAGCTTTTTTTTAATGTACATGAATGAGTAATTTGCAGCCATGTTTTGATATGCCTCCTTACAAGGAACAGATGATTTTTTTTTTCCTTTAAATTTCAGACTTCCCTAAATTCTCCAATTCCCTAACCTAACAGCCCGGAGGCTCTAAAGCCTCCCTCCCGCAGCCTCCCCAGGGTATTTCATAATGCGCTGAGAACTACAAGAGAAGCGTTCTGTGACGGTGCACACGCTGTTTGCTGCATTGTTTGCTCTTCCCCCAATTTTCAGAGAAATGTATACAGTAATAAAGCTGCCACTCCCCCAGTGAGCCTCGTTCCCACCAACACAGACAGCAAAAGAAGCACGGGAAAAGGACCTCAGCGCAGTGCTCCAAAACTTGGTCAGGTTGCAGTCACAAGCATTATTTGCTTCCAAATATTATTTACTTCCTAAAAATTGAAGTGATTCCACGCCATACCTTCAGCTACTATTCATACTAGTTTTTTTAAGATGTTTTTTAAGAATCAAATGTGGCGCATGCAGAGGCACAACTGTGGAATAAAGATAAGGGTACACGGTACAGAGGTGGCAAGAGGAGAGCAACAGGCGCTGTGCGTTCCCTGTGATGCCATCAGTGCCTGCTAAGCCCCGTGCAGATACTCCTTCCTTCCAAGCATGCCTCTGAGATGCAGCTGTGGTCGGGCCACCTCTGTCATGAGATTGACCCCTGGCCCCACACAGCCTGCTGTGCTACAGGCTTCCTTTCTCTGGGGACAGGCAGGGGAGGTAGTATTTCGCGGCTGCCACTCCAAAGCAAAAGCTAGAAATCTAAGAGTCTTTACTTAATAAATAAAATTCCAGCACTATTCACAGCAGCAAAGTCTCAGTTTACACAGAGAGTTGACAGGGTTTTCTTCTAGCTAAGGGGCTCAAGTGAGTTACAGTGATGAAGGAAGACCCAAGAATGTTGATTAATAGATATTGCAATCTACAAAAAGGAGAGCCAAAATTCTCATCCCTTCCAGCCGTTGGGGAAAGCAGGAGATCCAGCAGTGTGCACAGCAGTGGCACTCGCCCCAGATCAAGCAACACTTTGTTCTTTGCAAGTCCTGCAACAACTCACTTTTGAAAAATTCTGCATTGCTTTGATACTTTCTCCTATCTATCTAGGCCATTGTACAACCAAGATATATCCAACACCCTCCTAGGTGATCATTAAGGTCCCTTCCACCCGAAGCCGTTCTATGAGTCCATGATTTTCACCAATTGCCCTGATACTGCATCAGCAGCAGAACAGGTATCTTTCAGTTTACACTCCCAGCGGACACACCTGTCATCCTCAGACATCCATCCCAGCAGAGCCCCTCGTCCGTGGTTATTGCAGATCACTCTTCAGAAGCTCAGATGATTACAAGGAGTATTTCTGACAGATTTCAGATGAACGGCTGCTGCTGGCACGACGACAATGCAATAAACACTCATTTCAAAGCTGCTTCTGGCAGGTTCCTCTGTTGGGTGCTGGACAGTTGCCAGAAAGAATAAAGATGTTACCCAGGGTGAGCCCTCTAAGGCACTGGGTGCTGGAGCT
The DNA here is from genome assembly GCF_016699485.2 of Gallus gallus. Taxonomy (NCBI): domain Eukaryota; kingdom Metazoa; phylum Chordata; class Aves; order Galliformes; family Phasianidae; genus Gallus; species Gallus gallus. The sequence continues at coordinate 18,584,084 of NC_052541.1, read as the reverse complement.
GAAGGTCAGTGCTGATGGATCCTATGGAACCTTAACCATGTGGATGCTGATAGTTCTGAATTCAATGTCAGATTTATGCAAAACAAAATAGCACAACCAGCCCTCCAATGCTGTGACTGGAGATGCCTCAAAAGAAAACACAGAAACCAGAACAAAAACCAAAACCCACACTCACGGGGAGGCCAGCACCATCAGTCATCCATTAAATGAAACCTGCTCTTTCTTTCAGATTAGCTACTGTCTAGTGGTACATAATTAATATTGATTTGAAAGGCAGTCTGCCCAAGGGATCCCGAACAAGTGATTGTAGTACATGCTGACAAATGAAATATCATAATGGCCAGTTTACAGCACGACTTGAACGAATATCTATCAGTAGGGGGATTTTTTTTCCTGTCAGACTTCCAAAAGGCTCAATTCTAGTTTGACCAGATTTTAAATACCAGAAAATGGAAATGATATTTGAAGAAACTGGAAAGTACAGTTCTATATTTTCAGATACTTTAACCAGTTTTTCATGTCAGGCCTAGACTGCGTGTCTCACGGAAGGAATTCCTCAGTGAAAGTCAATGGACTAAACAATTGCATTAAAACCTGCATTCCTGTGAGGGTTTTGGGTAGCCAGAGATCTCCCGATGCACCTGGGGAAAAGGAGGGCTGGAGGTCCGGGCTGCAACCCGAGATTTCAGCAACATGATGAAATCCTTGCCCTGCCATGGACTTTCAATGAGGAATAGTGCAAGTCTCCATCTTTTCATGGCTTGCTTTCATATCTGTGACATGAGGGCACCGTGATCACCTCAGAGGGACATGGAAAGCATAAAGATGAAGGTCTTCAGAAAATTAGGCTTCTAGCGAAAAAGAGACTGACCAAAGACCCTGACCTCCTGCAGACAGCCTCATTTAACATACTGTCTTTCACAACTGCAGCAGACAGACCAAATTTCAAAATGCTGAGCCCTTCTAACTAGAAATCTGCTTATTAAAGACAACCAGTATCTTCTTTGGAGGAAAAAAGAGAAACAAAGAGTTATCACTTAACCTCCCATCAGACCTTCTCCCTCACAGCCACTCACACAGCCCATTCAGCACTCAGCTCTTCAGAGGAGGCACAGTGCTGGGGAGAGGAATGGAGAAGCCCTCCTGGTTGCCTTCTGTCCTCATTCTTCTCCTGACCAGAGGGGTGAGGGAAAGGGTAGTAGCATACCTGGGGTGAGAAGTCCTGAAGTAATCATTAAAAAGATAAGCCAAAAAGTGTTTGCACAAATAAACCAGCTGCTGTCTGAATGGCCTATTTACACCCTGCACTGACAACCACAAGCTCTTTCATCTCTGCAATGACTCGTGCAAGAAGCAGCTACGCAGAGCTCTTACGCTGTCAGGTTCTCCACATGAGAACAGCAACTCCTGGAATGCCATTAGTCTGAGAATGAAACAGATATTCCTGAAGCAGGCACTAACATTACATAATTTGGAAGAAGCTGCGTTCACAACCAGGACAGGAGCTGGACAGATTTCCTATGTTTCCTTAAAACATCCCATTTCCCTCTATACAGTCCTATCTCAGGAAAGAAACAAAACAAAACAAAACAAAATCTATTAATTGTAAGTTCTAAGTCTGAAAAAGGAAAGGGCAAGTTATAGTAGGAAAAATTGGGGGACGCTTTCAAAAAGAAGAAAACAAGATGCCACCAATCTCTAGAAGCAGATATGCACATGCTGCAACAAAACAAAAACAAGTTTAGAACCACTCCTTTTGATTCAGCTTGCTTTTGAACAAAAGCACCGAACTGTAGATTTGTCTAAACAAAACCATTGGGAATAATCCTAGAAATTATTAACGTATCTCAGTAACATTTAAACTCCTGACGTTATTTGTTTTCAAGCCCAAAACATTTTCAAGCTTACTCTGCTTACAATGCAGGGCTTCTGAGCATCGTGCTGGACTCAACAGAGCAGAAAGTCTGAGGCATCATTAAAGGTAACACATTGTTTGCATTTTTCACAAAGACGTCGAGTTTCATCTCTCTGAAACATGACCTCCCCCAGGAATTATGGATGAGCAAAAACAGAACAAGTGGAAGCTAAATAATTTTTTTAAATGCCAAGAAGCCAATGGGTTAAGCTCTCAATTTATCTTTGTTTCTCCAAAGATACAACACTATTTCAGAGACATTAAGAGTAAGACCACACCTGGGTTTCTTTAACAGTAGCTTGCTGAAAATATTTGTCAGGCATTGTGTCAGAATCCAGAGCACATTCTTTCACTTTATGATTAACCTTTGAGGAGATTACGTTGGGAAAACGCTCAAAGTGACATTCATACTAAATTAACTGCGTTCATGCTGGAAAGGCTTTACCCTTGAAGTTAGGGACGTTTTTCAAACAAAGCTTAAGTCGGTCATAGAGTACATGTCCATAGGAAACAGAATACGGAACCAAATGCTGAAAGGCAGCCAGGGATGTTTTGAAATGTAGGCAGTAGTAAATTCAATACTCCGCAGAAAAAAAAAGTGACAGATGAGAGAAAGTGACCTTTCTTTTAATAAGATCTGCTCCTAGAGATGAGCAAATCAACTCCAGTTAAGTAAAAGAGCAGAACCTGGATTTGTGTCGCAAACAGAGCCCTTCTTCCCCTCGTCCCATAAATACCCAAACATCTATAAAAAGTGCTGCCACTCCTACGGGCTTGGCACAGCTCCAGGCTGTTCCTCCTGACAGGGTTTGCTCCCTGGATCCATGTCAGCTGGTGCAACTCCAGCCTCGTTTCATTGAGTGTTTATCTCAGAGACTAAAGCAAAAGTCAGAGGCTGCCTGAGTCTGGGCACTTGGCCAAATCTGCAAAGACAAAGAACTTTGTCCAGCACAATGCTAATAAATGATTACACCCTCCCTTTACAAAACATTAATTCACTTGACTTGGGGCATAGGGCTCCTTTTTCAACACTATGGTAAGGGCTTAAAGGAAAAACGCGCCCATTTGTGAAGCAATAAGACCTAATCCAACATACTTTCCCACTGCTACCTTGAACAGGCTCCCTCATCCCATACCATAGTGATTTGTACCATACATGAGGCCACGGGAACAACACAAAAGCAATTGCAGTCTGCATGCTTTGGCAGAAATGTGTTGGTAGCACAAAACAAAGCCCTGCTGCATTCATTCCCCGCTGCTGTGCGTGTGTGGCCACCTATGGTGGCAGTCAGAAGAATAAATGATCCCTAAGCGTCTGTATCTCACATTCTCCCCTCTAAGCACCATTTGTAGACTGCTGCCCACCTGCCTTGGATCTCTGCTGACCCACACGGTCATTCCTAAATCCTCATGCAAATTGATAGAGAATGCTACAAGAGCGGCCAAGCCGTGCACCTCCCTCCTCGGCCGGGAGGGACAGCGCTGCACCGCGGGGCTTTCGGAGTGCAGAGCTCGGCAGCCCTCAGGTCTTGGAGAACATTCCGTGTTCTTGAGCACCATCTGCTGGCACCGCGGCCACCGACACAGCCCCCTCCGCCTCAGCCAGCTCCGTGGGAGCGCACGGGGAGCTGCTCCCCCAGCTGCTGCCCTGCTTCAGAGAATCACAGAATCGGTCCGGCTGGAAAAGACCTCTGGGATCCCCGACCCGTCCCCACCCCACCGTGCCCAGTGGCCGTGTCCCCAGGTGCCACATCCCCGCGGTTCTGGAACACTCCCAGGGCCCCATCACTCCCCAGGCAGCCCTGTGCCGGTGCAGCACAACTCCTTTGGAGAAGGAATTTTTCCTAATAGCCAACCTGACCCTCCTCTGGTGATGAAACTACGTCCTTTACTCAGGGGTAACATCTGTATGTAAGACGCCTCTAGGTATACCTATATCGTTGTAATTTGGACTGAAAGAGTGATTTCGTGAATCCACCAGTTGTCCCCATTCTTTGTGCTTTCGTTCACAACGTGGTAGCAGTCCCACCTCGCCCATCCCCCCGTCACTGCGATAATCCCGGTCACACAGCTCCCAGAGCTCCGGGGAAGGCTACCCTGCACCCACTGTGCTCTGCTCAGTGGACGCGGCAGATCACCCCAGCTCAGCCCCTTTACCTTTGCTGTGCCACACGAGCACATCCCAGCCCCACACGAGGCTCCCGGCGCCTCCCCCCTCCCCGCAGCCCCAGCAGCCTGCGGTCTGTGCCCCCACATCAGCCCAATAACACAAGTGCCTGTAACACTGCACAGTTTTGCCTCTGCAATCACAACCTATTTCCTTTCTTCATCTCAGTCTGCTTCAGGCACCCAGGCAAAGGGAGGGAGAGCCGGCAGGAGTTAACCCTTTCCTCATCTCTGGCCAGACCGTGCATTCAGCTCACGCTTCCAAGGATTTCTGGCTCAGCGCTTGAGACTGGAGGGGAATTACCTCGCCATATGTCCAACACAGGACTTCTAACAGGCAGCACGCTTTTGTACTGCTGCCTGCACTCACACGCTGCAAGCCCTCTTCTACCTCACATTGTCTTCAGTTTCATGAGAACCTCAGCAAAAACAAACAAACAAACAAACAAAACCCATCCTGCTGTTCCAAGTTATGAAGAAAAATTCACAGATGTGGCTAGGATGCAAGACTGATGCAAGAAATCCAAGGTTATTTTTCCTTTAAAGCTTCCAGGCTGGATGGGGGTATCTCCATCCCAGCACACGCTTTCTGTGGCTTCGTGATGACTGTCATGGGGAGGACATGAAAAGGATGAAATTTACTAAAAAATCTTAAGTGTGAGTTTGATACAACTTTTCTGTTAAAGGCCATGTTTTTCTGGTGTGCCTCAGAACGATTCCCTGTTCTAAGTCATTAAGATAAAATCATGTGATCACAAATTAACAGTTGCTGACCAGTTACCACGAAGGTTTCACATTTCGACGCTCAGTTTAAAGCTGAAAACCTTATGAACTCGTATGATGGGGATTTCCTTGAATGCTGCAGTGCTTGCAGAGTCCCAGTTCCCCTCACTGTACTTCTGGTTTTCCATACTACTCTATAGCAGACTATTTCTGCCCTTGGAACGCAGCTAGCTGGCAGCTACTGTTAATGCATTCATCAGGAGTCTGTAAACTCCAGAAGAGAGCACGGGATTAACCCGTGTACATGGTTCCTAAAGCAGCTGATACTCAGAACATCTGGGATTTTTGCAGTGTCCTGCAACACGGAACTCTTCTACCACCAGACAATAAAACTCAGCTCTCTCAGGTAAAGGAGAAGTAGGGCCACTTGTTCCCCGTCTCTCAGACTCCCTTCTGAGTTTTTGAGTTTGTTGTGGGTTCATTAGAAAGACTTTATGTGGAGCAAATATGTGGAACTCAGAAGCATTTTTGTTGAGTGTCTTCCCAATACATGGGCTTTCTGTGATGGTTTCTGTCAACATCAAGGATTTGTGCTTTTGCTTTTTTTTAATCAATTCCAAAGATCCTTGAAAAACACTACGACAAGGGCATGACTCACATTCAGAATTTCCTGTTGACTTTTTTTCAATGACCAGGATGTCATTGGAGAGCTTGTCCTAGAATAGATTGATTACAATAATTTTTAAAAGATCAGGGACATAGGTTACAAGCAGCAATTCTGCTTTATGGACATGCTGTAAGAGGAGGCCCTGGGGCTATCACCTGTGCAGGTACAAGCTTCCCCCAGACAGGCTTCAAAGAGCTGGTTTTCACTGAAGACTGACAAAGCAGATTGCGCAAGCTAAGGACCAATACAAAGCCAAAGCCATCTTCACAATCAGAAGTGCCCTTCCAGGCTAGTCCTCCTGTGAGAGAAGAAGGTATGTAGGTAGACACATAGGGTGGGATATTTACACTAACACCAAGGGCTGATAACATTTCTTGTCCCATAGGACAGGCATGCTGGGCATGGCAAGAAATGGCCAAATTTCATGACATCCCAGCCAGAGTGGAGCAGAGAGGAGCAGTGCCCAGGCTCCAGGCACTGCCACTAACGTCACCTGCTGGTTGCTCTTGGTGCTGTGAGCTTCCACCTCCTTGAGGCGCTGCAGAACCTGACAGGCACAGCATGTCCATCACAGAGTGTGCTTCATTCCAAGAGGTGTCCATGCAGGCTCGCTCTTCCTCTGCCCACAAGCACAGCCGCATAACAGAAATAAAGTGTTGACAGTAAATTAGTGAACTGCACGTGCAGTTAAGTGCCAAGAAGTTCTTCTGGATTGCTAATGGTAGGAAAGATGAAGATAAATGGGAAGGAAGCACAGTAGGAAGATATTAACAGAGAGGATGTGCTTTGGGATGGCATTTGAAAGTGTCCCAAGAGCACATGCCTGACAGCAGGTTTCTCTAAAGCCCTTCAGACAAAGGACATTACAGCATTTATCTCCTTGCAGGAACATTAACTGGGAGAAGCGAATTTTTCAGCTTTTCCTCAAGCTCTTGCATTCATCTCTCAGAAAAACACTATTTCTGCATCAGACAAGGGGGGCTTTCCACTAACCAGAAAGACTGAGTTTGAATGCCATATGCTCCATAAACACACTTTGATAATTTTGATGATCTGTTAGTTATTTCATTAGCATTGTGCAACTACAAAGGGTGAGAGGCCATGTGAAACTCCATAAAACTTTCAGAATGCTGTGGAGGAGGGGTGGTAGGAAAGGGAGGAGGGAACGAATGAGCCTTTGGAAAGTAGTGGGGAAAATAAGACAAACAAAGTATTACTATAATTCAGTCTTGGTCAGACTGACAGGGTAAGCAGGTGGACAACGCTTTCAGATGCAGATGGGTATTTAATAACTGCAAAGGAAAAACGCCAGTAGAAAATTACAAAAGAATGAAAAGCAAGAGATCCTGTTCTGTGATCCACTTTGAACTGCTGCTGATCCCAGAGCATGAACACAGAACCAGCTGCATGCAGGGTGCTTGCTGGCATAAGGACTGGAGCAGGCTCTCCCTTTGCAATGCTACTGATCTGAAAACAAAACAAAGCAAGGAGGGAGGTGGTAAAGCTGGGACTGGGGCATGCAGCCTGTATGACTCATTCTGTATACAAGGGGAAAAAATCACTGTGCAGTTACATGGCACTACATCTGCAAATCTTTTACATTTTCCAGTGTTTGGAGATTTGTAGCAATGCTAACTCCTGCAGCCTCTCCGTAAATGTCCTGAACACATTTTATAGAATAAGCAGAGGCAGAAAAAGAGCTTGCTCCAAAGCCAGAGAGTCAGTAGCAGATTTGAAAAGATCCAGAGCTCAAAAATATTGCAGAAGCTTAAGAACACTTATTTCATGGCACACACAGACATACCCAACAGCATCCACCATCCTTTGTGACCTGTGTCAGCAGCTTTCCATCCAAGTCAGGATTTCAATCAGAGAGGAGCAGAAGTCTCAGGCACTCATCGTTTTGCATATCTGCTGACAACGTTACCAAATAACGCATGTTTCACAAGATGTGCATGTTTTTAAAGCCTCGGTTTGTAGAGTCAAACCTCTACTTTTATTCTTACGGTTTCGGGATTTATTTATTTCTCATACTTAAACTCCTACAATATATTTTTGGAAAAGAGTCTGGCACCATCACCTAATAAAGAGAACCCTTCCGTTATTTTTAGATGCTCGTTATTTCTGTGTGCATCTCATGGTATTAATAAATTGATTTAAGTTGACAGCACCGGGAACAGTGTGGCAGACGGATCCTAAAACATCCAAAGAGTCCTTCTGAAACAAAGCCAGGTTTAACTCTTTCCCACTCGCAAAGTGCCAGTCGGCCATTCAGAAGGCAGAATCACCATGGTGCAGCTCATTTGCCCCATCAAGTACTGCAGGTATCAAATGACAAAAGAAACAGGAAACAACAAATGTGAGAACACCTTACGGACTGTGATCTCTTTGCAAGAAGTGATTCCTGGCAATATATGAGTGAACCAACATAAATGAAATTCTGTTTAAAAAAAAAAAAAATCAATCGAGGGGAGAGAAAATAATAACGAGGAAATGTCTGCAAGGTCTGTTGAGGAACTGGCTCTCAATCCCCAGCTCTATCTTCTAAACCATGTTGGTTTCTGCCACCCAAACTCCAGATGAAAAAGGCTCCACTTTGGGTCTCCTGGTTGAACAAAAAAGCAGGCAGGGCTGCAGCCAGAGACTGTAAACATTCTGGTTTAGCTTTTTGGCATCCGTAGTACACGGCTTTCTCATATGTGTGCTTATGCATGTGCACACACACCCACTAATAAATACAGACCGCTACCTTGAGGGAATAGCCAAAAGGCTCCAAAGCAGTGACCTGCTATGATTGTAACCATATCGTGTTGAAACTGAAGTGAGCCTTTCCCTTCCCCCTCCTTCCCTTTCACATTCCTCATGCACTTTGAGCACAGATGGCCAAACCCAGGCGTGGTATTAGGAACTTCCACCCTTCTAAGCTGCACATTGATGTAAATGAGCGCTCGCTTTGGTCCACAGCATTGTGTATGTTTGCAAAGAACACAGGAACCAATACAACACATCTGCTCCCACTGCTGCCACAACACTATTTCTTTCATCTGTTGGAGTTTTGGCTTCTCTGAGAGGAAGTAATTGGCTGTTAATTATGGGGGCTGAGAACTGGTCACATCACAGAACTGTGTTTGCAAGCATGATTCATGACAGCATCATTTCTCAGCAGCTGTCAGCAGTAAAGGCTCGGCACTTACATGAAACTGTTACAGTATTATACCAGCAAAGAACGAAGACAAACGCTGTGCACAGCTGAGAAAGCAGCAAACAAAATATTTTTTTAAAACCTTTATTCGATAGAGAATCAACTTGAAACACGCTGTTTCTCAGGAGAGATAAACAATAACCCTGCCAGCATGGCTTCCCAGGCCACGAAACTGAAATCCAAGCTCTTCAGATGTCCTCCCCAGAGCTGGATGAAAAATGAAAACCTTTTCTCATTAATAGCTGGACATTCTAAACTTGTTCTTAATAATCCCCAGTCTGTCTCTGTTCTCCTTGCTTCCTTGTCTTGTGCTTAAATTGTTTGGTCCTTGGGGAAGACATTATGATTTGTTATCTTCATATAGCCCCTAGGAGATCTGGCCCAAACCCAGGACTACGGTATTTAAAACCAGAACAGTCAGCCTGCATCAGATCAGCAGTCCACAAAGAACAGCATCCTGTCTCCAGTGACTCCCAGTAGCAAACACTTAGGGGGGAAAAATGCAAACATCAGAGTATGTGTGGACTGAACTTCTTCCTGACTGCATTTTCTCTGCTTCCTGCTTACAAAGCTTCCTATCAGCAGCTTAATAAAAGACAAAGGATAAGAGAAAAACTGATACGATTACAAGGGTGCATCAGAGAGAGAACTTTACAGCCTCGGTGTATGAGCAGCTGGGGCCCTGAGACCGATGCTGCCATGCTCTGCCACGGGTGCCTCGTTCAGAGGGAGCTTTGGCAAGCACAGGAAAGTGTGTCCTTCAGAGTGCTGACTGGCAGATGTCATCACCTGAGGTACTCGAGCTGGGTGGCTGGCAGTGGGCAGGGCAGGCTGATGGGCTGAGCCCATCCCACGTCCAACACCGTGCAGCCACCAGCTGCAGGCAGCGGCTGTAAGGACAGTAAGGAGAAGCTGTGCCTTCCTCAGCTGTATCCACTGCTGGCAGCAGAAGCTGGTGAGCCCTCCACCAAGCCAGCTGAACCTGCTCAGAAATGTCAGGCAGGCTTTCTTTAGAGTGCTAGAAGTCAGTTCTTGGAGAAATTTTCTCTCTAGAATCTGTTAGTGCAGTGCTTATTGGAAGAGAGGGCTGCACACTTAATTTGTCATAGCTGTAACTCCAGATTGTGTTTCCATGCCATGAATAAGAACAAGAAGCTCCATGCAAGCTCTAGGCAGCTCTTCTCAGTGGCAACCACTAAAGCTCCTACTGCTGCCAGCGTGACTACCACGAGGCAGAATATGATACGAAGGAGAGTCCCTCTGCCCCACTTAGTCACCAGCGACTGTGAAAAACAAGGTGACCCCAACACAACAGTCACAGAAGAATGCAGTCTTTTATAGGAAAGGAAAATGCATTTCTATGGGCTTCAAACTTTTTGGTGTGGTTTTACATACGCAGTTCCCTGCAGGATAATTGATGCTGGGGAAAAGCCTGGTTTGCAGCAGGCAGGAAAAATTAAGGCATTCAAAGCAGCCTCATTTAGTGGGCTAAACCAAAATACCAGGACTTGTATGTAAAACACAAATGAGAAGAAAGGAAAAACAATGTTATAAAAATCCCAGCAATTGAGCTTAAAGAGAGATAGATAACATCTCTAAGCTACCCTCCCAAGCAGGGCCTGAGCCTTTTTTCCTGCTGATTTCTTTCTACTTCAGAGGAGAAACTGAGCACAGTGTTTTTGTCAATACCCAGGAAACTTCAGATTCAGGACTACTCATTTCAGGAAAATGGGAGCTTCAGAAAGCTGAAGATTAAGATATACTGCCCTCAATAGTCTGCATGGGGAAAAGCAAAAAATTTCCTCATTTTTATGAAACTTCTCTGTCCTCGGTAACAAAATGCAGTCTCACGGATGGGGAAATAACTGTCAGAAAGAAGAAATCCTTTGCCCACAAATCAGAAACTGAACCTGGGTCTCTCAATATACAGCTCAATGCCCTCACCCCAAGACCACTCTTTCACTCAGTCACATATCAAAGTCCATTCTCTGCTGATCCCAGCAAAAAGCCCTCAGACCCTCTGCACTTCCAGTGTCTGAGTTCCAGATCACAAGCTGTACTGGTGCCTGGCTTGTAGTGGCTGAACAAGCAGGAGTTGCTAACACACCTACAGCTGCAGTGCTTGACTGCACGCCACCCTCACAAATGACAGTCTTGACAGTGGTCACTGGAAGCTAACTGCCACATTTAAGTGGCTGTTGCTATTTTTCTGAATACAAACGATAATATTTTTTAAGACTACACAGGGGCAAACCTGTGGCATCCTGATACCAGGTAACAGATATATGGACAACTCACATGGACATGTTTGGGTCTGTAGTTAAGTTTGTTTCTTTCCTTCATTGGTGAGTGTGAGCCAGAAGAACTGGAGGTGCAGAGCTTTCAGCCCAGAAGAAGAGTCACAGGCTGGGATCTGATGCCAGCTGACCTAAGCAGGACTGCGTGGTGACCAGCTCCTGAATCGTAAGTCTTTGTGCAATTTTGGAGTCAAATAATTATCATCTCCAAAACCAGTTCCAGTTCCTCAGTACTGAGAGAGCCACATCCTTGCGTCTGCCCAAGATACTGTCTGTGCAGGCCCAGAGAGCAGAAGGAAAGCACCTCTGACACCCCATTGCTTCACGCCTGCCCACTCCCAATCCCAACAGAAACAAATAATAAATAAAACTAAAGCAATCAGGAAACATGGTAGGTAAAAGATGAAGCTGGATGTCTGAAGGACAACAGGCTGTTCCTGCAGGTCTTTCATAGAAACCTCACAGTTCTTCTGCTATGCAATACAAACTCAGCTGGGAATTCAGCCCATAAGAAATGCACAACAGATCATACTGCAGCACCCATAGGAGTTCAAGGCAGCACTTTCTGACTGACCAGAAGCTGACCTTGTGAGGTGAGAGGTGCACTCAGTGTCCTGGAGAGGCACTGCCTGCCCACCCCACCTCCATTTCCACCAGTAGTAATTTTAGGGATGTAGCTAACAGCAAACATCTCAGCTGTATCATCTTTAACCAATTCATCACATAGAAAAACAGCATCTTCAGCAGAACTTGGAGGAAACGTGGATGGTTCCTTTCCGCATTGAATTACTGGGAAGGTTTTAATAAACACAGATGTTGGAAACGGATGGCTACTGTGTAATCATGTGTAGGAAAAGCCAAAGGACAAAATCTCCCTTAATGAAGACCTGAACACCATGCAACATTCCCAAACAAGTGAGGAAGAAATACAGCCAGCGTGACAAAGAGAGGAATCACGAGAGTCCAGGTGCCAAAGATTTGTGTTTTGTTTTGTTTTACTTTTCTTTGTTTTTAAACAAAGTTAAGAAGGCAAAAGAAGAGCCCTGATCAGAACAGGCCTCGCTCTGAGCAGCATAAGCAGCATACAAGGCAGCTCGAGGGACCTGTGTGGCATTGGAATCACTTCTGCAGACTTTCTTAACCATCTTAAAATGATATTACCTAGGTATGTGAAGTCTCTCACTATCACTTGTGTTCTTATTTCATAGTTACTGGTCTTGCAGGAAGCGCACATACATTTTAGTGTCAACAGGGGCAAAGATGCATGTATGAGGAGCTTCTACTACATTTTAGTATCTGTTCTGCTTTGGTTTTTAGAGGTATAAAAAGATAAAAGCTACGTATGAAAATATTTCTGTGGCAATGAACCCATTATTGACCTACTGCAGTTCCCAGTAACAACGCTGCAGTGCTGCTGTGCCCAGAATAATCCTCGATTAGCACAAGTGTGTTCACTTTTTCCAAAGAAGAGAGAAAAAAAAAAATTGGACACTGAAGCAAATGAAGTGTCCGGATTCCTGGCCTTTACCACTTTGCAGAACAAAAACACAGATTTCATTTTTCTCCTGAACTGACTCTATATGTTGGCAGAATATCAGAGAAACATTTTCAATGAATCTTCCTCCCACTTCTCCTCCTCCTCCCCCCTCTTTGGGGCTTTCATTCACTAATCACAACTATAAATATTCCCCAAGAAGAAAAAAAAAAAAAAACAACAGTTATTTTTGCCAGTCCAATATCCCTATTATGCCAGTGAACTTTGCTGAAGAATCCAAAACTCAGGCAACTTACAAATACGTTTGTAATATTCAACAAAATAATAAATTCAGCACATGACACAGGAAATAATAATCAGATGATCTCAGCCCCAGAAGCATTTCACTGCTGTGGAAATGCCAGGTTGGAGAGTTCATGTGGAAAAGGAAAAGCCTTGTAACTTCTCCAAACATCAGTCATCACTTCCAGATACCTCTAAATATGGCCATTCATTTCACACTGCAGGATATTGTATTGAAAAGCAAGGCAGGGCCAACACAGCACCTTCTACCACTAAATATGCACTGCACAAACCTTAGCTAAGTGTGTTTTTCCTATTTGGAATAGGGCTCTTTCATTTCCAAAAAAGAGCTTCGTGCTTCTCACAGAGCAAAATATTTATAGCCACATGCAGAAAAATATAAAGCGCTTGAAAAAGCAAACCCGGAGGTATTCCAAGATAGCTCCATGACAAATATAGAATGACTCATCCACCTCTTTCAATGAAAATGTTCATCCTAGATAGATCAAAGGCACTACGCACACCAAGCCCTTTTTGCTAAACCTGGCAAGAAAGTAAAAAAGTTTTCAATCAGCAGTCACTTAGTGGGAGGTCTGTGAACAAATGAAAGCCATAAGATGCTGGCACATGAAAGAAACCATCCCCTACAGTGCACAATAGGGACAATGTATATAATCTAAGCATAATCTGTGAGCAACAGAAAGTTTGGATGAGTATTTTTGCACAGCTCTCCCAGATGCCATATGGATCTGATAGGAGCAGCCATGCTTGATTTTTTGCTACAGATTTTCAAAGATCTTCACACTGTCTATCATTCACATGCTTTCACAGACACAGCTTTGAGGGCTGGGACAATTGCAGCCTGTCATCTCACCGTGGATTCACTTCTGAGGCACTTGCAGCCTTTGCATGGACAGCTAGCAGCTTGCAATTGGTCTGAATGCATCTTGCTGTTAGTGAGCCTCTGCACATTGTTCTGTTTGCCCGCATTTCACTGCTGGAGCTCCCACCTCTCCCCACTAACACCAAGTGGAGGCAAGTAAAATGTCAAAGCCTCATAAAAATAACATGCCTGCAGCAGAACCCTGGGCTAAAGCTGCCTTTGCATCGGTGCAGCCATGTGTGGTGCCACCACACATCCGTGCTGCATGTTTCTTGGCCTTGGGGCTTCCTTTACAGTGGTCCCGTTACCTCAAAGCAAGTGGCTTATCAGAGCAGAAGGGGTCAGGCCAGGAGAACTTGCAGCGCTCGTTGGTCACTAATTCAGTGCGCCTGTGCTGTGCAGCACTACTTTGCTGTATGACTGCTGCCGTTTGGGCCAGGAGGAGCCCACCTCAGGAGGAGCACAGCCAGCTGAAGTCACCTCTGCAGGGATCTGGCTTCAGAAAGCACCGCACAATGTCTGCCCGTCACTTCCAGAGAAGCTGGAATCATTAGCCTGGCACTTCAGAACAAGTGGTGAGGTGTTAACCCCACACCAGCAGTTTTCTCAAAGGCAAAGAAAAGCCACTGTGAAAGCTGAACACAGGTACCCGGTTCACACACAAGCGCCGATGTTGAACCCCCTGAACAAGTGCTGCTGCCTGGGCAAGTCCTGCTGCCTCAGCACTGATTTCACGTACTGTGCGCTCTAGGAGGATGGCAGGACGGGTTAGCCTTCCTCAGCAACGATGAAACAGGAATGCACACCCCTGGGCAGAGCGTGTTCCATCCCCAGATGGGGATGGATATTTCTGTGTAGTAAAGCCAGCGTCTCATATTCCTCTCACTGAACGTTTTACCTCACTGCTTGTGGGAAATGGAGAGAGCAGGATCGTTCTGTGCAGCTTTCTTTACTTGCCCACTTTCCTTTGTCCTCCCACTTCCCCACTGTTGTTTACCACTTGCAGCAGCGGAGTCAGCAGGCCGGAAGACCTCTTTCCATCCTACAGTGTGGCTCATCCACAGCTGGTGAACAACCAGAGGGAGTGGGAGAGAGCAGACTGCCCAAATCACTCCTGGTGAAGGAAGTTCTGCCAGACCACAACGCACAGCTCGCTCCGCACTGCCACGCTAGGAAAACAAGGAAGGGGTGACGCAGCCGTGCATTAACACCAGCCTGACCAAAGCATGGCTTCAGTTCAACTGTCTAAATAGTTCGTTTTGATAAACACACATCATCTGTGCCGGGATGCTCAGAGCCCCCTGCTGCAGCACTGCTGGCTCCTGCCACTGAACAGGGAGCTTTGGGGAACATCACACCTCATTGTGAGAGCACTGCACTGAAAGAAGCTGAGTTGGAAGCTTCTCAGTTTCAGAGTTTCTTGTCTTGCTAAATTCTTGAAACTGGTTTTAAATACTAACTGCGCGTAATTGCTTACTGCAGAAGGGAAAATCCTGACAGCAATATCCTCCTTATTCATAAAGAATTCACACATTTTACCCAATTCTGAAACTTACTAACCAACCTTCTGGAAGTGATTTTTTCCATGACCTTCAGCTTCACCAGTAACAAACAGTTTGCAAATTTCTCTGTGTAACAGTTGCCTGCAAAGCACTTCAAATTTATAAACTTCTCATACAGTTTCTGACATTTATCATTGCTAAAGTAAATGGAAGCAATGGAATCGGCTATGCATCATGAGTAATATAATGCAATACTAAAGGACACCCAGAGGAGTACTTCAGAGGCGAAGGAATCTAAATCATACACTCGGTGCTGGGAAACTGTATAGGAAAATGTGCAGCACCATTTCTTGGTTGACTGTAGCTGTCACTGCGCAGTGTTATGCGAGAGCTGAGCACGCTGCCGATGCGCAGGGTTACATAATTGACAGCAGTGATTTACCATTTATGTGAATTAGAAGGGAGAGAAACTGTGGAAAGAATTCCTAACGAGTGATCACAAGTGTTTCCACAGGGCCTGCCACAGCCAGGGCTAAACAGAACCTTACGGCACAGCCAGGAGATGGCTTTGGGCAGACAAAGCAGGGAACGCTCTCGGTCCATGCAAGGGTTCCCAGGCAGGCAGGCAGGCAGCCTGCTGCATCCCAGCCCTCAGCGGTGTACCTGTAAGTCCTTAACACAGAGAGCTCCCTCCTTTGTGCCTTCTAACTTCTTTTTGTTGCACTCCATTGCCTGGTACAAGTCAAGGATTCACAGGCACTGAGCAGATGAACTGGGCAGAAACAAGAACTCTTTGAATGCATGTTTATGGACACTACACCTGCTGCATTCCGCGTGTCACTAGGCAGCAATCTCAACTTGTCTTTGGCAGGTGTGTGCCTTACACACACCCTGCAAAGCATGGCTACCTCCTCCTTCATGAGCACAGGCTTTGTCTGGATGGAACATGAAAGCTGCAGCCACATGCCAGGGCCTGCAAGCACCCAGCAGCATGGTTCCTGCAGCCACACTGCACGATGCCTCACTGACACACACCAATCTGGGCAGGGGGGTACGTGCAGAGCATCTGCTGCAGATCACATCTATCTGACCAGCTAAGGAGATGGGCTGCATGCTCTGTGCCAATGAAACATTTCCACCTGGGAAGTCCCAGCCAAAGAAGAAACAAATGTGGTAGGGATAGAAGTTCTGTACATATATTCTTTCTCACTCACTGCTTCTTACATATATACACAGAAATATACAGAACATTGAGTATGGTTATGATAACCATACTCAGATTAAATTTGAGAACTTTTTTTCCCCTCCTCCTGATATTTTTTCCTTTGCTCTGTGTTTTCATCTCCCCTGCTTTCTCTTCCTTTCCCTCTTTTCCTTCTTCCTCCAGTCTCACTGAAGATAAACACAGGATCATGATGTAAGAAATAACTCGCCCTTTCCATTCCTCTATTTCTCCTCCAAGCATCTGCAAATTCTATTAGCTGAAATGATGTGGGACACTGGGATGGATGGGGGCAGACGGAGAGGCGCAGACAGACAGACTGCCCGGTAGCGTCTGGTAGCCTGGCACTCGCTGGCTGCTTGGTACAGAGCTGCATCTTCCTGGGGAGGAGCTTTATCAGTATCATCAGTACAAACCCTAATTGCGTTACAGAAATTGTAAGATGAAAATGAAAGTTTAAACTACTTCAGTGTTTATCTTCATTTGTATATATTTGGCTGTAAACAAGATGCACACACACAATACCACCCCCAGCCAAACTATGGGAGAATTTATGATGGAGGAAACAATACAAACTGAAGAACAGCCAGCTGAGAGCTCTACAGCCCTCGGCACCGTTACTGAAGGCATGTGATGGAAGCACCACTCACCCACTGCTGAAGCTCAGTGCCTTTGTGCCAACACAGTGACCTGCAGGACCAGGCTGTAATTAGAACTCTTGGGAAAAAATGGTTTTGGAGGACTCTCTACACTGCACCATGAGATCTTAGGATGTAGATCTGCTGTAGTAAAGGTATATAGATGATACCTGAAGTATCAGTTGAATACAACTCTCAAAATACAATTTAATTCACATTTGTTTCTTCAATATCAAAATGTATATTATTTTTCTAATATGATAGGCAAACATGTTGCTCTTCTAGGTTTATTATACGTTTTACTAGCAAATTAGAAGCTTCTGAAATCACAAAATGGATTTTCAGGGCGCTGTTTTCAGGCTTTCCATTCTCTTAATAATGCATTCCTCACTGTCACAATTGCACTTTGAAAGATAGTAGGTAAGAACAGTCCAGTGGCTCAGTGTACAAAGCAAACAAGTTTTGAAAGTACTCTTATCTGTTTTAAGGTTATGGCCTTTAAGACAATCTCATGACTTGGACGGCATTTTTGCTTTTTGAAAGCTAGCAGTTGGATACGTAATGTAACTCTCCACAATTATTTCCTTAAAATCTTTGCAGAAAATGTGTGACAGAGAGCAAACAAGCAAGCAAGACTCACATACAGCATGACTGCCTTGTGCTTCCCTGTTCTGTTGATTTGATGGCATAAGCACATTTCTATGTAAAGCCAGCAATGCTTTATTAGATAACCAATAGCACGCATCACACTGCAGCTAGTAAATAGATTTATCCTAAGAAAATACATAATGTGAGGGAGATTGGGCCTGGCTGGCATTATTATTTACACACAAGACTGCATGAAATCTTTGCTTCTAACTATAGCTGTGCCTGGCTGAGACAGGTGGGTCAAACGGGAACTTCCCAGGCAGGATGAATGTGCCAACACTCAAACAACGCCCAGGTCATTCCCCCAGCTATCCAGTCTGATGCTCCCAGAAGTGAACTGAGATGAGTGGCACAGTCTGTACCCTAATCAGTGTCATCAACTCATCTGGAAGGAAGGAAAGAGCAGAGGATCTGCTCTCTCCTAACCCTGCCTGATGAGCAAAGAGGTCAGTTGGTCTCCTCCTGCAGGTTCAACAACGCAGTACTGAATGGCCCCCAGCAGCCAGAGAGATTCAATGGGTAAAATCCTTACGGAGCCCTTGGTCATGAAGGATTGAAATATGGAAGACTTCAGATTTCCCATTTTCTTCTAAGGATCAGAGATCTGTAATCAGCTGGTATCTTCCTAAAGAACAGAACAACCACTCTGTCACCAAGCTACTCATTCTGCTCCTTTCCTTCCAGGGACAGTCCCATCATGTGCAACACATTAGGCACACAGCATTGCAGGAGAGAGCAGGGGGCCAAATTGAGATACCTGCCATGAATGAGACAACAAAACTTGGCAGTCGCTGAGGAACATGGGGTCATGGAGAGCTGGGTATGCACTGATATATGGTGCTAGATGCAGTGCAGTGAGAGGCAGGAATTAGGTGTGCCTTGATGTCAGCACAAAGCTTGTTTTCTTATATACATATGTATGTAATTGCACATACAGAAATGCACTATCACCTACAAGTGATAGTGAAGTGATGGCAAGTTCATGGAAACATTAAGTTAGACTCTGAGGAGCTTGAAAATATTTCAGGAAATCATTAAAAGGAGATGATATCCTAGAAGTATAACAGAGAAGTCTAGGCTCTGTTGCCCCTAATTTCCAAAATATCAAGCCCTGGAAGACACACACACTTTAAAAAACAAAATACCATTAAAAGATCAAAGATCCTTCTGGGGTGCATTCTCAGCACTCTTCAAAGCCATATGTCCCCTCTCTTGCCCCCTTGTAAACTGATTAACTTCAGTGAGATGAATCTGCTCACAAAATAAGCAAAATCATGCAGTGAAAATAAGCATTCATACATGTTAACTCAGGGCAAAGCAAAACCAAGATCCCTCTATTTTCCTCTGCTTGATTGAACCACTGGGATTTATACCAATTCTCATTTTCAAGCTGCAATTGGTATTTAATCTTTTACCAGGCAGCTTTTTCTGAAATTATTTTGCGCATGGATCAGATGCAACCCCCTTTCCCTGAATTAAAGAGTAAATGAGAGCACCATCTGGCCACTCCTTGTCTGATTCAGCCCCAGCGCCTGCGGTGGTATTCCAAAATGTGAGGAATGCTCACCCAGTAGACTCGATTCACATCCTCCCTCCTATTGACTAAAGCTGTTCTGTCCCCTTCTGGGCTGCTTTATATAAGAAGTTGGTGGGAAGACGAGGGCTCTGAAACCTTAACTATCTTCAAATGTGTGTGTGTGTGTGTGTGTGTGTGTGTGTGGTCTGAGCAGGCAGCTTATGCAATGAGAAATGGGAAGCCACTAAAATGATTCTGCTTCTAAATATTTTGACCTTTATTGACATTTATAAGTAGCAGGCAGCTTAATTACCAATTAAAGGAAGTTATTAGCTACAAAAGGAGCCTGTTCTTTTTTTCTTTTATGGCTCCTTTCCCAAACCAGTGCTGCTCAGATGAGATTTCTGTGGCAGGACAAGGCAAAGGAGCCCAGGAGACCTCAATTGCTTTACAGCCAACCTACACAGCAGCCACTAGAGAAGTCAAAGAACTTTCATAAAGTGGATTACTCCACAGAAAGCACATTCAGAGCAACACACCCTCTGCTTCTGCTGGTATGATAGCCTTGTATTATAGCACTCCCACAGTTTTCTAAATGGAATTGCTTGGTGGGCATTACTGCTGGCTTGTTTGCTTTCATGCACACTCACAAACAAGGCCTCGTCCTATTCAAATTACTGATTTTATGTTGGCTTGTTGGTTGTTTTGAGGTTGGTTTTGTGTTTTTTTTTATATACACTATATGCATTCAGAGGATGGCCTGAGGAGCTGAGAATATATGTGAATGGACTACTAACCCTAATGCAAACAACTGCAAGTTCTACCCCAAAGATGGCTGCATTCCTGCAGCAAACAAAGCAGTTCCTTTAAGCCACCCAGACTCCAAATCTGTCACCAGGATTGCACTGGTAGATGCTTTGTACGCGTTTATGGCCCCACTAGTCTAACATGATTGCTGTGTAATGACACTTACAAAAATATCTTGATTAGAAAATATTTATTAAATGTTTTTGTTAGAATGACCAAGGTTCTCCCATAATTTTAGAATATATTTTAATAAATACAAATGAGGAGAAGAGTATACCCGAATTTCAGTAATGAGTGCTCTAATTCCTGAAATATATGATTGGTATGATGCTTTTTTATCTAACCTTGTTCTAAGCTGAATTAAATATCAGTTGACAAAATAACTGCCCAACTCTGAACGCTCATTTTCCACTGTGTAACACAGATCAGTGTTGTTTTAAGAGTCTCTGCATATGAAGGGAAGAGCAATACATACAGAAAATGCAAAGAAAGACACTTAGAGCATTTTTTCCTCATTGGATGAAGAATCCTAAGATGCAGCTTCCCCAGTGACGAGGAAAGTAGCTGCATGGTTCACAATGCATTTCAGAGTACATCAAAGCAAGAAGTAATGGAAGTTCCAGCATTCTCCTAGGCACAGTATTTTAGCTTTTCATCAGTGCTATTCCTGCATTCATCAAAAGAAGTCCCATAATGCCTTCAACTGATCTCAGTGTCCGATTTTCCAGCATAATTCTGGACTCTCTCAAGCAAGAGAGACTCAAGCAATTTAACACTATTTTTCCATTCTCTGTGCTTTCTCCCCAGATCCTCCTGTTTTGTTTTCTTTGTCTGTATTCTTATACTAAGGTGGTAATTCAACTACAGTTTCATACAAAAAAAAAAAAAAAATGCAGCCTACTTGAAACTCAAAGTTTGATCCTGCAGTCACTAAAGTCAAAGGCAACAAGGGCGTTCTGTTCAGTGGGAATAGAACAAACCCAGAGTTCCTGGACAGTATGTTTTTAATCAGGGAGCCTTCACATTTTAAAAGGAAATAATTTGCATCATATTAGTATTCATTGTCCACCTACACAGGATGGGAAATCTACTGAACAAAAAGGTTAAGTGTGTCGGTGCCAAAAAGGTTTGCCCGTTGCTCAGTCAGTCACAGCAATGAAAGTGTCTCAGCTGTACCTGTTCCAGGAAATTACATCAAAAACCCCTGCACGCATGGCTCGGGGGAGTCAGACCTGTTTCTTATGGTACATGAAAGGTCAATTGAGATCACTGTGTGTATTATTTCATCCCAAGAAGAGTCCCAGTGCACCAAAAGCAAAAATAAAGCTCAATGAAAGAAGGTAGCAGAAGGGAAGCTGCTGCAGGTTGCCTGATACGGCTTACTCAAATATGTCTCTTCAGATCAACAGGGAAATGTCCTCCAGCAAATTGTTTACCAGGGGACCCTGGACTGGAAAAGTGATACAAGAACTCTTTGTCCGTGTTACAGGAAGGCACGTGGTGCTCACAGTGCAGGACAGCTCTGTCCAGCCTGGGGGCCACAGAACCAGCTGGATTTGGGGTCAGTGTAACAAGAGGCAGAAAAGGCTCAGTGTCAGAAGCACACCATTTGCTGCAGAGACATAACCCACTTCACTGGAAAATTGTAGGTGCTTACAGATTGAAAAAGACCACAAGGCACTTATTTAGGTGCCTTTTTACAAGATGAAGTTTGTACAAGGTTTCTTCCTATAACATTTTATCTAATATTAGACATTACATCTGATTAAAGACCGAGATTAGATTTCAAAGTGGAAAGCACCTTATGGTGCATCATCTCACTGACGTTTTGAGGCAGTTCAGGACAACAGCACGTCATACACCAAAAAGCCTGTGTCTTCCAGGAAGATGTCTCACCCCTGATTATCTTTCTCCTCTGGCAGCTATTCTGGCAGTTTCTCCTTTACCACCTATTGCAGGAGGGATAGAATGGGATCTCACGTCCTGTGTGAACTTGTGGTTGTCAAATGTCTGAGCAGAAATTATACTCAAAGCTATTTTCTTAGGTATTAGTAACAAACCAAGCTTATGCAAACATCAGCCAAAGTAGCTGCTGATGTGAAGACGTGGAAGAGCAGATCAAATCCAAGCTTGCAACAGCAAACAGGTATCAGTAGGAAAGAAATACCTGCCTGAATTTTGATGCCCTTGAACAACTCAGTAAGTCACATCACTCACATCACTCTACATACGGACCTTGATAGGAGTCAGACAGCAGTAATGCCCTTGAAAATCAGGCAGTGAGCTCTGGGAGGAAGGAAGTAGCTGGGACATGCAGTAAATTCAATGAAAAAAAAAAAAAAGGAAAATAAATCTGAAAAAAAATAAAAATCACAGTTCTGCTGCAGAATCATTCCATTCAATCTGGCTACAAACATAGGCAGCTACAAACCGATCATTCATCTCCAACATAAACATAGATTTGGTTAGACTAGCAGTAACATAGGTTGAGATTTTTAGTAGATGACATAAATAAATGTATTTTTATATTTCCTGACCACATTAAGCTTGAAATCAGAGTTCTAAACTGTGAGCCACATACTGTAAGACTTCTAATAGCCAATAAATTCCGAGAGTCACAGTGAAGCAATGTTTTCTCCTTAATGGTACATTTTGCTGTGGTGTATATAAATACAAGGGGACTTGTTTTTTTATGGATTTGAGATTTTATGTAGCTGAACATGATCATTCAAAAAAGGTTAAAGTTCTCTTAGGAGGACAGCAAGATGGAAACCACTTCAGAAGGCACGATGTCACATTCCAAATATTATTTCTACATGGAAAGACATTAGTAAGGAGATGGGGGAAGGCTGAGGACAGCTACTTTCTCCCCAGAAGGCACAATTCAGGAGAACGAAAGCGTAGCTAAAACATCCCAGCTCAACATCACCTCTGTGTTCCTCAGTTCCTATCCCACTCTCATACATTAAGAACACATTAAGCAAGCTCTTACCCTGCACAGTGCATCCACTCACTATTTGTAAAGCAGGGATTATAGTGCCAGAATTCCTTTAGGTGGTGCCAAAGGAATTAACGAGTTTAGAGAGTTACCAGTAATACTTAGTGCTAAAATACTTAAACTCTAAAGGTCATTTTTCATCTCAAAGTCTTACAGCACTATAAAGTAGAGATCATGATAACCCACACTGAACACAACAGATGTAATAACTTTTGCAGATTCACCAAACGTGTCAGTAGCAAAGTCAGGAGTGATTCTCAGGTTGACCATACAACCCTTAAAAGGTATCTTAAGCTTCCAGATCCATCAAAGATGACATCCAAGCTGATAACCAGTAGTCAGATTTTAACAAGCAGCAGCAGCTTGCTGGATTACAATGCTGCATTTCAGCATGGCATCACTAAGCAAGCCCTGGCTGAAGGACAACACAACGTTCCACAGACTTTGAAGGCAAGTCCTTCAATACAGGACAAAGTTGTTTAGTTTTTTGGATCTACCACTTTCAGCAGATCTCTTACAAAGAGACATGTTCCCAGTGGGGGAGCAATAAAGAGAGTCAGCATGTACTGGCTCTACTGCCTGTTATTGACTGAAAGTTGTTGGAATAGCCAAGAAGAAAATATCTGAGCGCTGATGTCACTTCGATACAATTGCTTTGGAGGCTATTCAGTTTTCCTTGGGGCGCCTATTCATTTTTAGAGACTCACTGATCTTTGTCTGATGGCTAGAGTTTTATGACCAGAAAGAAATGAAGATGGCAGCTAAGAGCTTCACTTCACAATGAGAGAAATAATCCTTTTAAGGGAGAATTTCTCATTCCTAGCTCAGTTTAAGAACTAGTAGTTGAGACTGAGTAGATGGAATGTACCAGCAGAATAACTTTTAAAACACCAAGTACTTTCAAATGCAAATTAGCTGTAGAATGACAAATAAAACAAAAATAATAACAACTTCCCCATCCACCTATGTTAAAGTTGAAAAGTCAAGTATTCACAGGCTGGAAACTCCAGAATTAAGGTTGCCTTGTGCAGTCCTAATTCAC
The DNA here is from genome assembly GCF_016699485.2 of Gallus gallus. NCBI lineage: Eukaryota > Metazoa > Chordata > Aves > Galliformes > Phasianidae > Gallus > Gallus gallus. The sequence goes on along the minus strand of NC_052541.1, from coordinate 18,560,081 downwards.
TTCTCCCGCATTGTACAATTAAAATATACTTTCCCCCATGGCCTCACCCCTTCAGTGGGCAGGATGAACAGAGCTATTCAGGATTTCTTTTTTTACCTTTTGGAATCGATGTGTGGCCTGGGTTTTATTTATAGCGTGCAGTTTAAACTCTTCACTGAATACAGGATTATTCATATCCTTGTGGGTTTTAATATAACACTTATCGAGAAGTACTTGCTACAAAAACGTAACAAATGTCTCATGACAAAACCCCTGCCAACGAGGCAGGATGGTAGCATGGGTCCCTTAGCATAAGTGCTTAATCAGAATCAGAGGACCCACAAGATTGCTTTGATTAGTATGAGATCATCTGAATGCAATATAGTGTATAATATATTCTTGTTTTTAGCAAACCAATGGTAACAAAACCCCATTCTCTGAGAGAGAGCTCCAAAACTTCAACTGACACAAGTTTTGTGTTTGAGAAACCATGTGTTTCCTTTCAGGGTCATCCACAGCATTTCCAAACCTCATTTGCTGTGGTTTACAGCACTTCCTTCTAAGATCACTGGTCAAATAACAAGCAAGGCCTAGTCTGGGGCTAAGCAATGTAGTACTGTAGGGCTAGAATATAATCATTCATAGTTTATGTGAATTTGGAAGATTCACTTTAACATATGTAATTTGAAGAAAAATAAAATCAAATCAATCCCTACTTTTATTTACATACCCTCTTATTTACAAGTGTAATTGTAGGTGCATATGATTACATACATACACCCAAAACCAAAAAGCAATCATGTCTGCTACCAAAAATACTGGAACAACTTTGTTTGTAGGATTGTTTGAAGAAAACAACACTAATGCTTTGAATTGTTTTGGTGTTGTTTTTCCAGCAGTTAATCATCCATCAGCAAAGTTTTAAATAAATAATCCAGAGACCATATAATCACTCTTCTTGCAGACAAGACAATTTACATCCAACCTTTTGATTTGGATCTAAGCTACAAATCAAGTAATTCTTCTTTAGAAGTTATCCCCACAGAAAAAAAAAAGTTACTTCAAGTTCCACCAGTATGAAAACGTTTTGAGAAATACAAATTTCAAGTTTATGCAAGCCTGCAATCCCACCTGCACAACCTCTCTTTCAGATAAATCAAGTTATGATTCCCTATGTCATACTGCTTGTTTTACATTATACTCTTAAAGAAAAGAGCAGATGTTAGAAATATTTAAGGAAAAAAACCCGACTTACTGATCTGACAGCCATCAGGATCTCTCTTTTGGTTCACAGTGCTTATCTCAAGCTGTTCCTCAGTGATACTCTCTTCAGAGAAGAGAATCTGACGGCTGAAAGAAAAATGCACAAAGCTTACAGTTTATATCCACAAGACTGGAAATTTGGCATGCCTGGAGGCTTTAGCATTATTATTATTACAAATGTATTCTGGAATTTGTGTTTTTGGCATAACCAGAAGATTCGTTGTAAAGAATGTAGCTTTATTTATTTTTTTTAATGCGTTAAGTTAGCTTGGATTACTTCAAATTCAAATACTTCAGCAATGACCACAAATAACATCCTTTTTGATTTGATGTAGTAAAAAGAAAGCTAACAAACATGACTTCAGGCATCACTTAGCAACAACTTTTGAAATACCACCATTATTATCTTAGGACGCAGCAACCTGAAAAACTGGCCCTCCTACAACCTGAGCTTGGTCAAGACAGACTTGTTAGTTACAGTTTCCTTTAATGAAAAGCTATTTTGAAGTAAAAAAAAAGTTAAAAAAAAATCTCTTAACAGAGCTATTACTGTCCTGATGCTGTTTTTAAAAGAACATACTTAATTCAGTACATACGTTGTCTGCCTGTAACATCCTCCAGTTTAATGCAAGGCCTCTGATTTTATAAAGGCAGAAGTTGGTGCTACAGTCTCAATTGTCAGTACACCCCCTCCACCCACAACTACTCTTCAGCAGTGCTAGTTCTACGCCTCCAATGTTGTAACAGCATCAGGGAGCTTCCTCTGCAGACACAGACCTTGCTAACGCTAAGTGTTGTATAAACACAGCCAGGAGATTTAAATTACCACATCCTCAAAGAGATTGATGCGACTATTTTGCTGTTCTAGCAGGAGGATCACATGGCATTTCACAGTTAGGTCTCTCTGGAAGGAAGGCTGTATTTTCAGCCTTATTTTATAGATGGAAAATTTAAGGAGGACTGAGTATAGCAGCACAACAAATTATACTTTCTCTCTGAAAATAGACACACTCTGAGCACTGCACTGAAAGCTGGCTGAGGTTCCATTTTTGCAGATATTATCACTAAAACTAACACACTACCACAGAAAATCATAGGTCTGATACCAGCATTCAGCTCTGCTTAGAAGCACCCATTTCCTCAGCCTGACTGAGAGCCTGGAAATCATTTCTACCCGCGAGCCACCTGATGCTCTCAGCTGAGCCCAATGATTTGCTCACCCAAAGGAATGCACAGACACTTGCTAATACACTGGGAAACAGAAGTCAAGGTCACTTCATCCATATGCCTCAGGTGATGTAACATTTGCCACGGCTATATAGTGCACAAATTGCAGAATATAATCATCTTACTGCTAACATCTGGTCAAGTTTAAAACCGGAATCTTGTAAAGTTTCTAATTACATCTCCTTATGCTTTTCTGAGCTTTATTAATCTCAGCTTTTTTTTTTTTTTGTAACTTCAATGAGTACATTTTCTGATTCATAGCAATGTTTCAATTAATTATTTCCATTATTACCCCTTTCACTGCCTAAAATAAAGAAAAAATAAAACTAAAAGCTCTCTAAATTTTAACCCTTTATATGACAAAGTGACACAGGCTTTCAGAGCCTCATCCAAGCGATGCTGTAATTCACTAGAGACTTTCCACTGACTTAGCTTTGGATCAGTCCCCAAAACAAGGGAGACTGTGGGGCAGCAAAGTCCTGGGACAGGTATTTCACTTTAAGCATATATTAAAGCTTCATTGCCATCTCTTATTAATCCATTAAAGAGAGAGGAATTTAGTATGTTCTCGCACGTCTTGCAGTGGTCTGCGGGGTGTTGGAGATCGGTGCCTGGCACTACCCTGGCCCTCCCAGCCCCATCCATGCTGTGCAATGCTGCCTCTCGGTGGAGCTCAGCTAGAGGCTCGGCCTGGCTGTCAGCTTTTCTCCCAAGATCCGAACAGAAGCAGAACTAGTCTGCCTTCAGCTATTACGGTGCCACTTCCTTGCAATTTCTGTCTGCCTGCTGCATGTGAAAAGGACTAATGCCATAATTTCCAGAGTATCAGTGAAGGTAAAAGCTGCTGGTAGCTGGACAGCCAGAAGCACAGAACCTGAATGTTTCATAAGCCAAGTTGAATATCCATAGAGAACAATTGCATGGTTTTGCTAATGAGCTAACTCAACAAATTGAATGATGAACTAACTCAATTTCTTACAAAACAATTCATGAACTCTTACTAATTATCAATTATTCAGTGCTTGGAGACCTTCATTAATTATCACTACTCCTAGTTGTTTTCTCTATTTATGTTACATGTGCAGCGTAAAGATGGACTTGAAAAAAAAAAGTAGCTGTGACTTTTTGTTCACAGTCACAGTGATGGGAAAACTCCAAAAGAATTCTCAGTGTTTTGTAGTTGTCAAGACACTTCATTTTCTCTCATTCCCAAGCTTCAGAAGCTTCCTCTTTGTGATTGCAAACAGATGATGGTAGAGCATGCAATTAAACTAAAACAAGTAAATTCCAATCAGTAGTGGCCTGCAGCAGCATCTCAGTGTTCACATAAAAAAAGAGGCCAATGCTTAGTATGAAGCTGTCAGCAGGAAAAGATAAATTAAAATTGATTTTTAGAAGCAAATTCACTAACCTTCATTGTACCCAGGAATATCTGTAACATCTGTCATTTATTATCTACCAAGGCTGGGATTTTCAACCATCCACTGAGCTTGGGCATTCAAAATCCAATACGCACCTTTGAATATACCTATGCAAAATCTAATGAGTTCTTTCCATGGGGGAGAACAGCATTCCACAAAAGGGAAAAATTCATGCACCTCTCTACATTCATCAAGAAATATTATTAAGAATATAATATTTTGGGGCTTATGACAGGCTGAGAGAGCTGAGGCTTTTCAGGCTGGAGAAGAGAAGGCTCCAGAGGGACATTATAGTGGCCCTCCAATGCCTGAAGGGGGCTTACAGGAAAGCTGGGGTGGGACTTTTTATAAGGGCACATAGCAACAAGACAAGGAGAAATGGTTTTAAACTGGAAGAAGGCCTTTAAAATTTGATGGTTCTGTACAACTTTACATCATCCTGCCCAATCCTTACAATCTTTATTTGCAAAACAGAGATGGTAGATTCTCATATATATTAAGTTTTCCAGAAATTATCCCAGTAAAACCAGTGCTTAGTCATAACAGCTACTTAGAGTCACCAATGGGCATAAAATACAATAGTGTTGGCTTTCATGCTAGTGTAGGAACTGCTAAATAAATATGGTGTAAATTTAATAGTTACCTATTTTGGTCTCATTTCAGCGATCACATTTCAAACCCAAGATCTTCCATAAAAAAACATGGTGTCTCTCTGCAGTTGGTGATGGTGCCAGCCAATGCTGCCATCACACTGCATCCCAGATGTCCTAGAAGTGGTGGAGTGGTGGTGAGCCTCCTGGCACTCTGAGGGGATGCAGGCTTGCCAGCAGATCAGGTCAGCAGGAAGTATGAGAAGCTGGAGAAAAAGCACACAGCAATGTGAGGTCCACCAAGCTTTACTGGGTAAAGAGCAGAGCAAATATGAGCGTATCATTCTGGCTAAAAGCTTTTACATAGAAATAAAAATTGTTCTAGATATGGAAAAGTTGGCAATCTTTATTCTAAAGTTAATGGGGAAGCCTGGCTTGCATGTGTATATATCTGTATGTACATATTCGAGTTCAAAACCAGGCATTTAGTGAAAAAGCCTGGTCATCATGCTCTTGATCATTTTGTATGGACAATAAAATGCATCTCCCACACTTCTGAACACTCCTTTCTGTATTTGAATGCATTCGATTCTAAGAAACAGTTCTGAACATCTCTACTAATAACTATGTTCCTCCAACTGCTTCAAATCAAAGCTACATGATTGATTGTAAAGCAAGACATCCTCATTTAAATTACTTCCAATTTTCTATTTTTCTCTGAAAAGCAAGTCCAGGCCACTGGTACAGTTGAGTGATGGACAAAACTTTCCCAAACCAGCTAATATAATGTAATGAAAGTCGTTTTGTAACACAGAAAAAATATGAGTACAGTTATACAAGTATTCCTGTTCCAAGAACAATTGTAAGTGGGTTTTGTTTTGATTTTGAAAAATCTCCAGTATTCCAGAGTAGCTGCAGTAGACCACACACTGGAAAAATGACATGTTTTTCTGGTTGCTCTGTAATAAAAAGCGTTTTTCTCTGAGAGACAGAAAAGGCCTTTTCAAGGTTGGAGAGGGAGTGCAATTGCAAGAATGAAAGATCAGGAGAGAGGGTTACAGTTACAGTTGTACGAGGATAATTTGGTCCGGTTGTCTGAACAGCTGTCAGGGAATTATGAACAGCTTATGAACAGCTTCTACTTTATCACCAGGACGCACAAGACCTTAGGGCTAAAAGCAAAATCAAAGAGCAGTTTAGTGGTACCCACTGTTTCAGGTGACTCTGTCTCTGGGTGTTGAGAGGTTTTGCAACATGAAGTCTAGCACAGATAGAAAATCAACTGAGAGAGCAAGGATCGATTGGATTCTGATAGAGGGGTTTTTGCAAAGGTTGGTGTGATCTGGTTACACAGTAAGTCTGCAGGAAGATAACACATAAATACCTGCATCATTAAAGGTGAGGCCCCGCTCCAGGCTGCAGACAATAAACTGCAGATAAGCCTGAACTGAGCGTCAGCCGTGACTTTCTGCTGGCTTCACAGCACCCTGTAGTAAGCCAGTTGCATAACCTACTTTCCAGGTTATTTTACTGCAGTCATAGGGCAATTTTGGACAGCCTCCACCGTGTACATTTTTTTAACATTCTTTTTACTCCCCAATAAAACAAAATAAAACGTTTTATAGCCTTGATGTGTTTCTGGCACATTTTAAAACTGCTGCTAATAAAAGTTTTCCAAGATGAAACGAGGAAAAAATGACCAAGCTGTAGCAACGTAAATATCTCATGACTTTTTTTTTTTCTTTTTTTCTTTTTGTAAAGTTGAGCCTTAATTCAGTAAACTGGGAGAGAGCATCACAGAATAAGATTGTGGTAAGAGAAGAAAACTCATGTAAAATTCATGTAAGCCCAGCTCACAGAGCAGAACAGGACTATGTTTCTAGCAGCCACTACTAAATGTAGTTTGAAAGAATCATAGTTTCATGCACATTAAATGCTTGCTCTTCTGACCACTGAAGGCAGTGACAGTTTGCCAAGTGACTTCAGTGACATGTGAGCACACCTCTAAAGAAGCAAACTGGCTTGTATGCACTGCGCTGTGCAGGGAGGCAGCAGGCTGTGCTCAGCTCTGCTAGCTCTCCTAGCTCTGATAGATGCCCCTGGGTGATTTCTGCCCAGACTCCCTGGGCTTCAGCTCCTCACCTGTTAAGAGGGGTGACCTGTCTGTCAGATCTAAGAACTGTAACTATCTGTCTCCTGGCACGCCAGAGCCTTAATTTTTGGCATGGTTTTATGTGTAAATGTGATATAACAAGAAATGGATAATGCACAGCATCAATAATCCTAGTATCTCCAGCATCACACAACGCTGCAGTGACTTGTAGACACTGTCCTGCCCACCTCCTGCAGGAGAGAATGCATGCCAAATGCATGGCAAGTACTGAAGGTGCCTTAAGCACCAAGCTCTTCTGCAGCAGGCCTGTTTATGTACACAGTGCTGGCTTTTATTTGCATCATCACTCCCAGAGCATGTTAGCTGGTTGGTTTTCAAGCAACACCTTGAGTGTGGTCCATCCTAACCAGGAGGCAGTGTAGCAAGTGGCCTGTACGGGCGAACAAGGGGCTCCTGACAAAATGCCCTCTGCAGTTCAAATGTGCTTTTTACTTCTGCCATCGGAGGCAGTGTAACATCTACAATGGGATTATTTATTCTAGGCTACCAGAAAATGCTTTCAAAGTTAATTCATTCGTGAAACTGACCACAAGAGGGCACCAGTACTGCTTAAAAAGCGTAAGCGCAAGTGAATAAATAAATAGGAATTCGCTCAGCCTGTATAGCTCCAAAGGCCTTGAGAAGCAGGTTCCAGGTCATGAGTCACCCGCACACAGAAAGCCCCAGGGTCGGGCAGCCACATGGATGCTGCAGCAGGAAAAAAAATCACCCAACTCCTTAGAGCTGCTTCCTCTGCACACCCCTTTCCTTACAGAATCCATTTCCTTAGGGTGGATGGGTAAAAGGCTCACACATCCTGCATTAATGCTGCTTTCTAGGTATGAGAACATTTCCCAGATAGCTAAGCAAGGAAAAGGAGGCACAGAAGCCTGATTTACTCACTGACACATAGCAACAGAGGACAATCCATGGGGAGCACTGAGTGATAACTGCTGGACTAAAAGCACAAGCAGCTACAGCTCAAGCTGAACTGACTGGGAGAGCTGTGTTTTAGCAAAGGCATCACCGTGAAATACTGCTCAAGAAATAAAAGAAATGAAAAAGCATATTATTTTTCAAGACTGCCTTCTAAGTCTTGGATGCAATATTATTCCACGTAAAAATAAAACTCTATTATCTATTCAACTCTCCCCACCAAATATCTGGATATAGACAACTACACCAAGAGAAAAAGGTCAACAGATGCCTTGCTCAAGAGCAAGTCCCATTATCTATGAACGTATATATCACCCAAAAAGCTGCCTACCGTGGAAAAGATCTCACTGCTAAAAGGTTAGTGTGGTTAAGCTAAACCTTTTCCTGCAGCACTGGCTGGGAATACAAAAGGACTGTTCTGTTTTATTTTGGCTGTAAGTCAACTAAATGCTGCTTTCAACTAGATGCTTCTCCTGAGCTTTTGTGAAAGCTGGATTAATTCTGTGCAATTATTCCAAAATAAATGTACTCTAAACGCCCTGGTAACCTCTCAGCTGGGACACAGCCACTGAGAAGAACACCAGGTAAGTCAGAGATGTGGGGAAATGAAAATATATCAGTCAGAGCAGAAGATAACGTAGCACCTGCAGAACAAGAGCGTCAATGGGGTGATTTACTGTAACAGCCTTACAATCTAAATTGAGTAATTATTTTTTTTCACTATTTGAATAGCTGCTTCCTCTACTGTATTTTTGAAGGCATGCGCCAGAAAAATGGAGCAAAGGAGTTCCAGACAGTATGTAATCGTATGAAAATTACTGAAAATTTGGAAAACAGTCCAGGTAATTTCTTCTCTGTGTGTTTAATCAGCAGAACATTTGAATAAGAAAGGAATACAGTTCTACAACAACACAATTAATGGCCTTCTGGAGAGCAGTATTATCCCCATTGTCAGCCTCTACCACTGGGATCTGCCACAGGTCAGAAAAACTGGTGAAATGTCTCAAGTGAATGTTTGTGATAGGACATTTGTTCCTACATCTAAGGACTACATCATGTTAGAAAAATGCTTAGAGATGCCTGCATGCTTTTAAGTGTGCTTATAATCACTTTCTATTCATTTGCATTTCAAATACATTGCTGTATTATTTATATTTCAGCAGCTCCAAAGAAAAAAAGCCTTTGTTAGTAAAAAAATGAACTTCAGATAACACTACTGATTCTTTATATTCTTATTTTTGAAGGTTCTCCAAGTTCTCCAAGAAAAGTATGGTGGCTGGCAAAATATAAGCATGATCAATTATTTTAATGATTATGCCAACCTATGCTTTGAGAAGTTTGGTGATCATGTGAAACACTGGATTACTTTTAGTAACCGGTGGGTAAGTTATCAATGCTTTCCTTACTTCAATTGCACGGTTCTGCTCCCAAAACTCTACAGGAGGGACACTACAGGAAAGTACATTAAGAACTGTAGGTAAAATTATAGATGGATAGATAGATAGACAGATATAGTCCTCTGTAGCTAATAACTGTGCCCCAAAACCCCAGTGGCCAGTTCCAGCCAAGACACTATTTCAAGATCCATGAAATTCCAGTAAAGTTTTGAAAAACCATCAGCTGGAGGGAAGATAGGCACAGAAACCAGAAAGGCAGTTGAAATGCATGAAGGACATTACACAGTGGAATAACACCAGGCAGTCAGTTCGCTATGGCTGGTCAGCAACATGCTGCTTCCAACAAGCTACAGCCAAGCAGCATGAGAGCAGACAGAAGCCAAGGGGAGGAGAAGGAAAAAGGGGCCTGGAGAGGATGGGGAGATTTAGACCTGCATGGTCTAAATCCATATTAGGATTTAGGATATTAGCAGATTTCTTAGCTCTGCTATTCAAATAATAACTAATTCTGTATACGTCTAGGCAGTTACTGAAAAAGGTTACGAAAGAGGAGAACATGCACCAGGACTGAAGCTCAGTGGATGTGGAGCACACCATATAATTAAAGTAAAACTTAGATTGAATTTTAAATTGTGTGAAGTGAGAATTTTTAGCAGACCGATAAAGCTTTTCATCCTCCTCTTGAAACAGAAATACAGCTTTGTAACAATGCCAGTTCCAACTGGCATATCGAATTTACTCAGTAGCTGAGGTAACCTGATTTCAGACCACTAACATATATTCAGGTATCACATACAATGAGAGATGCTTGACGTAACCCTTCGTTGCAACAACTTAATACTCCTTGTAATTTAAAAGTCCCTTTGAAAAATACTGTAAAACTGGTTGGGTAAGAAAATGCCCAGGTTAGTCTAAAAATGAGGAGTAAAACCCTGGTCTAGTGAAATGAACTCACTTTTTCAGAGTGACTTCAGTGACTCATAGAAATAAACTTTCACTCACTTCAATAAATTGGGCAAAGACATCAAAGACGAGATACTGGACAGGACACTATACTGAATGCTGTGTGTAACCTCTATGAGCATTACCAAGAATTTAAGGAAGGCGTATTGCATAAATGTTTGTGGTTTTTATAAGAACTGAAAGCTTTCATGATATATTTAGAAGAAATGATGCAATATTCTCAGATACACCTTAATACAAAAGCTCCTTTCCACTATCTTCCAGCATTGCCTACGATGTAACAGTTAAGGTGTGCATACACTCTTTATGTATTCTTGCAGACTCATGCAAAGGTATGGCACTCCTACAACACCACCTGGCGCAGTGAGCAGCATGGTAATAAGCATTCATTCTGTAATTACACTTCTACTTCTATCAAAGGCTTAGCAATTATGCATAAACTGCAGAATTATCACTTTGTTTTTAAGGTATGGTTGGAATTTCTGTAACAAGTGACTGGGGGGAACCTGTTGATCCACACAGCCAAGCAAACATAGACACTGCTGAGAGATATGTACAGTTTCATTTGGGGTGGTTTGCAAATCGAATTTACAGAGGATACTATCCAGAAGTGATGAAGAATTATGTAGGTAAGCGTCAGTAACACACTGTAACAAATCACACTTATATGATGGTAGAGTAGCCCCTACCCAACAAGCATGCCCATCAGCTATGAGGCCAAGGCTAAGCAACATGGCCTCGACACATCTCCCCAGCAGCTGGGGGACATCTCAGAACTACGTACCTAAGTTCTTCCTGCAAATCAAAAGGAAGAAATATTGTTTCATCTTGTGGAGAAAGCAATGAAAGTAAACTCTAAAACTAAGTTCAGGAAAACTGCATATACTGACCTTGATTTTAAGAAAACAAGGTTCTGTGATATTCATAAATACATTTCCTGTATTTATTTTGATAGGGAGGAAGAGTGCCCAGCAGGGCCTGGGGACATCAACGTTACCAACTTTCTCTGCGCAAGAGAAAAGCTACATAAAAGGCACATCGGATTTCCTGGGAATAGGTCACTTCACGACTCGCTACGCCATACAGAAGAGTTCTCCCTTCCTACAAGGGTCCAATTACAACACTGACCGTGATTTGGCAGAACTAGCGGACCCTAAATGGCCAGTGCCAGGCTCTGAGTGGCTATATTCTGTGCCCTGGGGATTCAGAAGATTACTCAACTTCATTAAGGTGATTTCAGAGTAAAATGAAGTGAACGGAAAGCCTGGTTACATGCAGGAGCTCCACTTTTACTATGAGGACAGATTTTCAACAACTTCACCTATATATTTCATCCAGTTCAACTGGGAATGATTTTATCTATGTGAACCAGTCCACAAATGTCTTTGTCTGCAGACGCAGTACGGGAACCCTCTCATTTACGTGACAGAGAACGGAGTTTCTGAGAAGGTGCAGTGTGCTCAGCTGTGTGATGAATGGTGAATAGAGTATCTGAAAGGATATATTAATGAGATACTGAAAGGTAACTTGAAAAAAGTTTTTCACCTTTTTCAAAACTTACCATTTACATCAGAAATAAAACAGCATCAGAAATAGTATCAGAGAATTAAATATGCACAGATTGGATTGGACAGCAAACTAGACTACTAAATTTCACAAGAATTCAGAAGCTGACCAAAGGTACTCATGCCAATAAACCCAGTTGCCTACACAAGATTTCACACTGTAACATATCACCAGTTTCCATGGAAAGGAGACAATGCACCTAATAACCATGCTGATGGAGATCACAGCACCTCCAAGCTAAAGACAACATTTTCAAAGGTTCTCAATTACTTTCTCCTTTGCCATTTTTCTATTCCCCTCCTCTTCCACCTGCCCCATCCTGCAGTCTTTCTGCTACAGAAACAAAACACCTGCAGAACCATATTTCCAAGAATAGAAACATAGACAAGTTCAACAGAATAATCTGTGTTCTGTTTACAGCTCTAAATGATGGCTTATGCTGCCTGGTCACTGCTGGATAAATTTCACTGCTGGATCAATTCCATATGGTACAGAATATACTGTCCATATGGTACTTTATGCACTGAAGCAAATTGATGGTAAGCAGAATTTGTTCAGCCCTTTGTACACTGACATACCTTCACAAATTTACCACAGAAAAAAGGAAATATGCCATGGATTGGCTCCAGCCTTTACAAAGCTACAAAAAATGTTCAGTTCATTTTCTTTGTTGTTTATGTCAATGTCAACATTTGACAAAATAATTTTAGCCATAAGTGTTCAAAAATAAATTCTTAACCTACGTTACCTCTAACTTAGCAATGAGTGTACTGCTGAAAATGACATTTCTTATAATCTCTTCATTTCTCAAATTTTAGATTCCTTGATTACTCATATGGAAATGGTGACAGAAATTGTTCTTCCTACAATTTTCACACTCTGCATACTCACCAGTATTGTCCTACTCCTGTTCTTCCCAAAAAAAACACAGCTAAAATGGCACAATTGAGCACTTCCTTTTTGTCTAACAAAAACAATACAGTAAGCCAGCTGTATTGTAGAATACTTACCACAGATTCCTCCTTTTGCACCACTGTAAGGGTGCAGCCCTGCTTCTAATTTTTTTTTACTCAATTCTCAAAATACAATTTAGAAATTTTAACAAAACTCAAAATATATTTTCTTTCTGCATTATTTTCTATAAATTTTAAGCAGCAGATTTTGTTTCCAGTTATTTAAGAAATGGTTAAGTGGAATAGCTAGCTACAATTGAAGTGATTCTAACCTTGCCAGTACACATTTCAAGTGATTAAAAGCTATTTGCAAATTCTGTTTTCAATCTGTTCATCATTTCACTTGTCATTACCACATAGCTGCTATTTGAAGAGAGATAAGCACTATTTTAAAATGGAAAGGGATTCAAGTATTCCAAGAGCACCACTTAAACATTAAATTATTTCACGGCTGCAAGTTCAGATGATATATGCTTTACTATTGAGGTGTGGAGTAGAGCTGAAGTGATTTCTCAAAGATGACAACTACCATGTCAGATTTACACTACAGGATGTTTCTCTCCAGAATTTTTTTTAACAGGGAGCCAGGTTTACTTCATACAACCACACAACCGGGTATCAACATATATATACCATAACTCATCATATATTACATTATGTAATGGTTCAGTTAAACTACCAAAAAGTTACACGCAATACCTTATGTTCAACCATGTGTTACTGTCAGTAATTAAACCCAACATATTTAAATGATTATGCCCAAGCAATCATACTGAATATTTCTTCAGAGAGTAATGCACAAGTCTGTATGACAGCACTGCTGAAGTAACTGAGGGAAACACCGAACATGAGCAGCAGAAATAAGGATAGCCAGGGAGACTCCAAAGTGTAAATTCAGGTATGAAGAAAAACAAACTGTAGACGTTTATAATGCCCTGGGATGAATGGCTTTCCAAATATATCTGAAGGATGAAATATCTCTTGATACAAAAAATACCCATGACAGTACTGCTTGTTTTGTTGGCTCAAAATACTGAATAACTTTGAACTGTGGTTGCGTGCATTCTTAATCAGTAAAAATAAAATTTTAAACCCCAAAGTGCAGAACTTTATTGAATGTTTGGAAATTTATGTACCAAAATATCTACTATACCACCAAAATAATTTTATGTACATTCATAATTGCACATTTATAAACAAACAGGATAGGTACAGATGAATTAGGGCTCCAGGTCACACTGTATAAGCATACTAAAGCAAAGAACTCAGTAAGATGAGTTGTTCTCCAAATGCCAGAATCTTTCTAGAACACTGCTGATAAACAGATAATGCTGCACTTCCCCCTTTACTGTACCTTTCAAGTGCCTGCCTGCACAGTAATGTGCCTTTATGTGAAATGCACCTGACTGCACTTAGCCATTGCAACAAAATACATTCTTTCTTCACTGCTTCCATTAAACGTAGAATCGCAAAAGAGACCTGCGTAGACAAAAGATTTGATTAGCCAGTGTTTTCAGAAGGGAGCAAACGTAGATAGTGTAGGAACTTTGAAACCAGTTCCTTGACGTGAAGTTTTAGTGACAGAGGCACTTCATGACAGAAGTTGAGAAAGACGGGAAAGCTTTACAAAAGCATTGCCCTGTGATCAACCTCCCCTTCACTCGACCCCAGACAGTTCTATAGCAGTCTATATTCTTAATCCTTCCCTGTCTTCATGCATTTTCACTTATTCTACACTTGATTTTATGAAGCGAGGTATGTCTCCAATCCTTAGTGCCTGTTTGCTTCCCAGACTAGATGCCAGTATCCAGCAACAGGTAAGTTTCTCTTCAGACCTATTCTCAGATTCACAGGCAAAGATTTTAAAAGCTCTAAGATGCCGTGGAATATACTAAACAATCAAATCACACTTAGAAATATTCTGCCATTTTAACTCTAAAAACATAATTCAGCCAAAATAAGAAGGCCAATTTCAGAAGGTCAGACCTTCTGAAAATCTTTTATGGTCTACCAATACCACCTCATATTCTTAATGAATTTTGACCATTTTGCTTCAGTTCTGCTGAACATGTATATATAAGAAAATATGCATACTCAGTAAACCCAGTATAAAAACTTCTTTTAAAATGTGTAATTTCATTATTTCATTTCACCATAAATATTCCTTACCTGTGTTGTTTGATGTCATATGCTCAACAGGAGGATCAGCACTAACTTGCCATGTTGTTTTCACCTCCTTTGGGCCATGCCCACTAGTTATGTCCACCTTCCACATTTCTGGGTAATCACTGATAGAATAATCAAAAAATGTCCAAATTCAGTCAGGTGCTCAGATCTGAATTCACAACCTGAACTGAGCACTACAAACATGGAAGATTATCTTACTTCTGATAGAACTTCTTGACAAAGGCTGGTCTGATCGGCAGCTGAAACACTTGCTTCTCGTTTAGAGGGTTTTCTTTATAATATTTCAGGCAAGTTCTAGAATAATATGAATAAACAAGTTACATTCCTTGGAAAAATGCTGGTGCAACACTGCATAAACCTAATGCAAAATTAATTAAATACTCAGATTGCTTTTTTTTTTTTTTTAAGTTTACTTACTGCTATCAAAAAGAGTCTGTCTGTTATTGCTATTTATAAAATAAAAATGAAATAATTACTGTGTCAAAGGGAAGAGGTTCTCGTGTTTAAACTGAAGTAAGACTGTACAGCTGACCATTATTTCCAACATATGATGAAGCTTTTGGACACGATGAACTTGCTCTTGTAGATCTACTGATGTGGAAATGAAGTAATCCTGGAAAAGCAAGCAGCATCTGCTCTTAACTGGACACTCAGTTTCTACATACACATAGCCTGCTCTCCACTTACTAAAATCATTTTCTTGTTCATTGGAGAAGTAAATATATTTAGAATGGCCCAGCAGAGTCAGAACAAAGTCAGAACTCTGGTGCCTGACAATGACTAATACCAGACAAATGGGAAATAATATATGAATAAGGAAACAACATAATGACGTTTCTGCCTATACTGTCCCATTCTCATTATTTGCAATTCAGTTACTCATCTTATGGGAATGATAATCCCCCCCACACCAAGTGGGCTGTACATTAAGAGTTAAAAATCAGGAATCTCACCAAATAGGTTAACGTTGTAAGTTCCTGGCCTGTAAAGTGAACAGGAAAAAAAACAATTACCAGATATTGTCAGGTGAAATACAGGAAGAGCCAGGTAACCTACCAGCAAATTCCACTTAAGAAAAAAAAAAAGTGCAGCCACTAAGATGGAAGATGTTATTTATCAATATGGTTACTAATTCAGAAGAAGGAACAAAACCACTGAAGTGGCAGGTTAGGGGCAGTATCTTACATACTGTGCCAAGGCTGCTCAACCATGGAAGCACCACATAGAAACCCATCCCATGCTTTGAGACAACCACCCTCCTTGGGACACCCAGGTTTAGACATAACAAGTATGGAAATGAAAGATCAAGTGTGACAAAGCAAGAAATAAATTAAGAAAGAAAGAGATGAAGGAAGTGGATAACTACAGTGGCAAACACAACATCCCTTCCAGATTCAAAAAAATAAAATAAAGCTGTAATACTAAAAACAAAGCCACGATGCTTTCAAGAAAAGAAATGTACGTTACAAAAATCATTCCAGCCCAGCTTTTGTTTGGATTATACAGTATGTACTAAAAATAAATATAAAAAATAAAACATCTCTATACTACAGACTGTATAAACACAGCTATTAGATATAAAACCCCTTGCCTGATTTCCTTTAACCCATGTAGACCATAGAAGAAAAGGCAGAAAGAGCAAGGTCTTATTTTACCACCTACAGCAGACAGATAAGAAAACAGAACAGTCCCGTTACAAACATCTGACATTACGTTACCATAAGTTCAACCATGAGATTTTTTTTAATTAGAAAAACAAATGCATAGTTCTGCTGAGCGCAGTTATTTGGAAACAAATTCGTTTCTCAATTTCACAAAGGTGTACTCAGCATGACAGCACGAATACTGAGGAGGCTGGGAACAGCACTGCAGCAGCTGGCAGGCAGAAGCGAGATCGAAGAGACCAGAACCTGCCATTACTTCTTGTGCAGAGCAGCCTTTTCCCATGGATCTCTAATCATGACAACAGATTCCTGGCTTACCTATAAAAAAGCTGACATAATCCTTCTTCATCTTATCCAAACCAATCTCCAAGAGCATCTGAATTGGAGTGATGCCACTGAGGGACACGGCCTCCACCTTGCCATGGTAAGACTGCTGGATCAGTTTACTGAGCAAACTGCTACTCCCTTGATGAATCTGAAAATGAAACAAGTTTTCCTGTGGGGTAACTGTGTACAAAACACCGTGGTATTATTTAGAAATACATTATGGTAACATGCAAACTGTGACAAGCAAAAACAACCCCAACAAAACAACATGGAAATAAGGGGTACGTAAACAACAAGAACTGGATTCTGCTTCAAGCAACTGAAAAGGATAAAATTATTGTGAAATGCAATTACATACCCATGGCTGTATTTCACCATGCTCCAGGAATTTTATGACCAGCGTGAGACACTCTACCAACTCCTGATAGGAACAGACACCTTCAGAAAAATGATGCAATGTTTTATTTATCTATCCAGGCTTTGTCTTCAGCTGCTCAGTGAGTAACAACAGCCCAACATGTACTTGCAAAAACTGAACTGCTCATTAAAAAAAATAAAAATAGATAGCCAAAATGTCCCTGTTCATTGCAGGTGAGTTGGGACTAGATGACCTTTAAAAGGTCCTCCAACTCTAAGGATTCTATGGCAGATGGCACTGCTTTTTGTGAAGTTTGTCACATTGTGCCTTTAGGAATGGTCACTCTAAAGAAATAACAATCAGAAGAGATCACAGAATGGTGTATGATTTAAAGAACAGTGCATCAAATACGGTTGACAGCAATCTGAAAAAGCTGATTAGTAATCTAAAAAAACCAACAGCAGGATATCTTATTGAAGAATATAAGTCCTACAACAAGAATGATAAAGTATGTAGCTTTATCAACTTCAAGTCTTTCAGATCTAGAAAGACACTTTGATAGATCACTAGTTTTTAGCTACAGAGCAGGTGCATACTCCTATTTAGTACTGTTATAATCCAAAAGAAATATAGTGTCTCCTGCTAGATGTTGCAATGCCTTTGTATGTTGTAAGAAAGTGCATGGCCTTACATACCTAAAATTAGCCACTTTAGAAAAACATAACAATTTTCTGAAGAGCTGAACAGGACATAAAACTCAGAAAAGTTTACTTTCATTTCCTCAAGAAAGCAATACAGTATTGTAGGTACAGAGAAGAATTAAAGGACAATGGATGGGTCAAGAAAAGCCCACAAGTAAAAACCACCAGAACAAAACACTACACTTACTTCTCATTTTGCACCATAATTGTTCAGCAAAATCCAGGTCTCCTCGTTCACTGAAGATTGATTTTATTGAACTGTCCACTGCAGCAGTGTCGCTTTTGATACTCTGAAAGAGTTTAAATGAAAAAGGATGCTTAAGATTTAAAGACCTTCACCTAAAGTTAAAAAGGAAGGGAAAGAAGCATACCAAAACAGTCCTAGTATCTCCAAGGCCGCCAACTGAATGCAAAACTACATCAAAATTATATATAATGGACACTGGTAAAATGCCCAGAACAGGGAGGTTTTCTTGACAGTAAAAATTACAGTGGACTTTCCATCAAAGAACAGCCACGGAACTTCTAATTTTACCTTTAAAGGCTTTTTCTATTATTTTTAAACTGCAAAAGCAGAAAGCAAGAGATCTTTCTTTACATCACGTCTATGTACTCACATGTCTGCATAAGTAATGTAAAAGATGTAATCAAACTTTGAAATAACTATCTGCCAGAGGAATGAGATGACAAAGAAACTGGTAGGAAATTGCATAAACCTCTGTTTCATTCTTATCTCCCGATACACAACACCCATCCAGTTTCTTCTTCAAATCTAGGAAAGGAGAAAAATAAACGTCACCATCATGAAAAAACAGTCCAACCACCTCTGGAGCTGATTATAAACCCCTGGGCACACACCACAATGACACAGACACTGCTGGATGACTAACAGACAAAACATAGATTTCTAAGTCGTTTCTACTGGGCAAGCATTTGGTTTGAAAAAAATATGTATCACTTTCTTAGTATGCTTTATTATGACACACACATCTTCCCTCTCCACCTTTACTGTTTTCTTGTAGCTAAGCATTAATTCCCTGTGTTCCCAGGCTGAAGCAATGAGGGGTGACCAGCAAGCTAATTAGCGTCCCTGGTTTTCTCCCAAATTTATCTGTCAAAGATAATTTTTGTCTGTTTCTCCAAGTTCTACCTCCGTATTCATTTGTGAAAAACATACAGTTGCCATCTGCAAACCTTTTGGTGTATTTGCCTATCTGATGCTCTTTCTAGGTTCATATAGTAACACCTTAAGCTTCTGATAAGACTGCTATTGCTCAGTTTGAGCCGCTTTCAGAAGGTGCCAGCAGCTGGGGGTGCTTCACTTCAAGACGTCAAGGAACTGCTGTCCACCAGCACTCCCTGGGACACTTTGCACTTTTAGACGTTCATGTGCACATCAAGCAACTTGAAAGATGCAAACAGAACTCA
This sequence comes from Gallus gallus, assembly GCF_016699485.2. NCBI lineage: Eukaryota > Metazoa > Chordata > Aves > Galliformes > Phasianidae > Gallus > Gallus gallus. The sequence goes on along the minus strand of NC_052541.1, from coordinate 18,540,969 downwards.
TCCAACTGCCTTCTAAACATAACTATCTTATTTTGTGACAAACAATTATTACCCTTATTTCCTTTTGTACAAGATACTGGGACAAAGTAATCTATCCAACTGCTTTATGCAAGTTATTACAGCACAGAAATTACAACCTCTAATTCTAATCCTTCATAACTTTTATGTTCATTTTCTTTTGTTTCTGTGAAAGGTGACATCCCTCTCTTCCCACATAAAAGCAACAATTACCCATCAGAAATTCCTGGACCAGTTCAAAAGCTGTTTGGGTCTCCAAGTGCTCAGGCCATTCCGTCACACCTGTCTTCAAGCCTTCAGCCAAAGCCTAAAAGCAGCATCAAAACCAAAACAACACCCAACAGTTACTAATTGAGGTTCTGCATATGTCACTTTTCAAAACATAGGTAACTTCCCCAGGAACCACACAGCTCTGTAGAGCCATGAATTTTGAAGCTTCTCACATTTCCTGGCTTTGGCATTCCTGGTTTGCCCTGTGAGTGTTTAAAGATTCTTGAAACCAAATTCCAAATTTATTCTAAACACTATCAAATATCTTTGAGAAACCGTATTAAGTCTTAAATAGAGTAAATTATTAACACACACACACACCACCAGTTCATGTATGTCTGAAACTGGAATTTCTCATTTTTACTTACAAGGAGAAACTGCAGCTCCCTATAGAGGGGATAAACAGGACTCCTGGGGTCTCCGGACTCCAACATAATATTCTGAAAGGTCGGGAAGATCATGTCAGACTCAAACTTTAGAAATCAGGCATCCTAAGACTTTCACTAAGGAAATACGGATTAATTAATAGTTTTTCTAATGAATACACTCTACTGCTTATGTAGAGCATTTCTTACATAAACAACAAACGCAAATGGCAAGAGACAAACGTATTTTCTATTCCCTACACTACTAATGACATAAGCAGAGAAAAGAGCCTGGGCTCCTTACTGACCAGCGTGGCAGTGGAACAAAGTGGCGGTGCCTGCAGAATCTTATCCACAGTGTGCCATGTAATATCGATAGATATATTGCTTTCAGATCCTAGAGTTGTGTCATCCATTGCAGCAGCACTGATAAGTTCGTACTGAGCAAATCCTTTTGTTGTCACCTAGAATGAACAGATTTTAAAAATCTTTAAAAAACAACACAGCACTGTTGTGTACTCATGCAAAATATTTTTGGAAGCACTTCACACAAAGAAAATATTGGCTAAGGAGAGACAATAATACAAGTCAGAAAGCCCAAGTGTTACTTCAAAAGAGATGATACTATAGCACTGTGCTGATTTTCTAAATAGTATCTACAAAGCTTCCCTAAATCAGCATCATAGATAGAAAATAAATTAAAGCAATGCCAGATGAAAAAGACTTACAACAGATGAATGGTGTTTGACTTTGTGCTCCGTTTTGAGTTCTTCTAGGTTCACAAAAGAGGTTTTATCAGCTGTGGGACCTGCAAAAAGAAGAAAACAAACATGCAAGTTATATTTAGCGTGTAGAATTAATTCTCCAGTAATGCATTCAGCTTCACGTTGTCTTCTAGAAAGAAGTCCCGGTTCTTGCTTTTAAGCTTTTATTTTCAGTAGGATCACATTTAAATGTTTATTAAGTCATTGCACCTGAGCAAAGGTAGGCCTGCACAGACACTGTAGCACTAAGAATATTTACGTTATTTCCACATTGCATACAAATATCTTTCTCTTTTCAAAAAAGCAAACAAGGAATAGAAGCAGTACAAGCCAACATCACACAAAGGCAGCATCCCCACATTAATTTTTCCACACTTTTAAGCCCTCCTCATTCAATTTTGTATTTAAAATTATAACCTTACCATCACATGTAACCATATGAAAACTGATCCCTGTGATTTTGTTTCCAGCTTTGAGAGGCTCAGCTCCAAGCCAGTAAGTATGCTCAGGGTCGGAGCCATCACACCGTATCCAAAGGGGCGGAAGCACAACCAGATCACTGATCTTCAAATGGGTCATGTCTGGATTTTGTGCCATTGTATACAAGGAAATAAGCTGCCTGGGGATGTGAACAGGAAAGAACTGGATATCAGCAAGTATAATAAAATCCAGCTGTTACGTAAAACATTGAATAATACCACAGTAACAACTCCTGGCTGCCCTGCCTCATCAGTAGACATAACACCATTTTACAGAAAGGATGCAGTATCGTTATCATCTTCTTATAGGCCGTGTATGAAGGAAAAGAAATATATCATAATTGGGAATATATTTCATACAATACTTTAATACACACAAAAAATCCTACATCTATAACTGAATTTTAAAATTAAGGGATGTTAAGGGATAAGTTAATTAAGCAAGCAAGTTGCCACGATTCACTACTGTGTCTTGTATTTTAGTAACAGTCGAAAGATTAAATCCTGAGCAGATTTCTCAAACTGAAGCCCTCAGAAGACAAGCACTTCAGTCCTCCTAGGCTTTCTGTGTACACCTGCAGTCAGACAGTCCCCTTAGCACAGGGACAGCTCACAAGTGCTCTTCCAGCACCAGGACTTCAGCTATACTTTGTCGGAAATATTTCTACCAAGGGTGCCATTCTGCAGAAAGAGCAATGCTTGGGTTGTCATTAAACTGGTAAGCAAGTAAAATTCAAGGGATCAAAAATAGAGCAGGTGCTGAATATTAGCATGAGCAGCAAAAGAGAAAAAGGAAAAGTGCATTGAAACGAGCAGGGGGAGGCAGGCGTGTGGGCCTCACTTGGCTCTCTGGACAGGCAGCGCAGCGGGGCTGGTGCCCTCCGTGGGTGTGAGCTGAGAGGTGTGAAGGGCATCGTCTGCTCCCGGCTCTCCCGTTGGGTCACTGTCCTCACTGCGGCCCTGCAAGAGAAATGCACGGCGTGTGGGAATATCTGACAGGAAGAAAACAGTTTAGACGATATTTAGAAGTCTGAAACTAAGAGGAATGCTTACTGCCTGCTGCAGAACATACAGCATGCTGCTTCCATTCCAAAATCTTTCAACGGGACTTTTGCAACTACCATCAATGAAACAGATCTCTACGTCATCCTGGAGGAAAAAATAAATAAATACAAATACACTATGTATATAAAGCTCGGCTGCTCTGAGGCGCGGGGCTGCAGCCACCACACACCGCCGAGAGACAGGGCACCCGTCAAAAACATCTTTTAGTCACTTCATCTCCGTGTTTCTCTCGAGAGCTGCGTTTGCAGACACCGCATAACTCACAGCCGTGGCTGAGGGTGAAGGAATCCCACCGTTTGCCCGGCCGCCTCTCGCTGCCCCTCCTGAGGGGCGTTACCTGAGGCGCCTTTTCCCGCCCACGCGCCGTTCCCGCCGCCCCCCCTGAGCAACGCTCTGAGCACAGAGCGGGGCGGTCAGGCGTTATTCCCGCCCGCAGCTTTACCTCAAAGAGATACGGGCGTTCAGGAACGCTTTTCTTCCCCTCTTCATATATTCTGCAAAAACAATGAATATTAAGGCGTAGCAGTTGCGTTTTGTCGGTGCTTTTTTCCTCGCCGAACGCTCCTTTTATCTGCGTAACCCCCAAAGCACCGCTCCAAACGCAGACCCCCCTCAGCGCCGTGCCCACACGACCGAACCCCGCTCCCTCCGCTGCCCCCGCCCCGCCCCGCACCGCAGCAGCGTGAGGTACAGCCCAACCGCCGCCTCGCGCCGCCGCTCCGTGCCCATCGCCGCGCGCCTCCAGCGCTGCCGGAACTACATCCACCGATAGGGGCGTAATCTTTTTCTTTTTTCTCAGTTTTTTCTTTTTTTCCCGCGCCTAGCAGTGGGTTTTATTCGGTTTTATTCCCTCCGCGCTCAACCCCGTTAAAAAAATAATAATAAATAAATAAATAAAAACTCTCTTAAAAACTTGATTTTGGTGACGGAACGGCCGTCACGCCGAATCCCTCCGCCAGAAAAGAGTCCCTCAGAGCGGGGGGTGGCGGCGGCCCCACGGGGTGGGGAGGGAGGGATTGAGGAGGGGAACGCGGAGCAGCACAGCGCGGGTGCGGGGTGTGGGGGCTGCCGAGGCGACGCGTGAGGGCGGCGGGGCGCGAGGGGGGCGGGACGGGGTGGGGCGCGGAGGGACACCACAGCGCTGGTAGCGGCTGCGCCGCGACGAGATCTTCCTTTTCCGGTTGGGCAGCGGCGAGGCAGGCGGGAGCACGCGGGGTCCGCGCTGCCGTCATGGTGAGGCGCGGCTCAGTGGGGCGCGGGGGGCTCCAGGCGGTGCGGGCGCGGATCGGGACGCGGGGTAGAGCAGAGGCCGGGGGAGCCGGGCCTGGCGGACGGAGTCAGCGCCGCGTGCAGCGCTGGGGCAGCGGGTGCGGGGGGGGGGCGTCCGCCATCTTGGGGCCGCGTGGAGCCGCTGAGCGGAGCCGGGAGGAGGGGAGCGGCCTGAGGGGATCTCGGCGGGTCCGTTTTCGCGGTGTTCTCCAGTGCATCCCCTAAGCCGAGCGACAGGAGCTGCACCGAGTTGAAAGAATGATTTCTTTAGCTGATGTTCCTTATAGCTGTGGGGGTTTGATTGTTTTTTATTAACGTACCTGTTTTTATCCTGAAATAAACTAGAAAAGGCTTCGGTCTGATGCGCTTCAGATCGTGATCCAGTTCCTTCCACCGACCATGCGGTGTGCGTTTGTCTTTGGGCTTCACAGGCTGAGCTGAACTTGTGCGGGCCTCTGGGAGCGGGGCGGCTGCAGTGCGGGGTTCTGAGGCACGCAGAGCTGCTCGGTGGGCACACTCACAGTGCACAGTGCACGTTGGCTGTGATCATTGCAAGAATTAGAGTGGTTGGTTCTGGCAGGCCAGCTTTTATTCATAACCCAAATCTCAAGGCTTTGAGAAACTGATAAACACAGATGGGTTTTGTAGGGGTAGCTGTTCTTAGCAGCAGAAGGGCAGCTGTTTAGAAGGCCTGGAGCTGCAGCTCTAGGCTAACCTTGTCCCTGTGTCTCTGCCATCTCCTGGACTCAAACCTTAGGTGTAGCGTTCAGAACAAGGAACGTGCAGGGAGCTCCACTGTCAGCGTTGGATATTGCTGTGATGATGTAATTTGCGTCTTATCCAGTGTTCAGCGACAGTTGCCTGCTGTTACCATGTTGGCACTGTTGAGCTGCAGACACATTTAATTCTGAGCAATAGCAGAGGGGTTTGAATGATAGCAATTTAATTTACTGGTGCTTAAGAGCTTTTCCTTTTCTTTTTTAGGCTTGCGCTCGACCGTTGATATCTGTCTACTCTGAAAAGGGGGAAGCGTCTGGCAAGAATGTCACCCTGCCGGCGGTGTTCAAGGCGCCCATTCGCCCTGATGTGGTGAACTTCGTTCACACCAACCTGCGCAAGAACAACAGGCAGCCCTATGCCGTCAGTGAGCTCGCAGGTATGGTTTGTCCCCAGAATGGGTGGAAATGCTGCGGTAGTTGTTTGTTTTAATGCAGCTGAGCTGAAAGGGAAAGAAATTCAGAGTCGAAATAAGAGAAGCACCGTTCAGGTAGATTTTGAAGAGAGTGCAGGGAAACTATTCTGATCCTGAGCAGTCTGATTTTAAGTTGTATGAAACGTAACCTTATCAGGCAAAAAACTTCACTGAAATGCTGCGTTTTTTTAATCCCCTGCTCCATGCTGACTACGTAAGACTTTCATCTTTGGCATTTACTTAAAATAAACCTATGCGAATGGCTGTTATCTAGAGTTGCCTCAGAAGCTAGTAGCTGCAAATATCTACTGCTTGCAAAGGAATTTGTGTGTGTGCTTTCAAATTTAATTCTGATGGCAATTCACAAACATCTTAATCTACTGAGAACAGCAGTGCCAATATAGATCTCCATGTTAAAGATCAAATTGAGAAGTGTTGTGTTACCATACTTGATTCTGACCTAACCAGATTCTTAATACTGTAAGAGCTGTTCTACCTGATCAGGATTTGTTTTGCTGAAATGATGAGATTCCACTTCAATGGTCCGTGTTTCTGAACCATATGATAACAGTGGAAGTTCTGATGCTTGGTCCCAAGCTCAACATGTCTGTGGCTTTGGGGAAACAGCAGTGTTGTCACTCTCTGCATTGAACTCTTTTCTTTTGCAGGTCATCAGACCAGTGCCGAGTCTTGGGGTACTGGGAGAGCTGTTGCTCGTATTCCTCGAGTACGAGGTGGTGGAACTCACCGCTCTGGCCAGGGTGCCTTTGGAAATGTATCCTTTGATACCTGTTGTTTGCATCAGGTGTAAATCTCAACTCTTCCAGGGCAAATTATTTTTAATTATCTTAATATGAAATTGAATCCTTGAGGTAATGGCCATCCTAAAACTCTGTGTCCAGATCACTTCTCTGCAAATTCAGACTTGCTTTAATGAACAGCATGATTTCTTCTATCTTTTTTTCACTGCAGAAGCGGTGGGTATGTTGAGTCTCGTGATGCAAACTGTCTTGCCATGATGTCGTAATTTGCGTCTTACTCTGTGCTCAGTGACAGTTGCCTGCTGTCAGTGAACTGGTACAGATGGTTGACGAGCAGTTAATGCTGAGCAAGTGTTAAAGAGGCACATTGGAAAACGTAGTTCTGAAAGGTTGTTCTTAACTGTAGATACTTAGATGTGTCGTGGAGGCCGCATGTTTGCCCCAACCAAGACTTGGCGACGCTGGCACCGCAGAGTGAACGTAACTCAGAAACGTTATGCCATCTGTTCTGCCTTGGCAGCATCAGCTCTTCCAGCCCTGGTCATGTCTAAAGGTGGGAATTCTGAGAATGTTTGCATGGCCTGAGCGGTAGCGGTTACTCTGAGATTACTTGAAATGTTTCTTGTGGGTAATAAATTCCCTTTCAAATTAAGGGTGCGGTACCCTCTTTCAGTACATTGAGTGTTTTTATGTACAAATGGGGATGGTAATTTGAGGGTTTCACTGTGATGGAACTTAGGCACACAGAGGTAGCTCAGCATTGTGTTGCTGACATCTATCTTGTCCTAACAAATTATGGAAAATTAGGTTGAATTTTGAAATAAATGGCAGTTTGGTTTGAGTTCTGTTCATAGAAGCCACAGATCATGCTTAATTTACTTGAGTATTTTTTGAGGCAGGCCAATAAGACTGCACTGAAACTTCTCTGCTGTTTTTAGGACACATGCACATTACATTTCCATTTTTTTACCTTGTATTGTTTCTGAGTGCACAAGGCAATACCTTGAAATGTGTGCATATGACCAGGGTTAGTGGGTAACTTAATGTCATGTAAAACCCCCGTTAGGTCACCGCATTGAGGAGATCCCAGAACTTCCTCTGGTTGTTGAAGACAAAGTTGAGAGTTACAAGAAAACAAAGGAAGCTGTTCTCCTCCTTAAGAAGCTTAAAGCTTGGAATGACATAAAAAAGGTGAGTTGCTACAGGTATGTTCCTGAGAGCACTCATCATTAGGTTCTGCCATAGTTAAATTAAGAATTGCAGATTGTTCTGTATTGGTTTGATGCCATGAAAAAATTTTTGGTAACAGTTGTAGAAAAGAAAGTTTAAGTAGTCACAGTCAGTTTCTTCCTTTGTTGCTTTGCTCTTTGTACTTGGTTCTCTTCATTTCAGTGCTGAGTAACAACACTAACAGCTCAGTCTGCGTCTCTTTTGAGTCTTAAGAATGATGAACTTCTCACTGGTCCGTGTTTCAGATTATCAGTGATGATTGTGAAGTTCTGACTGAAGTGTCTTTGTCTTACTACTGTAATTTGGACTTCTTCAAATACTCACAGATTTCTTTTTTATAGGTTTATGCCTCTCAGCGCATGAGGGCTGGGAAGGGTAAGATGAGGAATCGCCGTCGCATCCAGCGCAGGGGGCCTTGCATCATCTACAATGAGGACAATGGCATCATTAGAGCTTTCCGGAATATCCCGGGTAATTTTAACTTGGGTCTTATTTATTCTTTTTTTTCTTTTTTGGAAGACAGCCCAGAATGATGAGATTCCACTTCATTGGTCCGTGTTTCTGAAACACATGATTTTGTGGAAGTTCTGACTTCTAGCTAAAGCAGCTGTAATTTTATTTCCAAGAATCTGGTTTGGTGATGTTGAGGGATATTTGTGTGTCTTTTACCATCCATAAACTGCCTTTCAGACTGTAAAGATGAGGCTTTTAAGTTTGTTGCTAGAGAAGGCTGGCTTTTTACCTTATTTATACATAGGTTGATATAACTTTGTAGTGTAACAGCTAATAAGACCGTAGCAGTTTCTGTTCGTCTCAGTCCCGTGTTGCTTGCTTTTCATCATAACTGAAGAGGTGTGTCTGTTTTTCTGTAGGAATTACTCTCCTTGATGTGAACAAGCTGAACCTGCTGAGACTCGCTCCTGGTGGCCACGTTGGGCGTTTCTGCATTTGGACTGAAAGCGCCTTCCGCAAACTGGATGATCTGTATGGCACCTGGCGCAAACCCGCCACTCTGAAGAGTGACTACAAGTAAGCATGGTAACACCTGACCCAGCTGCCTGTGGGGGGTAGCAGAATAACCCAGCAGAGCCACAGATTGTCCAGATTAGGTGTGGGAAGTCAGTACTGTTGGTAATTTTCACTAAATGCCATTTTCATCGAATTAGCTGTGTTTTATTTTCCAACTTAAGCTCTGAATGTTTGGTTTGCAGCCTGCCGATGCACAAGATGACCAATACAGACCTTGGAAGAATCCTGAGAAGCCAGGAGATCCAGAAGGCGCTGCGTGCTCCAAAGTAAGAATTTTTAACTAATGCCTACCAAGCTCAATCTGTTCTTAATCATTGCCAAGTGCAACGCTTCGCATTGAGAACAGAAATCCCTGTGCCTTGAGATGTCAGATAACGCTGGGATTTCTTTGGTTCCTGGCTGTAAATACTAGGAATTATGGTCCCTTAAATGAGATTTTAGGAAGGTTTGACATGCTGTGAGCTGTGAAGGGAATGAGATACATCTCTCTTCTTTCCAGGAAGAAGATTCACCGCAGAGTCCTGAAAAAGAACCCGCTGAAGAATCTGAGAGTCATGATAAAGCTGAACCCATACGCCAAAACAATGCGACGCAACACCATTCTGCGCCATGCCCAGAATGTGAGGACAAAGCCTATCATGCAGTCTGAGGCATTGAAGCTGGTTCTATAGACGCTAATGGTTGTGTCTTTTCTTCTTTCTGTTGTAGCAAAAACTCAAGGAGGAGAAGAAAGCCAAAGCCAAGGCCAGTGTCACGTCCAAGGCCAAGCTGTCGGCTAAGGCGCAGACCAAGGCCAAGCCTGCAAGCAAGACTGCAGGGAAGGCTGCAGCAAAGGGCCCGGCCAAAGCGCCAGCCAAAGCACCAGCAAAATCTGCAGCGAAGGCCCCAGCAAAATCCCCAGCAAAGGCCCCAGCGAAGGGCAAGGCTGAAGCATGAGCGGGGGCAGCACTTGGAACACCTGAGCTCAGAAAATCGTGGATCTGCAGCGAATAAATTCTATTGGAACAGTGAGGTGCTTTTGTGGTCTGACAGCGGTGCGTGTTGGGGTGAGGAGCGCGGTTCAAGGTTCATGGTGACAGACTGATGGGCCTTTGGGGGCACTGTGAGCACACGGGGGAGAGAAGCGTGTTGTGGTGCTGTCCTGTCCAGGGGAGGTGGAATCCAGCAGCAGCAGTGAGCCTTCATGTGAAATCACAGGCTGCTGTTCTAATGGATTGTGTTCTATGGGCTTTGGAGGGAGCTTTGTGTAAAGGTTCTGAATTCCTCTTGCAAGTGCATGTCTGAGTTTGGGGCTGGGAAACGTTCAGTGGTGTGCGCCCTGCGGCGCCCATTCAAATGGAATCGTAGGAGAAGGGGCGGTGCAGAGCTCCTTAACCCCGGGGCGGAGCTCTCAGGTTGCGCCCTTCACGCTGTGCTACGTAGCTCAAGCGGCCCTATTGCTGCCAGTCCGCCTGTAGGGACGTACCGGAGCGGCAGCTCCGCTCTCCTTCCGCCGCGCGGGGGCGGCCGCAGTGCGGTACGGAGCGGCGCTGCACCCCACCGCGCCCCCCCCGCCCGGCGCTGCAAATGGCGGAGCCGTGACGTCACGCGGCGCTCTCGGGCCGCTCCGCGCCCTCCCGCCCTCAGGGGGGCGGTGCCGCTCTCCGCTTCCCGCCCGCGGGGTTACGTGGGCGCGGCCGCCGCGCTTCTCGGGAGCGGAGAGGAGGGGCGGCCCGCAGGGGGGGCCGGGCCGGGGCGGCGGGCAGGATGCTGAGCCGCCTGCAGGAGCTGCGCAAGGAGGAGGAGACGCTGCTGCGGGTGAAGGCGGCGCTGCACGAGCAGCTCACCCGGCTCAAGGTCGGTGGTACCGGGCGGGCGGGCGCCGATCCCCGGGAGCGGAGCGGGACGGGCCGTCCTCTGCCGCGCGGGGGAGCGCCGGGGTGCGCGGCGCTGTGCCGCGGCCGTCTGACGGCTGCGCTGCTGCCGCTTCGCCGCGGTGTCACGAGAGGACGCCGAGCGCCGGAAGCGGTTCATCTCTCCGTGAGCGGCCCGCGGTGACCGCGCGGCCCTCGTGGCGTTCCCTCCTCGCAGGTGGAGGAGCTCGCGCTGCAGTCCATGATCCGCTCCCGCGAGGAGGACGTGGCCGCCGCCCCGGGCGCGGAGGACCCCCAGCAGGTGAGGCGCCGCGCCGCGTGGGAACGGGAACGGCCCTTCGCTTCTCCCATCCCTGCAGTGCTGCCCCCGGGGTTGGGAATGGCTGCCGTGTGTCGGCACGGCTTCGGTGTGCGGTGTGTGGGTCTCGTGAAGCGTTGTGTCGGATGCCTTTAAATGGTGGTTGGGGATGTGGATACAGTCGGAACCTTCAACTGAACTGCCTGAAAGTCTTCCATGGAGCACTGCTGCTCATCGCTTCGATGGGCTCTTGGGGCCGACGGTTGCAGTGCTGCCATCTGTAACGGGCGGTGAGGGCTCCGATCTCACAGCAGCGTAAGTTGGGCGCTGCTCCTGGGGCTGCCAGCCGTGAGTTACGCTCTCTTGTCCTGACAGATCCTCGGGCAGATGGACAACGAGGCTGCTATCAATCAGACCGAATTACAGCTGAGCATTCGAGATCATGAAGAGGAGGCGGAAGAGGAGGAGGAATCGGATTCTTGAGGGAGAAAAGAGTCAAAGACGGTTTTTAATACAGACTCAGGAATTTCTTCTCCATTCTTGCCAACAGACATTCATGTCGTGCTGTGTGGGCTGTATGACATGCTGGGCTCCTGGAGTCCCAGGAGGTTACCTCTGAGGACACAAATGCTCCAGGCTTGGCAGACTTTGAATTAGATGTTAAAAGAATGAGAACTTGCTGCACCAGTATGTAGCATAATCCGTTTTGCAAACCTAACATGTAGCTTCTTACATCTTTATACAAGGTAAAAGTCGTTAATTGAGTCTGGCTAATTTAACACAGTAAAAGCAATAATTTGTCCATTCTTATTTGCTGTCGCTGAAAAATAAAACCAGGCCGCCGAGGCTGGTTGTGAACCAATGATTATATAGTAACCTCATTTGCTTAAACTGGGAACTTAAAGATAGGCAGTGAGAAAAGATGCGTCCAGCAGCGTCTCCGGGCTTTCTGCTGCAGTGCTTTCAGTGACAGAGGCACCTCAGCATCCATGTCCTGTAAGTGTGGCCCACAGAAGCTGTAGTTGTTCTCTCTGCAGGAGCAGCAGACAGCGCACTGCTGCCCTGGTACTGAGTGCAGTAGCAAGGGAGCTCTCGTGTCCCTACAGGTGCTGTTTTTAAGTACTGTCAGGCTGATGTAACAGCCACGTTTTTCTTATTGCTCTTTCAGCACAGCAGTTAATTGGCCTTTTACTCTTCCACAAACTGTACGGTAAGAATTAGTCCATATTAGTTGTAATAAGGAACTAATTTTTTTTTTAATTATTTTTCTTTCTCCCTTAGAGTGAATTTGTAGTTCAATGCCAGTCTGCCTTCCACTTTAAAGTTACGTATAAGGAGTATGAGAGATTAAAATTTACTTGGAAAGTGATGCAAAGTCCCTTCCCAGCGTCCTTAATGCTACAGTGACACGTTCATACTGCTCCTATAGGTACACAGTGTGTTCTTCCTCTTCATGGGATGCGGACACCAAGTGGAGCAGTTGGTTATTTGAGCAGTTCTTAAAGACTTGCTTTGAAGCATGCAAAATCAAACTCTGTTAAGCTGATGAAAAGCAGACAACTAAAAATAACATCCTTAGCCACTTTATCAAACTGTCTTATCAAGAAAATAGCCACAGCAATCCAGGTTGGTCACTGCACAGCCAGCTAAAGGTGCTATTACTGTCTCTGGCATTAACAGCTCAGAGAAAATAAAACCAACCATTATCTGGAGTTTACCTTTAAGAGCAGGAAAAGAACAGAGGAAAGCATCCAGTATTGTGGGTGTCATCAGAACACTTGCTTCAACCTCCACTAACTTCCTGCCACTGTTTGAAGAGTGTATTTGGCTCTTATTTGGCTTGTAGCTATTGGAATAGAACTTCAGAATGTAATTCCAGCTTCATCCTGTACTAAAGACTAATTGTTTTTTTGACAAGCCTGGATGTCCTAATGAAGGAGCTTGGAATGTGAGTTCAAAACATTTGGCAAAGCCTTCCTGAGACTCACAGGAGAAAAATAAAAAGCCTGAGCAAGAAATGTTATGGCTTGGAGTGTCAAATGGTTCTTTGGAGGCAGATGGAGAGTTGGTTTGTAAGCATCTCAGTAGTCAACCCCTCTTGCACAGTGCAGTGCCCAGCATGTTTGTGGCACTGGGCTCAGCCCCATCTCAGCACAGGAACACCTGATTCCTGCCACACCTCTGCAGAGCACCTCTGGAGCTGCTGTTCCACCTCCAGAGACAAATTTTGACCTTTGAAAAAGTGTTATGTGGCCCCAGCAAATTACCAAATAGCTTTCATGTCTATACTGCATCTTCTTTCTCCCTGCTGCTTTTTCTGAACCAGGACCTTTGAAATAAAGTCCAGCAATCTGCTCTCCGTGTTGCAATGAAGTACTGTTGCTGCTGTCCAACTACATGTAACTGTACTTACAGTGTTCAAGTTGCTGCTGTAGGTGGCACAAAGAAGTAAAATCAGCTTCTCTGTCTAAAAAGTTGTTGTCCACATGCTGCATATTTACTCTATCAAGTAGGAAAAAGTACTGTTATAGTCCTTCAGGGTGTTAGTGTGTCTATTTCACGTATATGAAGAAGATAGAGAACAAAGTGCACATAATATGGCACTAATTAAGATGAAGGTCTTGGTGAAGTTTTCCTTTTGAGTTTAAAAGAAAAGCTTCAAATTACTTGATAATATATTTATTAAGAGAAACCATTGCTAAACATCTGAGAGAATAAAACAATAGAGGTTCTTCATACATTTTAGACACCAAACACAGCTGTCATGAATCTTAAGGTTAAAAGAAAGCCCAGATCTTTGTCATGATTCTGTAGGACGCTTCTGAGAGCTAACCTTTAAAAATCAATTGGAAAGACATATATCACTAAATCCAAGTATGATGATACATTTTAAAAATAAATATAGAAATATGAACAAGTCTACAAGTAGGATACTGCCCTGTCCATCCCAAGGAATGCAGAGCTCTTGCCTTCTTTACCTGGAAAGAGTGATCTCTACACAACACCAAATTGGAACCATTAGGCCTAACTTCCAAGATACAGTTTGGCAGCAGCAAAAGCATGCTCAACAGATACAGTTTTGGAGCATCCCTACCCCTTTTTTTGCATGGGAGATTAGGTAAGCATGACTGAAGTACCAACAGTTTACAAAGAGTCTTGATAAAGTTCAAACAATCCAGGGGTAAATTCCCCCCCAGTGATATTTTCATTAAGAAAGAATATCCATAATTCCATAATCACTTAAAATCAGCAAGCACTGTAACTTAAACATTTTACATTTTGGTCAGCAAACAAATGTAACCCAGTACAATACCAATTAGTTGATGACAAAATTGAAAACAATTTGGCACATGCTATAAAGACATTCTTCCTTAAGAGGTGAAATACATGTTTGAACAGGTACAAGCTTAGGAAATAGGACCAAAGTAGCGCTGTTAACAGATGTACGGGACAGGATTTGCTCTTCCACATTCAGACTCCAGCAGCATGCGTGGGTGTACTCGGTTGGTTAAGGCCTATGGTTGAGCAAAGCCATCCTGCAAAATCCACCTCCTCTGCTTCAGATCTCTTAATGAAAGCGTGAATCTTAGCAGAGGAAAATGAAAGTTACTCAAACGCTCAGCAAGGCAACATGATGAAGTAAAGAATCATTTTAAATGAGCTACAATAAGTGATTTACTTTCTGTATTTATGCTTGCCAAATTGTGTAGCAAGCTGAGGGTGACCAGTAGAGCTCTTCTGCAGGATTCATGAAATAATCAGCATATGAAGCATCCATATTGCAAAGTATTCCAGAAGAATCCTGCCTACACAGTGCTTATTGAAGGCACAGAACACGGTAAGAACGTGGCTCAGCCACTTGGGATAACACGCTGTGGAAAATGTCTGCTTTCAGATGAGGGCTTTTTGTAACAGAAAGAATTTGATTGTATTTTGCAGCCTTATTTACTATACAGCAGCATCAGGGCACAGAAACATTTGTTTTCTGCAGCCCTAGCATTAAACCTGAGGCCATGAGAAGATCCAGTGAAAGTCATTTCACGTAGAAAAAAATGCAAGATTTGTTTCTGTCTAGTAGTACTACAGATTTTGCAATGCCAAGGTGATGAAAGAAGAGAAGCAAGTTTCTTTCCCAGAAACTGCTAAAACTTCATTTAAGTAGTCCATAAGGTTAGTAGAATTTGGTTCAGTTATGCCCTTAAATACTTTATGATTGGCTAATTAACCAAAGTAAAAGCTATTTTGCTAATCAACCAAATGGCAGACTGCAAAACCAGTATGGGGCTCCTCAACAGTCCCTGTTTTAAGGCTGTGTAAAAGCCTGAGGCCTCTAGATCTCTGGATAAGACAAGTGCTCCCTCCCCCCAAAACTGTTTGAGCTGTGTCAGGAGGCACAAGTGACATTCTAGGCCGTATGCTCTGACCCTACTCTCAGCTCAATTGAGGAACCCAACCCGTATGGAATAGTGTTGCATTTCAAGTTAAGAACTTTCACTTACCATCAGCTGCTTCAAATCAGCTCTCTCAGCAGGATTTTTAATTAAACTACGAAAACAAAGCATTACACAAGTTACACTCAAAATTAAGATCAGGTTAGATTGTGTTGGTATACTGTTTTTGTCCTGGGAAGACACCGCTCTACATAAAAGCATGAGGTAATGTAAGCAACTGCCTCTGTAGATTTCACAGGTATTTTAGGTATGAAATCCTGAGTCATGCAGCATTGTTCAGTGGGGGCAGAAGTGAGAGTACAGAACCAAGCTGTAGAGATCAAATCTGCATTTAAATTCAACAGTATCACACACTTCTATCCTTCAAGTCTTTTACCTAAGTCTTTTCCAGCTCAGTATATTCAGAATCACAGTATCTAGTAGTTGTTCTTTTGTGTCACTGTTCTTTCTGGTAGAAATAGCTAATAACAGAACTAGCCTTTTTTTTTTTTTTTTTTTTTAAGAAAAAACTTATCCATCTTGAATGAACTACTTTCCTTAGAACTGATCATACTGGTCCAGTGCTTGGAAAAGTAAAGAGGTGAGAAAACAACAAGCGTGATAATGGTTCAGTGAACCGTTAGGGAGGGAAAAAAGCATCTGGAGCATGCAAGACTACTGCATCACATGGAATGCTCACTGCAGAATGCTCTGCACCTTACTCATAGAAGTATGGATCCTCTTATAGAAGAGCTTTGCATGATCAGTCCTTTTAAGTACTGCAGTGTTTTCAATGCTGAGAAAGTACTAATTTAGAGATGCCACAGAAGCAGAGATCATATCTTAAAGAGTGGAACACCTCCTAGCTTTGGGGTTCTCTTTGAGTGCATATGTTGTCAAGCTGGTGCTATAAAACAAGCTTTAGGCACATTAGCAGAGAAAATACTTACCATTTGTTAACAAAATCTTGAAATTCAGAACCAAAGACACCATTGGGCAGTTTTGGAGGTGGCTGAAAACAAATTTTAAAAGTCCATCAGTTAAAGCAGAACAAATGATGCTGTACAACCTACCCAGAGTCTACCAGCTAAGTCCAACATCTGAATAAAGCTGCCCTAATGCTACCTATGCCTTCTTTCCAGAGTTGAGCTCTGAAGCAAGTATCAGGCAGACTCGCAGACTTCAGTTTTCAGGCTGACAGCCCAAACAAGGACGTGTCTCATACTGCAGTAATACACATCAGATAACCTGACTTACCATAACATTACTCCTATATTGCATCAAATTTTGTACTTTAGAAGTTTACAATTAAATTAGTGCAGATAGTTGATTACCTCATTGACGATGTAATCCAGAAGTTCAAAGATTGCCATTGGGGGTCTGCTGTCTGGTCCATAGGCTAAGAAGAAATAAGGTAAATGGGATAAAACAGCATCACTCTGGAGTGGTAGGGCTGTTTTCAGAAGCTAACAGGCATATGCTTGATTCCTGCATGGCGGGGTTTCTGGGCACACAGTAAATTAACAGGGAGAAAGTGGAATAGCAACAGAGTAATACCAGTAAGAGTAATACCAGGGTAGTTCCAGGAGAGATCATTATTATCAAGTCTGATCCAAATCATTAATTTCACTGAGAATCTTCCTATTGTACTTGGATATCGTCACATCTTTGGAGATGAACCGTACCAACAGAATGCATCTTAATGGCATTCAGAAATAGAATGGTTATTAGCATAAGGACATCTGGTCCTTGATTTCCAATACTTCCTAATAGTGAGACTGAAGCAGGTGCCCTATCCAACCTCGTCTGTTAATTTTTATTTACTTAAAGTATAAAGCCACATTATGCAGATCAATTCTAAATAAGCAACAACTTAAGCTTACAGCAAAGCGTATCAGAAAATAATCTAACTGATTTTATATCTTAACATCAGTTTTGTATGTCTTGGACACTGCAGAGATGCCTCGGTGGTACAGATGACAGTCTACTTGGTATGGCTCACATTGGCTTGGTTCACTGTTAACTGCTTTATTTGCCTCTCACACTGGAACTTACAGCTCATTGGTCGACCAGGTGTTCTTTGCCTGGGTGAGGTCTCTGTGACTGGAGAATCTCCCTCTACCGGGCAGCCAAACATCAACTCGAGCTCCTTAGAGTCAGGAGGAGGAATCGGGTATCTGCCAATGGCCATTTCTACCAGAGACAGCCCCATACTCCATATATCTGACTGCACTGAATAATGAGTTCCCTGCAGTCTTTCCGGCTACCAGAAAAAAAAAAAAAGGAAAAGAAAATGGAGACACAGTAAAGTACTGTAACAAAGAAATTTAAAGTTCCATTATATAATAGCCTGAATAAAGCAGGTGATGCAACCCCCATACATGAGTGTGACACGTTTCAATGAGCGACACAACTTCCTATTTCAGAAATCTCATCCACAGCTCCACAATTTCTACAAACTCTGTATTACCCTACAAATAAATGAGACTTACAAGTCACACTACCACACTGCTGTTTTACATCTTTAACATGATATCTAAATGCTGCAACTACTAATAGTGATGGGATAATTAAAGAACAAGGAAACAAAACTAGTAAGGGCAACTAAGCATTCACCTGGCTTCTCTGAACCAGGTTTTATGTTTTGGGAAAGAGAGGGAAGGTACATTTATGTATGGGTCCAAAAGTGATGTGGTGTTCAAGCAATAACCCTGTGGTCTCTCATTCTTGTCAGCTGATACCATTCACATAGTTCCCTATAGAAGACATGTATTAATGCAAGGGCTATTAAATGTACAGTCATACTTCAGTTCTAGATCCATATTCAAATAGCTTCTAAATAAACTGTTGAGCTTTGTAATCCACTGATGTGGCAGTGAAGTGTAACAGAAACATCAGCTAGTTGGAAACCATTTGGATAAACCACGTGATTCCTGAGCTGTGGTTAAAGATGCCCCAAAAGGAAAATATACAAATGTTCATTAAATGTAAGTGTAAGGAAACCTGCACAATATGTATATTTAAAAATCTAGAAAATGTATTCAAGTTAGGCTCTGTTGATGGCACACACCTTGTTCTTTTGCATATAACAACTCTCCAGCTGTCATTTTAAGTTGTATGCTAAGGGAGATACCACAGGAGAAGGTACTTCAGACAATATTAAAAGAATAAAAATCACAGTCATGGCTTGGACTGAGACACAAAGCAAAGCTGAATCTCAGTCTCTTAGAAACAAGAAGTTGAAAGAACCTGAAGGTAGGCAGCACTCTGCTCTTATTCTTTCTACCAGAAGGAGGGAAAGTCAGTAGCATGCCAAAGGCCTCAAAGAGATTTTTTATTAATGCTGTTAGCAACAGCCTCTAAGTGCGTGTGGGAACATAAGCCACAGTTATTTCAAGTATGTTACCCATATTAAATGGCAAAATAAGAGTAGACTGGCTTTGATGTAGAAATGCAGGTCCCATGCTGAGCAGAAGCAGCATTATTATGCTTTTTGTCCTTTAAGTTCAAGCCCACAGTTTCAATTCTACAGCAGGAACTCTGAACGCTCTGATTTTATGAGGTAATTGGTTGCATGCTGAACAGGTAAGTACATTAGAATAAGAGATCTTTTATTTCCATTAGCGATGACCTTCACATAATGCAGAGTTCCCTGAAGAGCAAGTTTCAAGGTACCCCTTGTGAGCAGGAATAAAGAGCTCACTGCCAGAAGTCACAAAGCAGCTGCTATGGCCTTGCCCACAATAGCCACTCCCATGGTTTTCCTTGCTACTCAACCACGCTGAGTTCTCAGGAGCAGACACAACAGACCCACTAACGAGGGAGCAGTGTGCTTCCCTAAGTGACTGCAGTAGAAAGCTGGAGCGGAAAGCACTAGAATTAAAGAAGGAGGACAAGACATAAATACTGGTTTTTGGAAATAGTAACTGCAAATGCATTAACCAACTGGATTCTGCAATGTAGATGTAACTGCATCTCTCCTGTAGTGTTAGGAAAATATCCCACATGCTTGGCTTCTCTTGCCACAGTTCTTCCCCCCCCCCCCCCCCCCCCCCCCCTCCCCCCCACATCTCCAGTGTGGTATCATCCTGGAATATTCCTGGAATGCAGGAAGTGAAACAAACTATGAAAGCAGTAGAAATAGCCACAACAGCTGGTTTTGTGTTTGATTAGTTGTGATAACTCTACCAGAATGCACAGTGAGCTCAAAGCTATCAAATCTGTACTTACAGACATGTAGGAGCGCGTGCCAACAAATGAGTTTGCCATAGAATCTATCAGTTGTCCACTGACACCAAAATCACAAAGCTTGATCTCACCTCTAGAGTTTACCAAGATGTTAGATGGTTTAACATCTGGAAAAAAAAAATGGATGGATGATTTTATATTTATAACAGATAAAAATGTGGAATTTGACAATTGCCATGCATCTAACTATGCAGTAATTCCTGTCCCTTCTGTAAGCCATTCCAGAGAAGAGAGCAGGTTCCCTACCCAAGCCCAACTCATGGGCTCTCTTTAAATATACGTAAGTGAAATTAAACTTCTTGAAATGCAACTGCAAAAAAAAAAAAAAAAAAGCACACTTCACAGTGAATAGGAAGAATTCAGTCTAGGAACTTGTCCTGATTAAAAACCCAGCAGGGAGAAGAAAAAAGAAACTAGAAACCAAACACAAGCAGATGTTTGCTGGTGCAGGAAAACAGGCGGCATAGATAGGAGATTCCCAGCTACATGGGAGCCTTCAGCTGATGTTCTCTGTGAAGGCAAAGTAGAAAGTGGTGTCTGCAAAATCAACTGGAAGCACTGCAGAGCCTGAACAAATTCCAGAGGCCATATTTGTTGTGGGGCAACACATCCATGCACCTCTATTACTTCAATTCAGTATAGACAAATCCCCGTTTACCTCTACAGCTCATGAATATTTCGTGTTCATAATTAAAGGGCAAAAAATAACATTAGTGTTCCACTGCCAATGAACCAGATGATGTTCTCCTTACAAAAAAACATTCTAGAAACCATCTGGTCTTTTGAAGACCTAACTTTTACCTGTAGCATTTTGCTAGCTTATATTTAATTACACACCACAACTTCCTTACAATAGCACAGCATGTCATGACTACCCCCTGGCATTGTATACAAAATCTGCCCTTCCCAGAGCATTTTCATTTCTCTCAAGGCCTCTGGTGTGATCAGCATGCCATGTTAAGAATGCTGCTGTCTTTCCAGTCCTCTAAACGCAGCCTGCAGTGCTATTTTAACTCCAGAGTGCCTGAGCACTTAAGCAGTTTCTCTGGAAACCAAAAAGATCTGTAATGCCAAACAAAACAGGAATGCCAAGGTATCCTTCAAAATGTGTGTTCTATCATGCAAGAAAAGGAAAAATCTGGAAAGGAAGAGCAGGTGTTCTACAAAAGCAAAGTACATAGCTTTTAAAGAAAGTGAAAGGACCTCTCATGCATCACTGTGGGCTATTCAGCAGCAGGGCTGTGTAGTTCTGGAGATGCTCTTAAGTCTGTCCAGACAGGTGGGTATGGGGCACTTTGCATTAACAAGCTCCCTCTTCAAAGAGAATTTCTGGGATTTATAGGCTGTCATGGAACTTCGATGAGGTGTGCCTCCTCTGTCTGAGCCCTGCTCAGCCTCACAGGAGCAGAAGCTAGTTCAGGATGAAAGAGTGAAGGCCCTGGACATTACTGTAATCATTCTTTCTGTAGGGAAGGTGACTAGCCAGACGCTCAAGAATGTCTTAGAGCACATTATGGGCATCTTACAATCACCCAAACGTTTAAAAGAATGTACAAACTTGTTGCCACAGGTTCTCAGCCATGCAACTATCCTCTGAACACTCAGAGAGGCACAGTCCAGACACCCAAGACAGGAGGGACATCATACATGTCACAATTGAAAATGAAAAGGGATGTAGCAGCTAAGGTCAACATCTATCACACATATATAACCAGGAATCTTCTGAGAGCTTTCCCACATGATGATTCCTATTTTAAGTAATTTCCCAGGGCAGGATCTTATGAGAATGACCTGGAAACTATTACACTAGAACAGACTGTTAACAGCAATCCCTCTGTGCTGTACCTCCTGCCTTGGAGCTGTAGGCTGCAACCAGAGCTCAGAAACCTCACAGAGCACTTCCGTGCAAGAGGAGACTTTCCAGACATAATTATAACTCAGACTGTGCTTAAAAAGAGAGTGCTTAAAAAGAAGTGAACTTTGATTAATTTATAGTATTTCTATTTATTCAGAGACAAAAAAAAACAGCAAAAAGTTTGTGTGTATTAAGAGCAAAGTGTTTTGACGAGCAATTAGAAACAGGACATTTATTTCCTTCTCATTTGCTGCCTTCCGGTGTTAACCACAAAAGCATACCAGAGCACACAAGTAGCACATCTATACAAGTCACTGTTACAATTATCTTTATTTAACAGAATAGAAGCTGCTGTGAGACAACACCTACCATGGTCATGCTCATTGCTCCCTTCCTTTTCTGTGCCTGTTTGTATCCCACCGTTTGTCTTTTGAGCGTTTGGCAATTTCTACCTTGTCTTTTCAGAGAACCCAAACAAAGCACAGTAGTCCAGATGAGCTCGCAGTCTATAAAAAGACTATTTTCCATTCCCTCCTTAATAACCCCTAATGACTTCTTCCTTGAGCTGTCTGTAATGACATGTGAATGCTTTGCCTTAGAAGTCACAGCTAGTTCAGGCCACATCTGTACACGTGAGCACACTAAACTGAGCCTCATGATGAGCAGCAACCACATCCCATTTTTGGGGGGTTCTTTATGATTGTCACAACTAGTTTATCAATCCAAGAAAATGCATCATTAACAAGTTCTGCAGATTTTTTAATTTTATTCCTTCCTTTCAGCTCAGCATTATTTGTCTAAAAGCAGTCTCTTGCATTCAGGATGCAGGGCACTATTTCCTGCAGATGATCACAGAGAAGCTGTTAACATTTTGCCATAAGACCCTTACCCTGAAGTGCACTCCTGTCCTTGATGACATCGTAGCAGTCCTTTGTTTCACTGCCCCACACTGATGCCAAAATCTCAGTTGCCGTCACTATCCTCTGCTGCCATCAACCACACCAACGCAGATCTTCACTCTCTACTCAAAAGTACCCATTCTCTTAAAATAAAATAGTGCTTTGATGGTGTCGCATAGCCCAAGAAAAACAGGTTCTCCTTAAACTGTCCTTTATGCACTGCTCCATTGAGCAGTCCACTTTAACAGTAGAAGCTACACAAAACATTAGAGGCTGCTGACAATCTCATTTAGACTCATTTTCCTTCCCCCTCTGTTTCTGCAACAAAAGACAATGAACATTTGATTTGTAAACTGTACATTCATGGCTGAGACCAGTCAAGGAATCAGAAAACAAGCAGGATGCCTACAAGGTTCCAAGGATGCACAAAGACTCCCCCAAACCTTATTTTCCAGTCTTGCACACTACCAAAACCAGACATTGAGAACCACACACTGATCTGCTGGCTATGTAACAGCTGTTTTGGTTTAGAACAGCTCTCCCCCACACCTCCTTTTTGTATGCTTACATTTTACATCTTACCACTAAGAGACATTTTACAGCATCATCTACCTCTGCTCCTCCCAGTACACTCTCTCACCAGGTCATTGCAAACTGTTGCTGATATTACGATGCCAAACGCATTGATGGACTGAATTGCTCCCTGGTTACCACAGACCTTGCTCTCGTCAGATTTAAGGAGGGTTTTTTTTTGCTCTTTTGCATGCTAGCGTTTAGTGAGGTTATCTATTTATAAGTCTCCTGCTCTCACCACAACACAAAACCAAAATCCTTGTTAAACCAGGCCCAACCCTGGAACAAGCCATACATGTCAAGTGTTGGTCACACCATGTCAGTGCAGGACCGATAATCAGAGTGCACACTACAGAAAGTGGAGAAAGTAGAACAAGTCCCCAATGATTACAGCTATGTCTCCAAAATAACACTGACTCAGTTACAACACAAGAAACATGCTTTTAGTAGTACTATTTATTTCAGCTGCGATTCAAAAATGAAGCAGTCTGGAAAAACATAACTACCAGAAAGAGCTTCACCTGCACTAGAAGGGTTTTCCCAGGTCAACATACTGCTATTGTTATGCTGCAGAACTGGACTCAGCTTGGCTTTGCAAGATAGCCCCCTTAACCCAGGGCTGTGTGATTCCAAGAGTTCTTAAAGAATAAAGTCATAAAAAAGCCTAAGAATGGAAAATGGAGATGTAAGAACTTATCTCTTACAAGTGGCTTCGCAACTACCATCAGAAGTCTCTAGGAGTCCCCAGTCTCCTTTCTCCAGCATAGAGCTTTATTTGATTGCTTTAAAAAAATTAACAGTGATGCATAATAAACACAATCTACATCACATAGAAGGTGATCATACAACAGATTGCATAAATCAGACTTGGCCAGCAATTAGCAAACATACTCAGACACATTAATGTCTGATGAAGATATTTTTACAGTCTCAAGATTTGTCTCATATGGTACGAGACTCACCGAACAGCTGGCATGCTGTACACATACTGCACAATCACTGCATGGGTGGTGCCATTCAAACCAAGTCAGGAAATGCTCTGTCTTCAGCATACATGAGTCAGGAATATGGGAATTTGTTACCTTATTGTGTCAAGTGTCATTTTTCTTTCATGGAACATGTCACAGATTAATGGAAGAGCTAGGTTTCTAAAAGGGCAATTATAAGCTGAAAATAAGGTAGGGCATTTATTTTACAGTAAATTAACTGGCAGTACAGAAATGACAATTTGATGCAACTACAGAAAAAAATGTTTTTAAAATTCATTAAGTATAGAAGTAATTGTCCTGCAAGACAAATGTTTATAAGTGGTATGCAGGACCAACTTTTACAAGTCAGTACATAAAATATGGTTGAACAACTCAGGCCCTTTAATATATTCCTATCTTGCTTGCAAAGCGAGTATCCCTGTCTCAAGTTAGATTCCCAGCTCTAACACAACTCCCAGCTACACAAGCAAGCCTGGCAGCAAGCAGTTTCAACCAGAGACAAATTCTGTGTGCTATAATGTAAGCATACATAAACTCAGATAAAGTAAGGATGGTAGAAGCTGAAGACAGATGACAGTTGTAGTAAGAAATGTTAAGTTTGTTTTTTTAGCAGCATAAAGCAATGAAAAAACTCAAAAAAAAGCCCTCTGAATTAAAATCCTATTGAACCACAAGGAATTTAGCATGGAAGTATTTTTAACTGGAATAAAAAATTATATTGAAGGAGACTTGCAATATAAAATTTTATCTCACCTCTGTGCATTATTTTATGCTTTTCTCTCAGATATGTGAGTCCTTTTATTACCTG
Source organism: Gallus gallus (assembly GCF_016699485.2). Lineage (NCBI taxonomy): Eukaryota > Metazoa > Chordata > Aves > Galliformes > Phasianidae > Gallus > Gallus gallus. The sequence goes on along the minus strand of NC_052541.1, from coordinate 18,516,574 downwards.
AAAACAAGTAAAATAAAAGTTTTACATTTATGAAACAAAAGATAATTGCATGTTTTTCTTCTGCAAGGATTCTAACGGAATGTTAACGATATTTTGGGGCTTCTGCTACGTTAACATTGCAAGTGAATATTTTGTTTAAATTTACCCCTCCAGCTCATACTAAAAAACAGACTCAAGAGGATCCTCAGCGTAAGCTTTGCATACACACAGCTTGCTGCACAGTAAATACTAGAAGGATAATACTAAAAAAACAATTAATGAAATGATGCTTCTGTTCTTATCCAGAAGCATCCACTGATATAAAAGAAAACAAAAGTGAATGCACTGAAGCGTGAGTTGTTCTGGGCTACCAAATAGTGACACATACAGAGATTGCATTCTTTTAAAAGAAAACACACTTTAAAACCCAGGAACACTTCTCTCTGCCACATCTTTCAGTCCTGGAGTGGCTGCTTCCTGCATTACTGAGCTGAGATGCACACCCACCCACCCACCGCCTCTGGGAGCGCTGAGCACACTTACTGCAATGCTGACTTTGCCCAGTATCTGCTCTGGAATTCTTCCAGCCTTTTTCAGCACTTGATCCAATGAGCCACCATCCTGGGAATAAATGTTTCAGTAGTCAAGCTTTATCCAAATTTCTCTAAAGTATTTTAAATAAGACTATAGTCTGAAGATTAAATTTAGTGAGAAATGTTACTTTTCACATTTAACATTGTTATGATGCATATCTGAAAAAAAAAAATCATTCCTCAATGGGAATTACTCAATTTTATGGTTATTTTTTGGCCAGGAACAGCATCCACACTTCACATAATCATCTTTGGTACGAGTATTTGCATGGCCTGACACTTGTTTGGAAGGGCTGCCCACAAACAGCTGTTGACCAAACGTTGCGAGTTCTACAAAGTGTCTGCAAGTCACAGCTTGATGCACCATCACACAGTATTCTTCTCTTCCCCTCAAAAGGTGGAATAAGGAGGACTGCAGTACAGAATATTTTGTTATTGATCACCAGGGTGCAAATACTGGAAAAATATAGAGCTGCTTCTCAAATATATAGGTGTTAATGGCACTGTGATAGTAATTAGATTTGTCCCCCTCATCCCCAGAGTAGATCCTACAGAGAGGAAATTGACTTCTATTAGCTCTGTGCATCTGGAGTGATTGCCAGCTTCCAAGGGAAGAAAGCACCGCAACACAAATAAATGTGTCATGGTTTTATGGCTTTTCCATTGGTATTCCACATAACATCACACAGCACACTGGAAGTTAAAGAGTTAACGATGTGAAATATCAATGAGAAACCATAAAACCATGACAAAATGTTTCTTAAAGTTCCACCATAAATAACAGCCTTACTAATCTTAAGAGGTTAAATAAATCAAATGCATGCACTGATATCCCAAGCAACGTAAAATACACTGCACTGTTGCTAAGGGCATCTAAGAAGGAAAACTGACTTAGTATTTTGAGTATCTGAAACAACAAAAGGCTTGTGCATAAATTTTAGATTCGTTCAAATAGAGACCACACAAAGAAACTAGAATGTTATCTCTCAAATTTAAAAGAAAGAAACAAAAAAAGACTATCTTCCAGTAACAGAGACAGAAATCCAACATGACCAAATAATTTCCTTCTGCCTTAACCCACCCTTCAGCAGTTTGCATATGTAAATGGTGATGAAAGGAGAAAAGCTAGAATAGAAAGCTTTAGAATTTGAAGACTAACACCTAAAAGTCTTATGAGAAAGGAGAAGTAATAAGAAAGTCCTTCACTTCATTAAAAGAAAAAAATGCACCAGCAGATGGGTAAATATATACATAAATGTACAAATGTACATAAATACAAATAGATGAAGTATTATACAGGCAGATTGCACTTTTTGACAGCTATCTCTGCCAAGACACTGTTGTATTAGCAAATCTCTTGCAGAAGAGAAAGAACTCTTCTTATCCCCTGAGGAATAGCTCTAATACTGAAAGAGGTTCAATACAACTCAGCTGCCTGGAAGCGCTGGCTGCAAACATCAGCATCTTTCAGGAACAGACTCCAACCTTTCTGAATGTTAAATACCTGCTGCTAAGCAAGACTAAGCATTCATTTTGAATTCATGCACCTAAATACCAAACCCCTAAATTGTCAGTTTCCAGGCCTTTTCCACCTGTAACTTGTTTGAACATGTTTTGCTGAAGTATGAATTTTGACTGATGCTAATTGAATGAAAGGAGATTCATCTAATCTCTTTCCCAAAAGGAATGCACTCTCCACCTAGTGATCTGCATTACGTCAACAACTTAATCACTTAATTAAGACTACAAATAATCCACCTTCACTGTTTCATTTCTCCTTAATCAACTGTTCTTCCCATAAAATCCTGGATCTAGTCCATTTAATTCAGCACTGAAACAGTGGATTTCATACTGCCTTCTCTTATATTGCAAAGATATTCACCAGAGGTATCATTCCCTGCTTAGGAACTTCCAAATCCCAATTGCTCCTGTTATTTTATTCCTTGCAGATGTGAACATTTGTGGCATTTAATCATCTATGTAAGCAGTGCCCAGTTATTTTAACATTTTTCTTGTTTTTCATTACCGTTTTCAATTCTGAGAAGCTAAGTTTCTTATAATTCCCAATAGTCACTTGTATTTTAGGAGTGTGCACACTTTCTATTCAGCTAGAACATGCTTTAAAAAAATGGATCGTGATCACTTGTTCCTAAGCAACCACCAATTTCTTCTAAAAATTTCAGAAAGAGAAGACCAGAGAAGCACTAAAACAATCACATGTACTTTCCAGAGAAAGTAAGGTCTCTCTCCAAAGAAACAGTTTTTCCAGGAAAAGAAGTCTTCAGACTTACTGTACTGCATGTTGTTAAAAAAGTCCTCCAATAAGCAAGGAAAACATTCATTAACCTTTAACTACAGAAAATTGACTTCACATTTGCCTTTCTATGGAGCTACATGGAGCCACACAGTGCCTAGAATAATGAGTACTTCTCTATTAAAATGAAACTCACTAAAATATTTTTGGTCTTTAAAACACTGTCTAAATTCCTTGTGGGCTTGTTCACTTATCTTTGTCTGCATTTCCTGTAGAATTTGAAAGACAAAACATGGATTCATCGGAACCACAAGAAATTACTTTCTTGTTATCAGAGCTACTAAGGACCCCACAGGTGTCATACCAATCAGCATCATCTGGTCCACACTCACTTTATACTGCACAAAAATCAAGCCTAAACCAGAACAAGCATCTGAAGAGCAAGATCTGGTCAATATTTTTAAATTCTGAAAAATTTTATCTAAAGTACCATGAATAGAGGAGAAGTAATTGGAAATCTGAAATGGTTTCAGATGCTTTACTCACACAAGTCCACTTCATTAACTCCTGACACTCACACATTCAATGTACAACCTGTTAACAACTTTAAGTTACAACTGATTACTATGCACTTACCATGTGTTCCATGCAAATGCTGATTTCCCCATCGCTGTAAAAAGCTCCATAAAAGCCCACTATGTATGGTGAATTGCACTCATGTAGAACCTGCAGCTCACGGATGATCTGGTTTCGAATAGCTGGCTTGATTTCTAGATGAATCAACTGCAAAATAACCCATTCTTATTATCTTCTTAGTGGCAAGGGACCTTCCAGAAAGAAGAGTTTGTTCAGAGGGTGTGCAGGCTCTATGCCCCAGAGGTTTCCAAAGCCCAGATGGGTAACCCAGCCCACTCTGACCATACAGGTGTCTGCTCTGAGCAAGTCAGACCTCACAGCCTCCCAGGGCCCTTTCCATCACAGCTATTCTATGGTTCAACTGTAAAGTAATTCTTATTTTCACAGTAGCAAAGGGAAAGACAAAACACTACAACAACACAGCATGAGGAATCTGAAACATTGTTGGTCATGAGAAATGCTAGATTTAGAGCAAAAACATGAAGATGTTATCCCTAAAATAGACTGTATTATATAAACCAACAGATGTTCTCCACATTACTCGAGTATTCTGTCTCCACGCCATCTCTGAGCAAGACAACTTCCAATTCTTTTTAGGAATTTCTCATTAAAAATGGCTAAAAAAAATATCCTACTTTGATTAAAAGTTTTAAGGACTAAAAGCTATTACAGGAAAGTCTATTAAAACTACTGACATTGTAAATAACACTGTTACAGTGAAAAAAAGTTAGGGTCTGATAAATCAGTAACAGCATCTGGTAGGACTGCAGAATGTCACATGCAAGACCTGAGGGTAAGACAAGTTTATCAACAGGATGCTATTTTCATACATAAATTTTTAAGGGGATAGATGCTTCCTATCCACAATCTGCAAGAATAGCATTAACATCCTGAGTAAGTCTTGAGTACTTTTTCCCACTCAACTCAAAGTTCTACCAAAAGAAACTTTGAACCAATATCTATTACATAAAACAGAAAAGAATTTATAGTTTCCCCAACATGGACAGAAAAATAAGTAATCAAGATCTCAAATCCTGATTATGGAACAAGAAGTTAATATATTGAAGAAAACTGCAGTTGAAACATCTCAGTTGCATCAAATGTTGATGAATTGGGGTAAAGTTTCCTGTTAAACTTACAGTAGTTAAAAAAATAATCAAGTAAATTTACTTAGTTCAAGAAAGCCTCAGTGACTTCCATGTGTCTTAATTCTCACTCCTTTATAGCGGGCATTTTTCAGCACTTCCCTCCAAACTGTCACTATACTGAGCATGGTTATTATCAAAGTCAGTATGTGCACATCTTCCTTTATTTTACTGACAATAACAGTGCACTCTTCTTCAAAGGCATACAGTAATTTGTTTAACTTCTCAATTGAAAAAATGGAAATTTTCAGTGTAGTGTAACAACAGCACCTGCCATTTGAGCATGCTCTATGTTTTATCATGCGCTGTTTCCCATGAAGCAGGTAAGCCTGCCAGCTTCCTGACCCACTGATGTACATTGATGCACGCACTGATCCTTAAGAAGTGCCACCCGTGCAAGGAACACTGCTCAGAGAAGGAAGAAGCATGAGGTACCAGAACAGAAATAATCCCATAGTCACAGCTGCATCTCCATAACTGTATTTGGCTCCCAGGGTTCTTGAGAGAAAGCAAAAGCTCCTCTCATCTATGAGATTTAAAATATCAAGCTATTTAAGGAACAAATTCTCATTTCTCTTATAAGCTAGGTCACAACTGCTATTGGTTTTGCAGCATAAAGCTGAATCATTGATACGCGCTATCCCCAGAAGGTTGAGTGCCTTTTTGCACAGAATCCACCTCCACCCAAAAGGAAACTGTAAAACAGGAAACATCACTGTATTCCAGCACATTCCCTCCTCTTCAGCTTTCTGAGCTTTCAATTTTTTAAAGTATCCTCTAGAGGCCCTTTCCTGGTCTGCAGCTGTAAAGGAAGCTATTACAGAGCATATGCTTTTTCCATTCCTCTAAACTTTTGACCCAGAGTAAAAGATACTGCTACTTTCCCCAACTTGCAGCTTCTGGCAGCTTTGTAGGCCTCCTACTTATAACTGAGGCTACTGCATGTTCTCTGAAAGACATGCACAGCTGAAAAGATCCCATTTGTCAAAATGAAGGGAAGGGAGAAAAGGGGAAGTAATACTTAACCTCTCATCCCTAACATGGAACGCTAATTGTGAGAAATCAGAGCACAGGATAAGCAAGACTAACTCCTCCTACTTTTCAGTAAGTTGGCACTAAGCAGTCTTTTGTGTGTCAGCATCACTTATTTCTCTGAACTATATTTCAGAGAGCCTGCTTAATAAAGATTGTTTTAAATCTCTTGGTTTTGAGACACTCACCTTTCTTGCCATGATGAGGCCAGAAGGCTTGTGAGATACTTTGAACACCACCCCACCATTCCCTGCTCCCAGCTCACTGATCTTCTCAAAGTCATCATCCTTCAGCTCCCCAACTTTTTGTTTCTGGGTAAGGAAAGCTTCAAGGCGCTTCCTTTGCTGTTCATCCAGCTCTAGCTCTTCCAGCTTCTTCTGAAGCGCTTCCAAGTTTGTCCTGCACAACAAAAAGAACAAGCTGGCTGTTAGGCAGGTCGAGTATACCCAGCAGTGCTGAAAGAGGAATAGATCATGAAGTTCACAGACCGAATAAACTATATTTTTGCACCTATACATGCATTATCTAGAAGGAACAGACTTGTACAGTCATCCCCATGAGATACGTATTATTGGATCTCTGTTTTAAGGAAGCACCATTTTATTCCAGATAAAGCAGTGACAAACACAAGCAGGCAATGCATACTGAGGCACCGTCCGAATTCACACGTGTTAAGTTTTGGTATTGACAGGAGTGGGTTTAGTGACTCAGCAGCATTCCCGATCCCAGATCTCATGAGTCACTGCACATCTCCCCAAGCTGTTTTTAGTCCCACATTTTCAAGGATTACATTGTCATTTCCTACAGAGCCTACGTGTTTAAGCCACTGATTTCTCACACAATTATATAATTAATTCATGTAGAAGCTTCTCAGCTAGATATCAATAGTTAATTTTTTAAGCAATTAAACTTCAGATCCTGTAAAAACACTCCCTCCCAGTTATGTGGGAACTTAAATGCCCATTTAAAATTCCCTGTTTCCAACTGAAACAGTAAGTTTCCACAGGAATAAATGGTAACAGCAAATATCTGATTTGTTCAGCCCAATTTAAGGCAATGTTCACAGGGAATGCAAGATGAAAGATGGGAAGAGAATCTGCTTCTACAGTCTACACCAGTGTCCATTAAAAATAATAACAATAATAAAAAGATACAATTAAGATTCACCAGTGATCAAGAGAACCATTTCTATTCATCTCTTGACAAAGCACACAGCAGAGAGGCACATTCCCTGAGCAGCCAGGATGGTGCTGTGAGGATGAGGCCGATTCCCCAGGACACAATGACAAAAAGCACTCAGACTCCATGCGACAACAGAGTCCCAGGGTGAAACCCTCAACTTCTGAATTAGGAAGCCTGCACCCCCAGACAGGATAGCAAACTTGATGCGAGTTCACCCCCAGGTACAGGCAATGTAAATAATATAAAGCCCACAAGCATTCACGACTCTTCCCTGCCAAATGATCACTCAAAGTTTAAGCAATGCCACACTCTTACTTAGAGTATCAGCTTAAGCATGTTAGACAAGATGCAATCAAAGCTAACAGAGGAAGTGATAGCACTTAGAAGAGCTGAACTAAGTAGGAGACAGAATGAGACCCCTGATAGAAAGGTGAGCTCTGTTCAGTCACTTCTTTTTGTATTTAGTCAGTCCAGGCATAGGATTTGCAAACTGTGATGAGAAAGTAATGTCTATTTGCATGCTAATAAGAGAAAATACAGAACTAGTTCCACAGAAATATTTGCCCGGGATGAATGCACTTGGGAAATGCTGCTTAAAACCAGAACAGTCTTATATAGTAAACTGATAAGCTTTTTCTACTGAAATTACACCACAGAAATAAAAGTAACTTTATGGTGCATGTGTTCCATTTCTGAGCTATCCTACAAAAAGGAAATGCTACCTCATTTCTGGCCTCATCCAGTGCTTCATACCAGCAGCACCAAACTGGAAGGCAAACACACAACTATCCTAGAGCATCCCAAAGAGCTTCCCTCTGCAGATAAGCACGGCTCGTAAGAGCATCACAAGTCTGTACATCAGATTGACTTGAAAGATGACCCATTAAGAAACATTTTTGAACCCTGATTACTAACACATAAAATGAAGCAGATATATCACCGGATGCTTTATTTCCAGGTCACCCACTGAGACCAACGCACCGCAGCCTCCAATTGACCTTATCAGGGAACTTCAGCTTCCTTTGAAAAAAAACCAACCTCTTCTAATCTGCCCTGGCAAGAAGCCATCCCTACATTCATGCACAAATTCTGAGGAGGAACGCTGAACTCGCTGTCTTTCTACAGACTGCTTAAGGCAGGGCTGCTCACTTGGAACAATGGAGGAACCAGAGCCAAGGGAACAGAACTCAACATAGCTTTCCTCGCTCTGATGGGAGAAAACAGCTATTGAGTTTTTGCTCTGAAGCAGAAGAGCCTTTCTGCGCCTGGAGACAACACCAAGATGCCTGTGCACGTGGCCTGGAGCAGACAACGTGCCAGTGTGAGGGAACAAACACTCAGTCAGGCCGATGCTTTCGCATGAAAGACAACAACTTGCTAAGACAGCATTCATCTCATCTGTGTTAGTTTTACACAGGTATGCATTAGATTCGATTCTTTTTTTTTTTAAACATTGGTTGTTTCAATCTCAAACTCTGCACTTAGGGAGAGGCATTTCCTTGCCTGACTGTATAAGTCATAGCTGGTGCTCTTGTTCAAACAAACACGTCAGGTTTCTCTACTTATCTAGAACACGGCCACGGTAGCAAAAGAAACATGAAGGCAAATCAGATCTCTGCTCCCATCTGAGACCAGAACCACTTCTCCAGAGGGGAAAAGCAAAGCCTCAGAACTCCTGTCAGTATCACAGAGCAAGCCAGCAGCGTGCTCCAAGCTGGAATGGCAAGGCCTCCATTACCTGCAGTGATGTGCAGTAACAGCAGTTAAGTTTCTCAGGTCTCACTTGTATTTTTCAGAACCAATTCTTTAACTGTGAAGTAAGTGAATCCAAAAACTTTCAAAGAAATTCACACAAGAAAGACATTGTCCAAATTACTGCCCAGATTGTAACCAACCATAACATTTACAGTTATCTTTGTAGTTACTTTCTGTCCTGCCCTTTGTTACTCTTTCTTTTTAACCCTCTCTCATTCTGTCCACTTGCTTGAAGCATTTATTAAATAAGAGTATTTGTAGCATTAAAATAGCTGGTACTAATCTAGCTCCAGCATTCAAGGGCAACAAGAGTCAGGAAGCTGCAGATTTGAACTCTGGCTTCTGCAGCAATCCTGCTCCCAACCAGTAACTGGGACCATTATCTGCACCATCACAGCACGAAGGCAGAACAACGTTGAAGTGCAAAGAACATACAGGGACAGATGTGTAGATAATAGGTACATCCCTGCACTCCAAGTTTTACAAATTAAACCCAAACAGCAAATACAGAAGATGGAATACACAGTTCAGTGCTACAGAAGGACCCCACAAAGACACTATGGAAGTTCTAAAAGCAGCAGAACGCAGGCGTGCCAATGGCCGCCTCCAGAAGCAGCACTAGGAGGTACTCAATCTTACACAGAACTTACTCAAAAAGACAGATTCCTATTAAAATTCATCACCATTACCTTCTGCAGTCTTGGAGCTGTTTTTTCACTGTCACAAAGCTATGTCTTTGCCAGGGCTCCATCAAAGCAGGAAATCATCAAAACCACCTCAGTGCTTCCCTGTTCCAAGCTCTACTCCAAAGCAACAGGTTATCATCCAATTTATTGCTATCAGCTCCAAAGCCAAGCACACACTAACACAGTGCACCAGGGAAAGAATCCAGCTTTTGTAATGTGACCATCTGAATGAAGCAGCAGGGAGGTCAGTGCTGTGCTCCCTGTTTGTTAAAGACACAGTGCAGTTCCACAGGATGCGTTCAGTAAACGCCTCCTTAATCAGTGGGGAGGAATGGGTGAAGATGCTGTACAGCCAGCTGACAATACCACTTTATAAAGCATTCTCTTAACTACTGAAGTCCAGGGGCAATTATTCCAAGATTTCTCATCTAGATGAAGAAAATAAATCAAAAGCAACCAAAACTTCAACTTCACATTCAATAGATGTTTGGGGTTGTTTTCCTCTTACAAAGGCAGCACAAAGTCAAAGGTGTTCTGGAGGTGGAATCACCTCTGCCTGCACTCCATCAGGTCAGATCCTCCCCATTCAGTCAACTCTGCTTCTGCTTTTTCACTCTCTAAGAACATTAACAGTCATGCAGTACTTCTGTAACCTTTGAAGTGCTACTATGCACAACAGAACTTAACTACAGAGCGTTTCCCCATCAAACACACAGAAGACACTCTCCAGTCAAGCAGCAACCAGCCACTGATGTTCAGGGAGAAGTTCCACCTCTGCCCCTGCCTAAAGGATGTCACATACCAGTGAGTCAGGGGATACTGCTGAGCAACTCTTTCCTTGCTCTGATTTTCACACTCACTGGTGAAGAGGAGCAACAGATTCTGCAAAGCATGCTCCCTCTGTGCACCACGATGGGCAGAAGGCAAGAGGAGCCTTCAGTTCACACTCTTAGGGGCAGCCACCGCAGCACTGAAGCAAGCACTTCTGAAGGAGATGCATTAGACATCTGAGAGCACTGTTGCTCTCTGAACTGAGAAAGGGAAGAGAAATACTGCCACAGCCTTCTGCTGTGTAATGCTGCAATAAGAGAATAGAGCTCCTTACTCTTAGTTCACACTAACAGCACTCCACATCCTTGAGATTTTCTTTAAACTCACTTTAGCAAAGCCTAAATTAACACTGAAGTCTGCATTAACACCACACTCAAGCCCAAAGTCTACTTCAGAAAAGAAGAAAACTGGAAGAGGAAGTAGAAATCCGATGCCATCTTTAAGAGTAATTTGTCACATAGCTGATCAAAGCTATCGCTATGGGTTTTGCAAGCTGAACAATTAGCAAGAGAGAAAGCACTAAGAAGTACATTCACTTGCAGCTCTGCTGTCAGATGAGGACACAGCTTAGGGGCTGTTTTCCAGAACAGTGACAGTAACACTTTCCCCAAGCCTACTCAGCTGTCAATCTAAAGGAGAAAGTAGGCAGTTCACTACATTATTTCCATGAAGCACCTCAACCAGGCAGCTGAAACAAAATAGGAAGACCATGAAGGCATTCTGCAGCACTGAGAAGACAGACTACTGTTCTGCATGGCGCTGCCAAACCTGGGCAATAAGGCTTTTTGGAAAAAAAACAAACCCAATTTAACTTTGCCTTTAACAAAGAACAGATCAGATGGAAAATGTGATCTGAGCAGCCCACAGCTTACAGGACAGGTGCCTCTGCTTTGGGGCTGACTCCAGGGCAGCCTCAGGAAACATGCACATAAAACACCACAAAGATCTGACCTCACTGTGCGAGCAACATGGGAAAAACAGTTTCCCAACTCCCACTCATTTTCAATATTGCATGTTAGAGGTCCTTCATAAAGAATCACTACCTTTAGGTGGGACATATGATTGTCCAATATAAGTGCTCTTTACTAGCATTAAAATTAGCACCTCAACACACCACTCTGTTTTCAGGACACAGATTTTGAGAAAAAGCAGATTATTCCAAATCACATCTATTTCTTAGTAAAAGGTATGTGAAACTAACCAAAATTTTCCTGTCTGAAAAGCTTCCTGCCAGCCTAATTCTACTTAAAATAAATCTTCTCATTTATCTGAAGCCAAAAGGTGTGTGTTCTAAAGAAAATGCAGTGTGACTTCAGGTCTCCAACAGCTGGCACAAGTTGAGATTCCCCGCAGGCTGAGCCACGAGGTAGGCATTCCTGTTTTGCTCAAGCCCAACCCGTGTGCCACGGAACTTCTCAGACTGCTTTTTTCCATACGAGCAGAAGTGTCAGATAACACATCTGATCTGAAGGCTGAGCTCACCCCAAGAGACAAAGCCACAGATGTGAGTAGTGACACAAAGGGACAGACATCAGCTTCCCTTTGCTCCCAGAGTCTTTGGCAGTCGTTCTCAGGCACCACCTGGGTTACAGGCCTCTGCCCTGGGCAGCAGCAGCTGCGGCCAGCAGGGCTCCAGCCCCCTTTCCATATTTGATGCTGTGGCTGAGCTTTACAACCAGTACCCTGCTCAGTCAATAGCTTTCTCAGGACCTGCTGTAGTGTTGCAACTGAAGTTTGTAGCAATTAACTCTGCAACCTCAATTAAAAAAAAAAAAAAAACCCAAGAACTGCATCACCAAGTTCTGCACCTTCCTGCCACACACAGCTGTGCACCCATCACTGCTATTCCCAGACACCACCGGCTGGCACAGCCATGGGGCTATCTGTGCTTCCTTATGGACACAAGTTTGCTGGGGATTCAAAACAACAGAGGATAAACAGATCTTATAAAGTTCTAATCACCAGCCTACACACATGCATTGACTTTAATTAAGTCTCCAAACCCTTGAGTAGAATTTAATAAAACCAAGGGCTAGGCAGGGCAATAGCAACGGCTACAGTACCCTCACAACTCCCTGATGGGTAAGGACACAGCTTTAGAGAGACACTACAGTAACAAAGAGATGAAGTTACAGTATCTGCTTACAATGCACCATCGCCAAGATCAAAACTCCAAGCCTCGGGGGCAGAGCAGGGGAGCAGGAATGCTGCCAAAAGCTGCAACTGAGCATCAGGGATGGGGAAAGAGGAGTGCCTGAATATGCAGATAAAAACATAAGGAAAGCTGCAGCTGGGATTCAGAGAAAACTGAACAGAACATTTAGATCTTCCCCCAAATTCAAAAGAGATTATTTAAGACAAAGTACTACCAATATTACCATTTACTAAGGCAAATCATTTTGATTTTATATGTACAGACTGTAACAATACATACAGAACTATCCATATACACACACCCCTATACAAAAAAGCAGTTATTTGCCTCCTAGACTATGCATCCTGTGCATCAGATTCCTGCATTACAGCCACTGACTCATCTTCCCACCACACCAGAAAAAGTTCTAGAAGAGCTAAGAGTCATAAAAACAACAACAAAGAAAAGGAGACAAGCTGCCAGGAAGCTTTGTTTCAAAAGCCTTCAGGTAGATACTTAGGAAGGTGTTCATCTGTGCAAGGGGTCACACACAGGGAGCAGTGTGGAGCAGCCTGCTCGTGCCCTCGCGTGTAACATGCAGTAACAGATGCCCCGTGCACTTCCTCCTGCTGTGTGCCAGCAGGAACCCACGTCCTCAGCTGTCAGCAGGAAAAGCCCTGCTGCAATGCACTCTTCTGTTGCTCGGACTGAGTCAGGTTAAGGACGGCTTCTCACCAGATGTTTGCAAAGGGATTCCCAGCAGTGAGTCTGTCTTCCCCAGTTGCTCAATTCCTGCAGTGCTGGCTGGCAGGCAGCTTTCCTAAGCATAATAGAGACCGCCTGAGTGAACAATACAGAACGTGTATCAACCAGAAATCACCTGATTGCTCATTTCTAACAATGTATCAGTAAGCCTTCAGAACAAAAGTTCCACCTCTTCCTTCCAAAGAAAACTCTTAGGAAGAAAGAAAAGCCTCCCCCAGAATTCAGCATGCTACAAACTGATGCTGCCAGCTAACACTGCTCCCTTGGACACAGCCATGTTGGTGCTCTGACAGTGGGATCCAGGAACCTTCCAACCACAGCCCACCCACAGGGCAATGACAGAGAACAAATACAGCTGCCAGGAGCTGTACAGAGGGTAACACAGGGAAGAGCATGGGGGGAGCTTTTGTATGAGAATGTTTGGAATGTGAAGACCATCCAATAGACAATTCCTTCTTCTGTTCATTTCAGAACATCCCTCCCGTGCACGTTACAATGCTCACTCGATACCGACTCCAACAGCTGCCTGATGAACTTCCTGCCTCAAGAAAATTCCCTACAATTCTCAAGGCTTTTTAATTCCTCCAGACAATGCTTCAGCAAAGATCCTTTGCCCAGACTAACAACAGTAGCCCTGCTGTCAGGCCAAACAAATAATTTAAGTGCATGGGAGCTTTGCCTAGATCCTTTCCAGCTTATTTTTTAATAAAAAAGGGTCATTTTCAACTATTAGGTAACACTGAAAGGTCTCAGAAGTAATCTGGTCCTCTGGAGAGGAAGATCTAAGACTATTCAATTAAAAGATGTACTGATCAGAAATTGTTGCAACTGTTGGATTTCAGTGTATCTCCGTGTCCCTCCCAGGCGCTGCCATGTAACCCTACAACAACCAGGGCTCTGCCCCACCCTGCCCCAGCCATTCATTCCTGAGCCACCCAGAACACAGGCATTTAAAACTTCACTGCAAAACATCACCTATTCTCAGCTGCCAAACCTATCTGAGATCCTTCAGTGGGGAAAACTCTCAGTTCAACACAGATGGATGGCTCACTGGAAGAGATGGGCCAAAGAAAGCACCAGGAACACACAGGCAGAGCAAGAGGAGGACGGAGGCTCTGGAGCAGCAGGATCCTGCACGTGTCCCATTGTGAAATCCCACCTTTGTAATTCTATCTGCAGAACTGGTGTGGGCAGAAAAAAGAAGTCAGGATCCAAACCAGCAGCTGGGACATTCCTTACCTCATATCTCAGCAAAATACAGCAACATTAATTTTTAATGCACAGTTTATTTGGTGCTCCTAAACTGATTGAGGCTTTGTGAACAATGACAAAGCCATGAGGAATGACAGTAAGTTTCCATTAGGGTAATAACACTGCAGTCTAAGTGCACAACATGACTCTACACTCTTACATCAGTGCTAACTGTCCTAGAAACCTTTCCTACATCCACACCTGCCAGACAGCTTCTAGTTCACAATTAAGAACAGCACAGGTCAATTTGCCACTTGTGGCAGTTATTACTTGTGTATTAGCTGTGTGTGCTTACTTAGCTAAGTTCTCAGCATGTACATCTATAAATGTAAAACGTAAAGAGGTAAGACACTCAAGCTTTTACTCTGCTTTATTGTGACATGTCATGTGCTCTATTAGCTTCTTAATTATTAAAATATTATTTCTAATTCAACGAAGGACAACGTCAGACTGAAGCAGATTAAGAAAGTCATTACGTATGTTTTAACCTGAACGTGGAGAATTTAGCAAACAACAAAACACTTTTCTTAGAAGCATCCAGCATTTATAACATTATGCCTAAAATGTGTTCTCATACCACACGTGTTTGTAAGGTTGGCTAGTTCTTCATTAGCAGGCAGTAGGAAGAAAGGAAGATTTTTTTCCCTCTTAAGTGTTTACAGCTCTGCAGTAATTCTGTGTATACATTTAACATAACTGCAATCCTGCCAGCTCATTCAGATCTCACCTCCAGCACACATGTGAAAATGCCCCGAAGTCAAAGGAATTCCATACAGGGGCTGCCTCTTGGCAGACTGTGCTTTTAAAATAATAATAATCTATACAGAAATAAATACAAAGCCAACAAGCAGAAGTGACACAGCAAGCATTGCAATGAACAAACAAGCAAAGATCTTCCTTTCACTTCATCTAAACTGATACCCAAGGAAAGAGAGCAAAAAGCTTTACTCTGTGCAGGAGAAACTCTCAGAGCAAGGCCTGCTGCCCACAGCCCCTGACTGCTGCTCACCTCACATCCCTCCAGGTTTCAGTGCAAGCCTGAAGACCAAAGAAATAAAAAACCAACTGCCACCCCAACCAACTCATTCAAAGCCCAAATTGAAGCTCCCTTGAGCGGGATACTGACAAACACGAATGTTGCAAAATGCACAGTAAACAACTTCAGAAAATCTCAACATAAAGTGAAGTTCAAACCACTCTCGCATAATTGCCAGATTATTCTTTGACTATCAAACAGAGGCAGCTGTACTCCTAGGTCATGCCAGCTAAGTCAGAGCCTTCCTTAACGAACTGAAAGAGAACAAGCAACAAGAAAAAGCTAATGTGTTAAGAATTTAAGTGCTCCCTTACAACTGGATTTTGCTGGTCACCAATTTCCAAGAAGTTACCCTGCAACATCTTTGGACTTTCTCTTAAGTCACACCCTGTGAAAAAATACAGTTCCTAAGGTGATACAAACCTGCAGGCAGCATTTGCTTGCATTCTTCTCAAAGAGCTGCCTCCTTACAGCACCTTGAAGGAAGATGTAAACTCCATGTTCTACCTTTCCTTTCATGTTCTTTTCTAGTTAAAATAGAAGTGTTCTTCCGTACTGTTTTTAATGCAGGTTGACAGGAATATCTTACTCTGCTATTCTACCTCATAAGATAACTCACCATGTCACACCTGAGATGAGCACCACGCTATTCCTCTAGAGCAGGAATCAAAGCTTAGGCTGGACTGGGGAGAAATCAGTTGACAGCAGGATACACAAGTTGTGTGTTTGGAATTCTTTAAACAGACTGAGAGGGAAAAATGGTATTTCAATTGCAATTACCTTCTCAATACAAATGCTTATACAACAGAAAGGCAGTGACATTAAATTAAAAAAAAAATTTTGTCTATTAAATCCAAGTTCCAGGCATTTCTGGAAAGTTCCAATTATATTACCAGAGACAGTAGTCAGCTTTATTTACTCAGCAAAGGGAAACAGCACGGCTTCAGAGTAGCTATGGCAATAGGCAGACAGACCTGAATGTAAGCGACGGGCAGGCAGAGCAATCACAAAGTGTCTCGTCCGAAATTAAAGACTGTAAGCAGTGACAAACACTAACACACATCTTAAGTGCAGCATTAATCACTTCCACTACAGACAAAGGAGCTGAAAAAAAAAAATTATAAGGCTTCGTCACATATTGTGGCTTGTTGGATTTTCCTGTTCATTGGCAAAAAAATATATGGACTATCCTTCACTTTTTCAAATGAACATTTGATAATAGTCTAAGATATATGCCAAAACATTCTACATGGGTGATCATTAAACACTACTTATATCTCAAAGTATGGATTTAATCAGTTTTCACATAAATATATAAGCACTTGTGGCCATGGGAATTTTAATGCAAAACCCTGAGACCAGTGGAAGACAAACTCATTCCACAGCCCAACTTTCAATCAGTAAAAAACACAGTTTTAAATAAATTGAGGAATTTTTAGCAACTGGTAACAGCTGTCAGATATTCCAAGGGACAGGAAAAAGAAGTTTGAGAGGAAGAGAAAGCAGACACTTGGTTTCTTTTAGCTGCTACAGAAGTGAGCCATCCCAACGTCGGCCAAAAGAGAAGTATCCCTATCATTACATTCAATTTTCTTTCATCTTTCTCCCATTTTCTCTGCAAAATCTCCACACAAGCATGCCTGCACAGCTCCAAAAGTATCAGAAAATAACGAAGAGCCAGCAGCTGGCCAGTGGCACTTGCCTTCATCCTGACGATCCCAAGCAACAAGGCACCAGGACAGCAGTGCAGGTCCAGCTCTGCATAACTGCGCCTCGGCAGGAAGTGTCAAAGCAGAAGCGAAGCTCCTGGCATAGAAGGATCTCATAGTGAGTTCTCTCCGGTGCACAGGAGGGCAGCCAGGGGATTTGGAAGGCACCAGAGAGAATCAAAATACCCTGTACAATTTATTAAAGTAATAACTACATATCACAAGCTACAAATACAAAACCTGCTGTCAAAGAAATACATTGTGGAATTGAAGAAAATATTCAGTATATGCATATTTACATCACAGGCACTTCCATTCTCCTTTATAATACTTAGGGTTTAAAACACATTCACGTGAGTTAGAATCCAGCCCCAGCACATACTTCAAACACACCTCACGCTGTAAGCTTTTTCTCACTCCAGTCAATGAATTCCCAATGCCAAACAAGGATGAGGACACAGACAGGAGGCATGGGAAGCAGGGCACCCTGAGTCACCATCTCCTCCTCTTATTTCTGCCGTTTCCACTTCCTTTCTGTCAGGAAGCAGAAGCACCATATGCATCCAATCCTAGAAAAACCAAGCTTTGGTATTTTAAAGCCAACAAGGGTACACGACCTCCCATAATCTCTTCAGAATATGCTGCAGAACCTTCAGGCTGGCAGCTAGCAAGTTTCTGGTGTTTAACATAAGATTACTGAGGGCCAACCTATATCCATTTGGTTTTGTACCAACGTTGTCTTCAGGCCCAAAAAACTTCCTTCACTCATTTACAGAGAACAGCCATCTCACCTCTCAGTCTTCACTTTACTTCACTAAATAATTTGAGCTTTTTTTTCATCCTCCTCAAGAGGTTCTGTGCCCTGGAGAAGAACAGAGAAGCAGCCAAGATCACTTGCGCCAAAGCGACAGGTTTGTGTATTCTGGAAGCAGATGAGTGGCTGGAGACTCAGGGCCAAAATTCCATTCAGTCAAGAACAAAGCATCTGTGTGGTACTCAAACACCTCTACTGTTTATTTTAGCTGCTGAACAGGGGAAAAATTACTGAGCAGATAATCAATCATCTTACAGACTTAAAAAGTAAAAATAAAAAAAAAAAAACAGAACTTTTCCTACTTTATTCCAAAGCCATTTCCAAATTCTGAAGCAATTATTCCTAAATTAAAGTCTTTCACAGTGAGGATGTAATATCTGCAGGATGAGATAAACTAATTCTGGCTGTGTATGAGATGACAGGTTACCAGCGCTGCTTTTTCATTGAGCTGTCTGTTAAAAATACTTGATACAACTCCAAACTATGCAAGTGCCAGGTACAGGTCTAATGCATAACAAAGAGCAGAGGCTCAGGAGATGCATATACCAAATGAATTAACACAGAGAACAGAAAGTGCTGCAGGACAGCCCATCAGTGTAAACACAGCCCAGTACTCCATGAGTCTCCTCAAGTTTCCAACAATATCAGACAGTAAACATAATTAAATATGATAACATTTACTGTATGAGGAAATACTTAAGAACCACAGTACTTCATATAGTATGTCTGCTGATTAACTTCTGGTAGCAAAACAAGAAAGTGATAGGTTTATCATATTTACTGCATCAAAAAACAATATACAAAAGAGATCTCTGAAAATGAAATTGACTTATCCACAACTGCCTTGAAGAAAGTCACCTAGAAGGTGCTATACAGATCAATATGAAAATAAGATCTTTGCCTGTTGAGGCAGAAGAAAACCTGTGTAATATTTCAGATGTATTTCTTGGATGCAGTTGTGAATCCCTGCCACAGGAGACTTTTTGAAGAGCTCATCCTTCAGCTCACCATTAAAAGACTTTGCTAGAAGTGCCACAAGAGCCTCAAGATGCTGAGTGCACCCTGTGATGCTCAGGTGGTTAAGTGAGATCTGAGCCTGCCTGAAAATGTGGCAACAACAGCAGCACACGTGGAACGCTTTCAGCCTGAGACGTGCACATCTTGCTGCAATTCTGCACCGTGTTCCCTGACAGCAGCACATAAGCACATCAGAGCACAGCCTGGGTATCCAAGGAGCTAACCATACAGGGGAAGGAATCCGTTCTTCCACACGCACCCACAGCTCACACCTCCGTTACCAGGAAGTCCATCATCTCTGCTTAAAAAACTAAGGGGAGAATGCAGATCTACCAACCTCATGAAAACTCCTTTGGTAACAAATACTGTACGGTGCTGACACCGACTGCAGAACCAAAGCCCCGCGACAACCCAGACCCACCAGCCCTTCGAGCAAATGAACAACTCGCATTGGCTGCCCTCCTCCCCTGCACAAAGCACACCGGTGGGTCGCTCAGACCCTGCATCCCTTCTCACAGCACACAACGCTTACCTACAGTACATCCAGGAGAGCTCAAAGGCATTTTCCCCCATCAACCCCGGACATACCCAGCGCTACGTGCTAATTACTGAAAGATTTACTCAGATTAGCGCTGGTTTAGCTCAAAGTCAAGGAAGGAAAAAGAAACCCACGCTTTCCCTACAGATCTGTGACTCCTGATACCACTTCTCCTGCACACACCTATGAAATACACTGTTAGAAGCGTAGAATTTGGCCCTCGTTGTGTAATTATATAACCTAAGAACGTAATAGACCCCATTACGGACACAGGCGCGGAGTTCTCCCCTCCCGCTCACCTCACGCACCCGCCCGGCGCTGCTCTCCGCCCCGACGCCGCCCGCTGCCCGCCGAGGAGCCCCGCGGCAGCTCAGCCCGAGGGGGCACGGCACGGCACGGCACGGCCCGCAGTCACCGGCACGCTGCTGGAGCCGGGATGGGCCGCTCCGGGCGGCGGAGCCGCAGGGAAGGAGCGGCGCCGCAGCCCCTCAGCGCCCCCGGTTCGAGCCCCGGGCGGGGCGGCCGCACCCGGCCCCTCAGCGAGCACCCCGCCGCCCCCGGGCTCCACTCACTCGGCAGAGCTGGTCCCGTTGACGGCGGAGCCATCCGGAGCGGGGTTGAGCTGGATCGGCCCTGGCTTCTTCTTGGGCATGTTGCCCCCCGGCCAGCGCAGAGCGTGACGGACGGAGCGGCCGCGGCCCCACTTCGGCCAGGTCCGACGGACTTCCCGACGCGAAGCAAACTTCGGGGCCGCCCCTCAGCGCCGGAGCAGCGCGCGGCCGCCTCCCCGAGAAGGAGCCGAGCCCGCGACGCTGCCGCTCCGGCACAGCGCGGCCGTCGACCCGGCCTGCCCGGCGGAGCGACACCGAGCTCCGCACCGACAGCTCCCAGCGGAGAAAAACTGCCCGGGCTCAAAATGTGCCCTTCCCCGGAACTGCGCCTGCGTACACCGCCCGGCCCTAACGGCGCGCAGGCGCGGCCAGCGGGCGCGGGCGCACTGAGGGCGGTGAAGCCGGGCCGGTACCGTGCCCTCAGCGCGCTGCCCTCAGCTGCGTGCCGCCCGCTTTGGGCGCTGAGCTTTCAAACAGCGCAGCACGGCGGGCACGAGCCCCGCTTCGCACGTTCCGAGGCCCGGTGAAAGGCTGGGGGCTGGCAGTGAGAATTCTCCCAGCGGTGCAGTGTCCTCCACGGAGAATGCCAGTGTTCAACGACGCTTTAAAGCACGTCCCTCATTTCTGTCACAGTCATTAATGTACCCCTACTGCTAGACTTAGAATTACAGCCTTCACCTCAGGTGTGGGGAACGGCCGCTCTTTTTTTTTCCAAAGTAAATCTTTGAAGCAAAAATGGAAAAAGGGAGATTATAGTTAAAAAAAGGTGATTTGTAAATAGCCAAACGAGTACAGAAATGAAACGCCAGCTATTCTTTTTCCTTACTCTTGTGGTCTGTGTGCTTACAGCTGCTGCTCTTAGGGACGATCAGACTCGGCCAAAGGGCGCTCCGTGTCTGTGCCATCCTGGCTTCCTTTAGGCGTCCCTGTGAAGCTGTGCTGTGCGTGGCCTCCCCTGGGGGCTCTCTGGGGCTCTGTGATGGTGCTGAGCTTAAAGACAGAAACACCCACAGAAACGAGAGGTCAAAGTACCACAGGAATAAAGACCCTTCCGCTGTAGGTAGAAGCAGCACGCTGCCTTGCTTCCACAGAACGAGCTGACCTTTCCAGCGAGGTTCCTTGTCTGTATTATACAAAAATGATACCTTTTTCCTAATTTTTTTTTTTTTTTTTCCCCATTCTTTAAGCAGAAAAGATGCAAACCTTATTTCCGCAGCTCTGCAGCCCATGGACGTGGATCCCCCCACGTCCAGTAAGGGACAGCTCTCTCCTCACACTGCTAATGTGGTCTCGTGCTGCCTTTAACAAAGCACTGAACTCATGTTTTAAAGATCTACAGCCCAGAAACAAAGCAACATTACACTGACTGAACACAGAAACAAACTGAAGGGTGTACGTGTCAGCTGACGACCCCGCAGGGCCTGTTCCCCTGTATCTGCTCCTGCCATCGAGTTCCTCAGCACCGTCACACCTTGAACCATGCAGAGACCGACAGCAGGTGGTGTTCAGGCCTGCAGCCCCTGCCTTGTGTCTGCTCCCGGCATAAAAAGGAAGGCTTAATGTTTCAGATGACCGAATAATTTACAATTTATATGAGGTTAACAAGGTATAAATCACTAACATCTTAATTCAGACAACACAGTGAGATCTGATCTCCCACCACAGTGGCAGCACTGGCACCAACACACCCATTTTGCCAATGATTTATTGGTTGGGAACACTTTTACTGCAGACACAGGAAAGCCCTTCAAATATAGAAATAGCCAGTCACTCATTGTGCAGATTTTCTCTCCCATACATCAAGTGTAACATGAAACAAAGAGACAAACATATAAAATAAGGAGCCAGTTTCCTGCAGTTTTTCTGCTGCAGTAACACTGCTGCACACAGAAATGAACAATATCTCAGCATCACCCAAACCAGAAACCAGAAGTATTTTCTAGAACTAAAGCAAATTATTCTATTTTCTCTATTATCCCATCAGCGTGTGGCCACTTATTCACTTCCTGGGGAAAAAGAAACAGCCCTCAATGCCTGCTGGAACCGCTCCTCACCCCATTGGAGGCACAGGAGTGGAAAGAGCCACCTCGGCCACCCAGCACAGCTGCTAATTAAATGTTCTTCACAGGTATTGATTAACCCGCTCAGTAGTTTGGAGAGGTTACACAACGCTGTTCTTCCCTACAGAGGCTTCAAATCATCCTCTGCTTTAATCCATGCAGCATTTTTTATACTTTACGGATATATACACACACATCACACGTATTTTCGTGTCATTGCCAGGCTGGCATGTATCGCAGACGTAACTCTCCTGTTGTTAAATACGTTTTGAACACAAAGTGATTACTGTGCTCAGCACAACGCCCTCCAAACAGCCCCGGGTCTCCCTTAACATTATGACACACATTATGGAGTTGGCAGTTACAGCACCTGGCGTACAGCAGTGTGTTGGTGTGCTCGTTTTTGTGTGCTCCAGTCATTCGGGGAAACTTCTCAGGTCAGACCAACGGACCCACAGACGTTATGTGCTCCTCACTGCAAGAGATGCTCGCGTATTTGGGAATACACATTTTAAACGCGGTTAAAATCACTCTGACTGAAAGGAATTGCGTTTATTAAGTGCTTGAAATTGATTTGGTCCTATTAGAGGGAATAATTCAATCACCTGAGTCGTTAACCTGCGCCAAACTCAAGGAAGCATAAGAGAAAACCAGCCCCTTAACGCACCGGCTCAAGCAGGTCACCGCGTACCATCTGAGGCGGACACTCCGCGCACGGACACGGCGCAGCTGAGGGCGGCGCCCATCCCGCACTCCCCGCGCACGGCCGTCCCACGTCGGCTGCCCCGCGCACTCCTCACAGCCCGGACAGCTGCAGGCCGCTCAGTTTCGCACAGCGCTGCACCGTCCCCAGGTAACGTAACTCCACACAACGCAGCCGCGCCCCTCCACCACCTCAGCATTGCGGCCCCGCCCTGCGGGTTTGGCGCCAAAAGAACCGTATCACAGCTGCCGCGCATGCGCCCCAGCCGGCCGGCGGCTCCTCTCAGCTCAGCTGTGAGAGATCTCGCGAGAGCTGCGTGCACCGCCGTGCTCGCCCGGTGGGGCAGGAGGCGGGAGTGTTGGTGCGGTGCTCGGTATTTTCGTCCGGCTGTGCGTGGAGCTCTCCGTCCTCTGAAAGCAGGCGAGAAGCCCCTTAACCCGGTAGGAAGGTGAGAGCCGTCAGGGCTGGAGGCGTGAGGGGAGCGGGGCCTCTGTGGTGGCCCCAGGGTGCGGCTCTGGGGGTCGCGCCGCGCGGTGTGGCCGTGACGGGCTCCCCTTGGCGCGCGGCTCCCCTCGGAGGTCGGTGCGGACGGAGCTGCCCGGGCGTCCTGTCTCTGAATCCGCCTGTGAAGAGCTTCTCCTTAAAACAGCTTTGCCCTCAGCCTGGCGGGCGGGCGCGGCTGCGAGGAGCCCGGGGCCGTCCTCAGCCTGAGAGGAGACCTCCGGCATGGCCTGCAGGTTGAAGGGATAAGCCGTAAGTCGGGGGACCCGCGCCTCAGCAGACTTAGGTCGCTAAAGTGCGAGTGGAAAACAGCTGTCTTGAAAAGCACTTAGTCTGAAATGCTTTTGTTGTGTGTGTGTTCTTGCAATGGCCCACAGCCACCACTCCCAGGTAACCAAGTGTGAGAAACCCATAATTTACTTGGCTCAGCAATACAGGGTTGTGTCATCTTTCTGCATAGTATCTGCTACTTAATTTATATAACGTGCTGTCTGGTTGGCAGACCTTCCTCTGGAAGAGCCGGGTCTCATATAGCCGATGTTTGTCTGCTTCTGTGGCAGGTTTTGGGGGTTTTTTTTTGACTTCTTTTTAGATGATTCTGATATTTCGTAGACTCATTAAGGTTGGAAAAGACTTCCAAGGCCCCCAAATCCAATCTCAACCCCCACCGTGGCCCCTGACCACATCTCCACTGTTGTGGAATTCTGGAGTGCTTCCAGGCACAGTGACCCCACCGCTCCCTGAGCAGTCAGTGCTACTCTCCTGTAAAAGACACATTTCCCACTATCCAATCTGACCCTTCTCTGGTGCAACTTAAGATCATCACCTCTCATCCTATTGCTGTTACTCGGGAGCAGAATTCAACTCCCACTTCACCACAACCACCTGGTAGGAGTTGAGGAGAGCGATGAGGTCTCCCCTGGGCCTCCTCTCCTCCCATGCTGACCCATTCCCGTTCCCTCAGCCACCCTTCCTTTCCCACAGGAGAAGGAAAATAAGTTAATCCATGGCCATGATAGATCCTCTGGAGAACAACTTGTTTGACCTCCCTGATTATGAGAATACAGAAGATGAAACATTTCCACCTCTCCCACCTCCTACGTCTCCAGGAAGAGGTGATGCTGAATGGGCTCAAGCTAATGGAGGTGAGAACCCCGTGAACCCTGGAGATTTTTCAGTATAGAATGAAATGCTGTGAGATCAGTTTTGTTGGAGTTCTACTTCACTGCGTTGTGCTTACGATGTAAAATTAACCTGAGATTAAAAAAGCAGCTAAATTGTTCTTGATCCTGCATATCTGTACTTGTGCAAGAAGTTTGCCTTTGTAGGTCCCATGAAAATGTTTGCATGCATGCGTACAAGAATGCCAGCATGCCAAGGAGATGGTAGTAGTTTGTTTTGTGTTTTTCTTTAGGCTAAGACATAAAGGAAAAAAAAAGCTCAAGCTACTTTATATTAATTGTATTTGAAAAGTTCTTGGTGCAGTCCTGTGTGTGGAACAGGCGAGCAGAAAGTATGTAATAAGAGAAGGAGAGTTCTAACTCCTGGATGTCTGATGTTCAGAGTTGCAAAGTCTTAAGCAAGAAATCAGTGTGATAGTAATTACTGCTTCTGAGGTGAGATGGATAATGGTACCTGATCTGATGCAGTCAAAAGCATGCGTATCAGCCCGAATCAAAAAGTGAATGAAAGTGTGATTCTTTAAAAGGCACACTGATTGTGTCCATACATAACCTCTTTTTCTGTTATTGGAGGGGATGTTGGAGTTTTGGTTCTCTCAGATTTCAGTGGAGGCTTTTGGAAACATAGCAATCTATGACTATTGAGTTTTTCAACTCTTAAAACTAGCAGTGCCTACTCAATCTATTTTCATCAGGAATACAATATAAAAGTTCTAAGTCTTAAGTTCCTGACAGAAATTTTCCCTCTGCTAGAAAAGTTGATTCTTCAGTGTACTTGAGAGACTTCATTGATTCCCTGTCAGTCTCATGGGAGAAGTTAGATGAAATACGCAGGCATTTGTTTGGAGTAGTATTGCAGCAGAATGCTGTGACAGTTATCCTTTTGATAGGGTAGGAACCTAGGTTGGGTAATATAATTCCAGCTGGTGCCATTTGTGCTGCGTGCTTACAGTATGTTATTTTCTTTGTTAGATCCGGATGGAAACCAGCAGTCAGAAACAAAGGATTCTTCTTCAGCTGCACGGAAAGCAGTTAAACGATCAATACCTAAACTAGATGCTAACAGGTACTTTTGAACTTAATGTTGCTTTCTGGGATAAACTTGGTACATGGCTGTGATGTGGTAATTAAGGTTACCT
The DNA here is from genome assembly GCF_016699485.2 of Gallus gallus. NCBI lineage: Eukaryota > Metazoa > Chordata > Aves > Galliformes > Phasianidae > Gallus > Gallus gallus. Next base: position 18,491,022 of record NC_052541.1, on the reverse strand, counting down.
CATAGCCAAGTCGAAGAGCAAGAGTTTAGGAGATTGAAGTGCCTGTTACATGCTCTATCTCAACCTCTTTTTTTTTTTTTTTTTTCCTTGCCTGCCTATAGAGTGCTGTTATTAGTCCTAACTTTGTTGAGTTTTCCTTGGGTCTTAGTACCTGGCTCATAACTTGGTTAATGGATTTTATTCCTGCACAGGACTCTCCTAGCTGTATCCTCTTTATTTTGCTTTATGCCTGCTATTGTGGATTTCTTTAATTTATTTCAAGTGCACTTCAAAATAAATCCTCAGTACAGTGATGTCTTCAAGGTGTGTTATGTAATTAATGCTGACACCTGACTTGCATCCAAAGTAGATAAACTTTGTTTGTAAAGGACTTAAGTATTTTCCTTGCTCTTATCATCAAAACTGGTGTAAGTTCCTCGTGAGCATTAGAAAGTATCTAAACTTCAGATGTGTTATGTTTTAAAAATACTGTTGAAGTCTTGGGTTGTGTATCTATCAAGTTTTACGTGGCCAATATAGGTACTAGAAGTGACTGTCCCGTTTTCTTTCCATATAATCAAAATCAAAAAGCTGCTTGGACTAGGAATGTACGTATTGTGTATTTTCAGAAACTCTCAAGTCTTACAGCAGTCTTATTTCCTGTGTTTTCTGATTCTCTATCTGTCCTGAATAGAGTTCTTTTGCTTTGGGTGATAAGAGGGAATGTGTGTTTGTTTCTTTGTTTTTGTTAGGAGAAAGCTGGATTTCAGGTAATTTTACCATTGCCCATTAACAGGTTAGTTTCAGAAAGAGGCCTTCCTGCCTTAAGACACATGTTTGACAACGTGAATTTCAAGGGTAAAGGGCATGAGGTAAGACACAGCGAACTTCTGGGGTGCTTCCTGGAAGATTAGCTTAAATCAGCAGATCGCTGCCTGTCTGGTATGGGGAGGATTGGTATCAAACTCTGGTTAGACAGCAGCTTTCTGATAGTATCTGGGCATATCCTGCTGTGGTTTGTAGTTGCAAGCTTAAAAAATAATATTCTGCATGGCTGCTTTATGAAATGAACATTTTGATCTTAAACCTTTTTACTACTTCTTCAAAACTAGATTACCATGCCTGTTCCTATTCCTGTTTTACCTACAAAAAGAGGTCTGGGGAATTGGAATACCTTTACAGGACTTATTAAGTAATCTGGAATGCAGAACACACAAAATATACATCAAAATAAATACCAGTCGTGCCCCCATGAAGTTTTAGTTGGGAATTGCACCTGTGTTGCTTAAAGGCATCTCAGAAACCTATCGAGTGTTTTACAGTGTATGCAAATGCTTTTCCTGAGCTCTTAATGCTCATTGTCTCCCAGATTTAAATTGTACTTACATACTTGATTGTAGGATGGAAGATTACCCAAGCATTCATATTACTTCGATTTTCAAGAGGTTTTCAAACTGTGGGTGCTTAGTGTTTCCAGAAACATTACTATCATGTTTCCCTCTGCTGTCTGCTGATTTAATCAGCTTCTAACAGCTGGATATCTTGTTTTATGCTCAAGGCAGAGGATCTGAAGACACTTCTACGACATATGGAACACTGGGCTCATAGATTATTTCCAAAATTGCAATTTGATGATTTTATTGACAGAGTAGAGTCTTTGGGAAACAAAAAGGAAGTTCAGGTATGTATTGTTCCTCTTGGTTTGCCTTCATGCAGTAATTAGCAGTGTAAGGAGTTGGCTTAGGAGAACAAGCACACAGCAAAAGATTGAAGTTATACATATTGCCAAGGTGTATAATGTATTCAAATAAATTTATTTCATCCTCTCATTTAAAAAACTATTTCAAGTATTTAAGAGTACATTTAAAAATTATTTTAATACTTTGTAGGATCTCCTTTAACAGGGCATCTCTACAGAAGCAATCTGCATAAAAGTGCAGGAACTACTTGTGCTTGAACCTGGACTCAAAGGCTTATGAAGAATGTTGCTTTGTGTGGCTAGATGATAGAATAATACAGCATAAAGAAGAATTGGGAATACTATTAAAAACATATCTATGTAAGACAAGATTTGTTCATAGATGGAACGCCACTACTTTAGTTTTTCCTCATTTGCAGACCTGCCTAAAACGAATTAGACTTGATCTTCCTATTTTACATGAAGATTTCACAGCTAATGAAGGTATGTTGTGCTGTCAGTTCGGTGCTTAAAACTTTAGTAATGAGAAGTTAATGATTGTGGTACATTTTCCTGTTGTAGAAGCTATTGCTGAGTGGTCCTCCTTTAAAACCAGGCTTATGTAGGACTGACAGCTGTAAAAACCAAACTCAGAATAAAATGCTTCCTGTACATATTGAAAGTGCATGGCACAGAGGAAGGAAATGGAAAGTGGGTGTTATCAAAGTGTTTATCAATGGCATTGTTAGCAACATTCTTCCCAAGAAAATCCTGAAATCCACCATTCCTGTGGTTACCAAGTGAACATACTCAGAATTTGTATTTTATGAAGAGTTTATTATACTGTTTATACTGCAGTTACAGTGAAGTTGGGATGTTGAGTCCTTCTTAAAAGGAGTCAGAAATGCCTGCGGGTACTGCTGTGTATGGGCTGGTCTTGCTGTATGCCTGTATTTTTTCTCTTCTTTCCAATAGTTCAGAAATGAACAAGCCTTTTATTTCAATGAAAATGAGAGAGGGGGAGGAGTGGAGTTCACCTGATAGCTTGAAAGGAACTTTCAGCAGGAATAAGAATTTTTGTAGTCTTTCCTAACGTCCATTGCAAGTGTTTATACCTTCCCTATGGGTCTCTCTGGAAGCAATTATCTGTGCCTTTTTCTAGTTTAATTTCACTGTTCTGATGGACAAGCTGTGTGACAGTAAAGCCTTGTCCTGCCTGTGGGTAATGCCTTTGGGTGGTTGATGACATGTGGCTGTCTTTGCTGTTGGCTGCATTTGCTAGAAATGGAATGCAGCCGTGAGCAGCCACAGACAGTGAAGTAAATGGTTCCTGCCGACAGTGTCTGTAGAGTGATCAGATTTTCTGTGCGATGGTTCCATACATCTGTATTGCAATGCACTGCTGCTATGTTCTTGAACCACGTTAGCAACTGTATGGCTGGTAAGTCACCAGCTGGAAAATGCGAGCGGCTGTCCTCCAGTTTAGAAATAAAAGCTCAGAGTATTCTATTAAAAACCCAAGCCTTTTGTCAGCTAACTTCTCTGTTCACAGGCTTAAAGTACTGCAGAGGCACAAACGTAATGGGCCTTAGGTGCTCTTTCAAGAGTGCCATGCTTCTTTTGTTGGTGGGTGAAGTTTGTCTAATGGAATTAGACTGCCTTTGTTTTTGCATGTGTTAATTCTAGCAAATGAGTAAATCTTTATAATAATGCACAGTGCATTTAAAACGATGTCTATGTTCAATCTGTCTGATTTCTACAACTAGTCCTTCTGCTTCCTGAAGCAGTGGTAAGAAAAGTGTCTGGCCTTTCAGTAAGAATTGCCTGACTTTACTGTCTTTTCAACCTTCAGGCACAGCTTACAATTGTGAACTTTGTGCATCTGGCTTCTTCCAATTTGTTTTATATTTTGAATGTCAAGTACATGCGCTTAGATAGAAGATGGCAAGTTAAAATTGCAAAATGATCCTTGGCTCCCAACAAGACAACTTTAAAATGTAGGACATAATCAAAAATTACTTTAAAATGCTTTTCTGATAGATATTTAGTGGAAGGTCTGTGTTCAGTGTGATGCTTCCTGCTCCTCCTGACCCTCTCCCTCAATTCCTTTTTATCCAGGTGGAGGAGGTGAAAGCAATGGGCTGGATATGGCCACTGAAGAGGTACATTCCTTCTCTGGGAATGTAGGAGAACTCGATTCTCTTCCGGGTACAACTCTTACTGAAGAGCAACAGCAGCGAATCAAGAGGAACAGGCAGCTAGCCTTGGAACGTCGGCAAGCGAAGATGCAGTGTAACAGCCAGTCCCAGCATGATGGTAAGCAGTTCTAGTGTCTGTAAGCTCAGTAGCCTGAGAGGTTCTGACAGCTGAGCTGCTGAGGGAAAGCTTCTTAGTACTTGCTTTTCTAGAGAGTAGAAAACTAATTCCTGAACTTAAACTACATTCCTGTAAAGCTAAGTCAGAGCTACTCTCCCCAGGTATCACGGTGAATTGTAATAGCTTGTCTCTGGTGAAATGAGACTGACTTGCTAGTCGCTTCTGGAGTTGGCTTTCCAGAAGGTTGTGATTCAGGCAACAGAAACTGCAGTCATCAGGCACACAGCAACAGCATTTTCTCACTGAAGGCATTTTGTTTTTCCTTCATCAGAGCTCTCTCCTAGTTACCCGGAAGAGGAGTTGAACATCCCAGTTGCTCGGGATCTGACTGGTGCTTTAGAAGACACTCAAGTCACTGCGACCAATGTTGCTGTTACAGAAACTGAAGACAGAGAGAGAGAATTGCAGTGTGCCAGTGAAAAGCAGTGACCATTCCTCATGCTTTGAATGACTTTCTTAATAGGACCCCAACTGTAGGGGTGCCCTTGTAGGACCCCAAGTACTACCGTTTGTATTGAAACGTTGCTGGCTCTTTCCAGTCTCACTCCAGGAGTTTCAGGGAAGCCTTAACTATTACATCTGTGTAGCTGCTCAAAAAACGTTTTCTTGAAACTGCAGGTGAATTGCTCCCTACGTTGGGAAGCAGAACACACAGGAAATGGGTTTTCTGGCCTACTCTGACATCTTTCAGTGGATGTCAAACTGAATTTAACTGGGATGTTAACTGGTTAAGTTTGCGTGCACATCTTTAATAGAAGATATATAATAGAGAATAGTGCTATACTTAAACGGGAATCCTGGATTTTTTTAACTTATCAAATACCTGTATTTCTTTCTTACGAAACAGAAGTTATTAAATTTCAAAAGTCAAACAGAAATATGAGGCTGTTTAAACTCAACTTCCCAATTTATGCAAGTCACCGCCAAGTACATCATGTTTTGGCTTTGACTGAATTGGTCTCACTTTATCTGATCCTGTTTTCTGGCTTGAAGCTCTGTACTGTTACAGTACTGTTTTCTTCCCCTCTTATGCAATAGCTGCAGCAATTCAGTACATTCTTCTGCTCTGTAGAATGAATCTAGTTTCAAGGATGACAGCTGTGCTAGAGCCCTGAGAATGCCATATCCAGTAGCATAGAGCAGACTTGCTCACCCCAAACTGAGGCCTAATGTAGCACATAAAGCAGGTGAAACAAGTTCATATCAGCAGGTGATATACGGTGCCAGTTAAGCACAATTCCACAGCTGCACAAGGGAAGTTCTGGATTAGTGTGACTGAATTCATTTTGTGTGAGTGTAGGTATGAGTTAAAACTCACTATAGTGGAAAAGAACCACGAGTTGTAGTAAGTAGAATGATGGTAAAGTACTACTTCAGGTTTAAGAATGTAATGTATTACAAGGGTAAGAAGGCTTTTTTTCACTGAATGACAACCAAAAGGATTCACTACACAGGCTTTAGTTGGGAAGGTAAGATTTATCATGTATAAAATCTCTGTTGCATGTGCTCATAATCAGTTACAAAGAGTTCTTATTTAAAATAGACAATTTATCTCATTAAAATGACTTCATTTTTTAAATATACTTTTTAAAATAAAAAATTGTACAAAGTAACTATAAGCAGAGCATCAGCAACTGCACGCATCAGCTGAAACATCTAATAGAGCCAAGTCCCTGATCTCCTCCAGCAGCTGGTATAAGCTTGCTCCCTTTGTCTGGCAGTACTCCTGATACTCCACACATTGCTCCTCAGTTACTGTGCTTCTTGCTTTTTCCTGGGCACTCAGTGCTTCTGCAGACTGAGTGACTTCTCTGACTAAGTCAGATTTCACCACACCAAAATTCTTCTTGGAAACTTCTGTGGCTGAAGTCTGGTATGGGGTGTTCTTGATTATTTCAAGCTTGATTGTGTCAGCGTGGCAGCGGGAAGTCTGCACAAGTATTTTCACCTTAAAAGCAATTTAAAAATCACTTTATTTCTGACCATGCTATTTCCTTTTACTTTCTTCAGATTAAGTACTCACTGTAATGTGATCAAAGAGGCTTAATGTGACCGATTCTCCAGTGGTTGTAGTGGAAGTAATTCTGTTTTGAAACCGTTGAAGTGATCCAGGCTTCCACTCACAGCTTCTCTCACCTTGACAAGAGAGCACTAAGCCTTCCTTGTTTTTCATGTAAGCCGCACCTTTGATTCCATATCTACAAAAAAAGCAGATGTGCAGGCATGAGCATAGAAATTCTTCAAAAACCTTCTCAGTTGCCTTGCTAATTTGAGAACCAAAGGAAGCCAAGCTAGGATTATAGGAAAGCAAAATTAAAAGGGCAAACACTGCAGCATGATAATCCTGCTTCATTGGCGTTTATGTGCGCTGTCAGAAACATAACCTCACAGTATATGAGAACAGCTTGAGACAGCAACTGAAGTTTTTCAAAAGCAGCAAAGCATAAATAAAAGTCAGTAACCCACTATCTTATGTGGTGGATGGAGCCTGGAATGCCCAGGTAATGGAAGAAGGGCGGTGTTACACAAATGTTCAGAAGAGGTTCTCAGCCTGCATACACCACATTCTGTAGTGAAAGAAGTGAGTGCTGATGAATTCATGGTCGTCTTATTTGAAAATTTACAACAGAACTGCCTTTTCTCCAGCCGTTGTTCTGTCCCTGCAACCACTTGAGAAAAAAAAAAAAAGCCTTCTACTGTTCTGAAATAAATATGCCATGTAGGATAGCCTTACGCCTTACCCTTTCTCCATAGCAGCTCCTTTTTGGAATTAAAACATAGGAAACACACTGTTTATGACTTACAGAAAATCTAAAATGCAGTCATCAGTCAACACATCCTTTCTCAAGGACCAGAGGTGTCCTCACAGCATTCCAGAAGCAGCTGTCTGATTTTTAGTCTCAGCCCAAGCTCTAATCAACTTACCTTGGCACAAAAACAAGCACACCATTTGTTCGAATTGAGTAGATAACTCCATCTGCTATGCAGCGCTCATCTGTTTCTGGGCTTTTATCTTTGAAGTACATGCATTGAAAGAGTTCAGTAGACTGTTTCTGAGCATGCTGGGCTGCCTGCAGGCACCCCCCACAAAAAGAGAACACAAAGGGACAGGTAAGTATTCTAAGAAGCCTGTATGGCTTTGATCTTTATATATTTTTTCCATTACTTATTCCCCAACCCCTTGAAAAAAAGCATATCTAAAAGGAGTGCTGCAATGTCGTGGTACCCAAAAGTCACAGTAGAGAGTGGTATCCTCCTTCCCTGGGTAGCATGCAAACAGACACACGCAGTGACCACCTTACCCTGTTCCTGTTATTAATGTGTTTGCACAAGTCCTCAAGATCCTTGTTACTGAATAGTTTATCCTTAAGATCCTTAGTTTCCTTCAGAGTTGCTGCCATCAAGAGCCTGTGGACAATTATATCAGCATATCTTCTAATAGGAGAAGTAAAATGAGTGTACTTATCTAAAGCAAGTCCTACAAATAAAAAAGGAAGCAATGATAAGCAATCAAAGCAATCAACTGCCTCCCCCGGCAGTTCAGGAATAACGAGAATTTCATAACAAGTAAAGTGACAGGATACCATAATGATGAAACTCTTCCTCAGAACAAGAGCCAGTTGAGAAGTACAGTGCATTTGACATTGCTTGAGTAGCCATAGATCGCAACAGTTTATTTACAATTGGATCCAATGGATCATCTGCTTTATCCAGGGACTCAGCCAATGCTTTGTTAGACCTGTCAAAAAAGTGTTAATTCTGAATAAAATTATGTTAAACCTGATCATAGTAATAGTCTACAGTTAAACTCCTGCATCTTGGAGAACCAGAATCTGGAGTAAGACCTGCTTTTGTCTGGTACAGAACAGATGCTGAGCTGGTTATAAGTGTGTTCGGTACAGGAGAGCAGAAATGCTGGAAAGGTGGCTTTCAAAAGGCTCTGCTGATGCACGTCATGCACTGATGGCCAGAAATGGTATCTCTGTATGATGAGGCTTACAGCCTTCTCATAGTTATTCCGTATCTTTTAAAATTATGTTGCACAGAATTAGCTTGATTTAAACCAAGACTCTTTTACGCTACTATTATGGGTAATACAGTGCAAACAACGCTATTACAGACCTTAACTGCTACACAGGGACTGACCAAATTCTCCTTAGATGTGTCTAAAAATGATTCAATTACTGCCATTTTCTGTCCAGCCAGTATAAATGCAGGTATCGTCTCTTTAGAGTGTCATTTTACATAAAGGTTATGGTTAAAAAAAATAAATAAAGAATTGCTAGTGTAGTCTCTATTGATATTCAGAACAGTAATGGTCTGTAGTAATAACATAGTCAAGTAGTTGATTGCTTAACTGATTAAAGTGCTTAAGACAAGCAGTAAAAGATACCGTGTGTCTATTGCGAAACCTTTGGCACTGGCACATTCTTGAAGGTCAGTAAAAAATTCCTGTCGTGGTGGAGGATGTTGACGTAACAAAGCTTGATGAGGAAAGCTTTCTGAAATCTTTTTTGCCACCCAGTGGTTTGCAAGAATCATACATTCTGCTACAGTCTCATGAACTTCCAGTGGCTGCTTGGGGATGAGATCATGAATATTTTTTTTATCATCCAGTTGCACTCGGATTTCTACCCCTTCTAGTTCCAGAGCACCGCAGCTGTCCCGCTTAGCTCTAATGTGTCGTGCTATATCGGTGAGTTTTGATATTGCCCAAACCAGTTCAGACAATTTCTTCTCTCTCGTTCTTTCATCCAAATCTTTCAGTTCCAGGATATCATCGACAACACTCGTGTCCCCATCTAATAACCCCTGTGCTACTTCGTAGACTAGCTTGTATGCAGATCGAATGATGCTTTTGTTGTAGCAGACTCTCAGTATCTCGTATGACTCTCTTTCTAGTTCCCACAAGACACTTACAGCATACCTTAAAAATAAAAATCACAATTCTTTAAGCAGTTCTGGTTGACTTAACATTTTAAGCACATCCAACTGCTGCAAATTTACAGCTTTCATTCTCTGCTGATTTTTTTTCCACATCTATTTTAAAGCACTATTACACAGCAGTAGTTTATTTCAGCTTTTTATAACTCCCTACCACTTAGATAAGTAACAAATAGTAACAAATAATTCAGAGCTCGTGCATACACAGTTACTCTGTAACAGGTGATGAAACATTTTTTTATTTCCATGCCTCCACAAAGCATGCATAGTTTAACTATGGAACAAAATTAATAACTTTTTTTAAGAGAAATCAGTTAATTGTATGGGGACAGAGCGGGTAGGGCCAGCCAAAAGCAGCACTGACAATCAAAGAGTGGGGGCAGAGCTGCAGAAGAATAAACATCCCCTTTGTTCTTAGCAGCAGTACTGAGTTCAGCCCTGTAAAACCGAACGAGGAATGACAGATGGATACTTAACATTTACTGTTAACTCTCACTGAGAAAGTCATCCACATGAATAAGCATTCACATAACTGCTGCTGTCTGAAGATCTCAACATGGCTAACAGGTAGGAAACATTGTTTTTGCATCAGATTTATTCTGTCAGTAGTTAATTTCATCAAAAAATCAGCTGCATTGTCACAATCAAACAAATTGCATTTTGGCAAGCTAAAGGATTACATAGCGTTCACCTCATCTAAATAATGTAGCATTGGAAGCTATTTTTAAGCATACATTATTCTTTCAGTTGAAGATTTAGTAATGCAAAACATGCATATAAGTATTAAACAGATACTGGTAGCAATAACTGAATTACTGCCAAAAATTTCTTTCCTCAGATACATTGGAAAATCTTACCGATCAACTCCACTGAGAAGAGAGCATATGTCAGCACTCAGGACAGAGGGCAGCATGTCGTAACGACGATCTGCTAAATAGTAAGTTGTGGCCCTGAAGAATAAAACACATTTACTGTTCTTGTCAGGCTGACTCACTGGTGTTTACCTCCCAGGCAGTTTGCAGTGTAACTACAGTATCAGCAACACAAGGCACGTCGCATGGTTTGTTATTCTTAAGGTTGTTTGTACATAACAGACAGATACAGCACTGAAGTCAAATTAATTAAATATTTATCCAGCACAAGTCTAAGTTTGCTTTGCTCTGTATCTCCAACTTCCATTAACAAAAGAGCTAGGGCTGTACAAAATATGCTCATTTAATGGTGATAGCAAACATCTCTCTTAGATATTAAGTTTATGTTTCATTGCACCTACAAAGAACAGTACATTTCATAAAGTGATTCAGAAGTTTGAGCACCAAACAGTAGTAGTAACAGAAAAAAGAGAGTATCTAGCATATTAGAACACATGATAAAATATTGAAAGTAGGGACTTTTTCAAAAGAATTAATATAACTTCTCAGTGTTTCTATAGAGTGGCATCACCAGCTTCCAAGCTTCGTGCATTTTGTACTTTTAGCAAATACATTACCTTGCTCTTGCCTCAATGTCGGTGTAAGAATTTGCTGCCACAAAATAGGTCACATCTGCAATGTGGACACCTAGCTCTAGATTCCCATTAGGCAGAGTTCTAACGGACAGTGCATCATCCACATCTTCACAACCTTTTGGGTCAATGCTGAATATTAAGTGTGTATCTCTCAAATTGAGACGTTTTTTTTCCTCCTCTGGATTCACTTTCCATGGATTCTTTGAAGAACTCACAGGCATTTCATTCATCTGTACAAAATATTATTGGTGGACATACAGTTATATCTTTCCTAAAAATAGAAGCCAGATTGAATTTCCTTTTTCTTTTCTAATCTGTTAATAGTTTTGTGTTGGTAAGCTTTTTAATCCCTGGCAAATTCCTCTTTCCTTACATTTTCCAAGTCAGACTGGGAAACAAAATGTGAAAGTATGCTACAACTCATACTACTGTAGTGATATTGTAGCTGTGGCAAACAAACACTGTACACTGTTTCTTACATTCTTCTATTTTTTTCTTCAATTAACTGTAGGTACAATCAAAACACTGCTCTGGTTGAAAACAAAAAGATTTAAGACAATGATTTCAACAAGACTCAGCCTTTAGAATCAGTGATATAAACACATTTAAACACAATAATATCTTAAAAGTTTACATCAAATTAGAATTAAATATGTGTAATTCTCTCCTGTTCATGAACAGGTTATCTTAAAATCCCTCTTGACGTGAGAATGCATAGTAACCCTAAAACCAATGCCATCCAAATGTAATTCCAGAAAAATACTCTGTAAACAGTTTTCATTTTCCAAAAATCTGTTGGCACCGAATGCACTCAGCTCGAGAGGGCCCCCTCTTGGAGCAACGAGAGCCTGGAGGCAACCAGAAAACAATGTACCTCATCATAAAGACTAACCTGAATTTCTGAGAAGGGAGCAACAGTAATGCTGTTCTCCACCAGAATAGCTGCTATTTCCCCTTCGAGATCTCCAATTCTTCCTAAAACTCTCACAAAGTGTCCATTTGGATATACAGAAGTTGATTCCCAAGAATCAATGCGCACAACAACTCTGTACTCCTGCAACAATACAATTCTTCTGTTAAAACAGTCATCTGCTCCTGACAAGCAATCAATATAAACACTTTTCAGAGGCAAACAGTGTAATCCAAAGAGACTGACAACTGTAAACATCTTAATAGAATGGAAAAATAAACCCACAATGAGAAGCATGAAGATACTTAGAACAACATTTCGTTATTGACTAACTGTGATTAATTTGGGGTCAATGTACAGAGAATCTCTACCTCGAGAAACTTGAGGGGAAAAAAAAAAAAAAGGCAAAACCAAGACCTAAATAAATATTCTTCACAATCAGAATTTACTTGTTAGCTTTTGGCTGTGAAGTACTTGGCACTACAAAGTAAAGGCAGCTAGGAATGAAGAAAAAGCAAAGATCTCTCTTCTCTTCTTTCTCCAGCAATGGCAGGTCAATCATCGCAATTCATTACCAACTTACTGAAAAGCCCTTCTATGTACTTTCACCAAAGTTATAGTCAGTGATCCAGTAAAGGCATAGGGGCTATTAGTATGACCTCAGCTTGTCAGAAAAGAAAACACAAAACCCAACAACCCAGAGTACCTGGACTATGGCACCGAATTCAGAACTCAAATATACTTTATTACCTGAAGGTGACACAGTTCTGCCAGGAACTGAACACACTTCTCTGTCTTGAACTTGAACTGCTTTTATAAACTTAACTTTACTAATAGTTCTTTAACTGTCTTTTTGCCTTGGAAAACATCATCAGAGCATATGACACCCACTCAATTTTGAACAAATACAGAATAGAGAAATACTTTTTTCAAATTACCTGCAGTGCTTCTGCTTGCTGGGTACTGATCCGGATTTTGGGAATTCTGTAGTCCCAAGGTGTTACAAGGATTTTCTGAGCATTTCTGCCTTGGGACTGGCACTCTTCTCTAGAGGGGAAAGTGACCACATAATCCCTCCAGTTCTTTTGAATGATTCCAACAACTTTACCTTTTAATAAGGAACATTTTCAAATAAGTTTCCATGGTACAGAATGTTAGACTGTAATGGGAGCTGGATACTTCTCCACTTACTTATTGAAAATCTTTATCATTAGTTGTTATTTAAAATCAAGGAATCAAAAGGATGTTGTTATCTTTTATATAATCAACAGTGAGAGCACAGGACATGAACACACCCTCTGTAAATTGTTCTGTATCCTAGTATGAGTTAGTCTCTTGTACAGCTGTGAAGAATGACAGTGTGTGTTTGGGTAGCAAAGTATTTGAGATTTAATCCTCTAGGCCAAGATCATCGTAGCTGGCAGCTTTCTCAAGTAGAGTCAGTCTCCTCATTCAAGAGATGTGAACCCCAAATGTCTTCTATAGCAATGCTGGAGTTCAGACCAACATTACCATCTACTGTCAGCCTTTGCAAACATCTTTGCATTGTAGTATTCCTGTTTTCAGTCAACTGTAACTTCATCAAATTAAATGTTTAAACTCAATAAGTGTAAAATTCAATACTTTAGGAATTTATTTAGAATAAATGAACTATTTCTAAAAATAAAATTAAAGAATGGAATTTCACATATAGTAAAAAAATCCAGTGGCTTTATTTCAGGGCTATGTTAGAATGCTTTAATTTGGCATAAGCACTTGGAACTTAGTATGGTATGATAAATGTGATAGTGAAAGAAATCCAAGCAAAAGGACTGTATAATGAAGACTATGACACACATCAAGCCAAGGAAGTGAGGTAATCTTAATAAAACATTGTATAATCTGATCTACTTTACCTGTGGGCATGGGATCACCAGTGGTGTCTGCAGGTGCTTTATCCTCAGTCTCATTCTCACAAAGGGCAACAGTCCTTCCTTTCCATTCATGGGAAGGGAGTAACTCCACCGCTACCACATCACCATGGATTGCACGATTTCGAGCTTTGGCCCCATAAATAAGGATGTCACTTTGAAGCTCTACATTGAAAATAAAAAATAAACTGAACTACTAACTGCTCCACCTCCCTTGGCAGTATTCTGCTGAAATAACAGTTTACAGAAAAGTACATTTGCAGTATGACTTCTTCCCAAAGACAGTATTGGCAAGTAATTAATATTGCAAGAAAATTAAAATCTTCCCCTCATTTCTTGGAAGAAGAGATATTAAGTAATTCTCTACGTAACCTCTTAGATACAAAGCAGCATAGGCTAAGATGGTTTCATTATTCTTAGCCAGGTTTAAAAACACACAGAACAATTAAACTGTTGATTCAAACTGTTGCAGAACTCTGGGTGGGATTAAACAAGTTTTTACAAAAGGGTTTGTATACTTCATAGTGACTTGGCTGTAGGGTCTGTTGCAGGAACATTTGAAAGTACTTATTAGTGAAAACTGGGACAATACAGCTGTGCAAGGACAGTGCACTGTTATTTAAAAGGTATTTATTACTAACTCATACCAGAAAGACAATACTGGTGGTCCGATCCAAAAGGCATTTTTCCAGTATGTTCACAGTGACCAGCTCCCTAATCCTGCCAACACCTATGCAAACGCTTATCTCAACAAATTAGCACCATATGAAGTTTGAGCAAAATACAAAGGTAATGATTTGCATCAGTATTCAACTTCAGAAAAGCTACAGAGAAACCTGCTAGCAGGACAAGAGTCCAAAACATGGCAGAAGGTGCTTAGAATAAGGGATATATAGCATATTGTTTCCTCAGAAGGCTCAGTCTCTGGATTAATTTCCATCCTCCTTTTTAGCCCATGAAAAGAAAACACAAGCATTACAGTATCTTAGCTTTCACCTTGTTTAATAACTGAACAGCTACATATATATATATGGCTACATGGATTCATGTGAAAAGTGCAGGCAGTGTCAAGAAGTCACCAAATGCTTTCTTTGTCTTTTCACCTGTTTCTTTGCTGCCAAATCCCTGAAGTCGAACAAAAGCTTCCAGTTGTGCTCTGTGCTTATTGACATTCAGTGCACCCTAAAAGTAATAAATCAATAAAAAGAATGAAAGAGTCACACCTCTAAGTAGCCAACTTGAAATAAAACAAAAATGTGGTTACTTGTAGTTTTGATTGCTGTTTAGGTCATTTTGGACATAGCTGTTTTCTCTACAGAAAAAGAATGTACAACACAGACCTTTAAGTACTCACTTCTATGAAAGAAGCACAAATTCTTTAAAAAGCTCATTTTTAAGCTGGTGAAGGACCTTTTATTCAAAGCACAGGCAGTGTAAGATTACTTTTATTGCCTGCTCAAATACTGAACGTTAAATATTAAGAAAGAAAGAAAACTCTATTTTTTCATATTCTATTTTCACCTTGATCGCAAAATTGTCAAGCAAAGAACAAATTACTACTTCTAATTCTTTAGATCATTTTTTAAGAGAAGGACACTTAGCCACTAACAGTCCAAATAAAAGCCCTGAGCAGCCATAAAATTGTATATTAATTCCACTGACTGAGATATAGGCTGTGAGGAAATTCATTAAGAAATGCTGCCCTTATAGAGTATTATTTATATTTCAGAATTAGATATAGTTGCTTCATATCATACCTAGTTTCTCAACTTACAAGAACATCGAAAGTCAACCTAAAGTAGATCCCCAGTAACAAATTTTCCTTTTTGCTTCTCCATCTGTTCACAAGATGAAGTATGGGAAACATTGCGAGAATCCAAATCCCTTCCATCCTCTTCCTCTTGCCTTCCCAGAGTGACTTTATTTCCCTCTTCCCACTACATCCATGTTTCTCCATCTAATCAGTCTAATTCAGGCAACTAAAAGAACGAAGCACAGGACTGCACTGTTCTGTGTATGATCTCTGTATGTAGCCTCCTGTATGTAATCCTGATTACCTGTATGTACCTCCCAGATTTGATCCCAGCCTCCAATACTTCCATGGGTAAGTGCTCAGGATATTCTTTCCCATTGTTTTCTTGACTTTCAATCTCCCGTTCACGCCGAGCTTGAAGTATTGAGTCAAAGAGTTCGTGAGCAGCCTTTAAATCAGGCCAAAAGTTATCCAAGTAGTTCTGTATGCACATATATGAACAAAAATGAAAGGATTTAGAGGTCACCGCTCTTTTAATAATGCTTCATTTGGAACGCATATAATGGACAAGGGCTGTCTCATGCTATACTCAAACTGCATTTCCAAGTGGTAACTATGTGTCTGCTCCAAACACCACCAATTGTTCCAGATTCATCCTGATTCATTTGGTAAATAAAACTAAAGGAGATGTGACTGTTAGGAGAGCACCCTAGACTAGAGATTCACAATATACTAGCAATATACATTGTCCGAGCTACACACTGCTTGTACAGTGCCACAGCAAAGTCATCAATCAGGCAACCTATTATATTTACACTTCTTGTATGATTCCCTATCCCACATTAGAACTAATTTCCATTGTCTCATAGAAATAAAACACACATATAATCATTTCCATATAACTTTGAGGTAAACCTTGTTGGTTTTACTCAACATCCTATCACAGCTAAACATAAACCTGCCATTCTTGTGTCCTGCTGAATACAAGCGGTTACTAAATGAAGAATAAATTACCTTGTCAAACATCGCTGTATCCTAAATTTGTCTATATTGGTTAATGTACACTGTCTGAACAATGCTGACGGACATTTAGATTACTTCTGTTTAAGGACTGTTTGCACTACAGATTCAGACAGCTGGTTGAGATAACCAATTATTGGCTATCTATCAGTGCCAAATTCTTACAAAAAAAAAAAAAAAGGGTAAAACAATAGAAAGGGCTGCTGCTTTCTTCTCATTTCTCCATTTTGCTCACTCACTACTTTTGATGACATTCCCGTGGTATCTTTGCTTTTTTTTCATAAACGTAGCCAAAAGACAGCATTGTAGTACTTTTACACATAAATTCTGAAATGATTTGCACTGTACATTGTGCTTTAAAGTACTTGTTTGGTCATTCTGATGAATCACAAAGGCAGCCTTCAAATGCATGTTACCTTAAAGGAAATCACAAACACTCCTCCTGTTTCATTTCCGTACTGCCTGATAGCATCTTCATCTTCGGTTACCATAACAACTGGCATCTGACCCAAGCAATGATTATAATACCAAACTGCTGCATTGTAAATACTCCTAGAAAAAAAACAAAGTTTGAAATAAGATTTCTGGAATATCTCATTTGCTACTTGCATGACATTTGCAGACTTTGTATAAATGAGACTTTGGTTTTACACACACACTTTTAAGATAGCTACATAATCTTTATATCGGAAAAAGAAATTAT
The DNA here is from genome assembly GCF_016699485.2 of Gallus gallus. Taxonomy (NCBI): domain Eukaryota; kingdom Metazoa; phylum Chordata; class Aves; order Galliformes; family Phasianidae; genus Gallus; species Gallus gallus. Next base: position 18,474,242 of record NC_052541.1, on the reverse strand, counting down.
GTGCCATGTATGAGCACTGAGAAGACACAGAAAAAGAGAGCACTTCTTTCTCAACACATCTGCATGTGTCCCAACTGCAACTTAACATATTACTCCCAAGCAAAAGCTTGTAAAAGTTTAGTTAGAACTGCTAGAAGTCTAGTTCTGTGGGTTAAACAGCCTACAGTACATTACATCTATCAGGATCTGAAATATGCTCAATCCATTTATTGTGCTAAGCAAACTTTAAAATGGCTGTCTGTACAGGAAATGTTGGGTCCCAGCCTAACCCACTGATCAAGCTCCTGGGGAAAGGACCGGTCAGCCCCGGGAGCACAGGTGAAGGCAATTCAGCTGTGAGACAGGAAGGGGTGGATCCTGGTTGCACCTCTCTTAGACCTCATTTAAGGGCTGACTGCCACTTGGAAGGATCTCTGGTTGTAGATTCCTCCCTTGCAGAGTTTTCCCTCTGAGCCTGGATCTTCAGAGATGAGTGAGCACTTTTTCTTTGCAACACCTTTCCATCGGTGCTAGTCCCTTTGTTGTTACACATCCTTTACTGCTATTCTACTGCACTGATCTTTCTGATTGTTGCACTGTCTAACTTGAAAACAATCCAAGGGTGTTTGTTTGTTCTCAGCGTTATTACATTTTTGTCTATTTTCCTATTGAAACAATGTTAACACTTTCTTAATCACAAAATAACATTCTAGAATTTCACAATTACTGTGAACTGTTCCAGACCTACACCGAGCAAAACAAAATGAACTCTTTAAATACAACATAATTATGTTATTCAGGGCAGTGCTATGTAAGTTAAAGCAAACCTGGTCTGCCACTTCTCCATGGATTCTCCCTTCTCTCGTGGCTGGTAAGAATTCTGGTGGAACTCATTGGCAAACACTGTACAGTCATGACGAGTGTCCTTTATTAGGTTTCGCAACTTGTTGTACTGTCTGGAAAACATAAAAAAAATCATCTTGTGCTTTCTTTTGACAATCTAGTATATTTTCATCTGGAAATACAGCTGAAAAACTCAAGGGGAACTATGGTCACACAAAGAAATGCATTTATTAAATTTTGCCATTGATGATAAAACCTAAAAATCACCTATAAGCAAGCTTTTCTAATTGTGTTACAAATAATTCTGATTCTTAAACACAATTGTTTTCTAATAAGCCCCCCTCAAACATCATAAGTGTGTGAGAACTTGTATTATCACTTCAGAGATGAGAATCTTTGGCAATAGGTAGGTTAATGTCTGGTAAGGTAAGTGCCATGTGCTAGCATTGACTGATCCTCATAGATGAGTGTTCCATCTGCAGTACAGCAGGAACAGAAAGGTGCACAAAAGCTAGCTGTGGCATACAACATGTTGCTGCAAAGTGTCCTTTATTGCTGTCATAAGCCATCCAATTAATTAGTAAAGTTACAGGTTTAATGATGCTACTATTGAGCAGAAACTATTACAGGCATTGATGCCTAATGATCACATTTCTTTCCCTTTTGTAAAATTATATTAATACTTTTCAAAGACCTAAAAACAACTGAAGCATGGCATTTTTCTGATTTAGGGTAACTACTTAAATACATACTGTATAATGTCAGTCTATAGTAGAAAAATAAACAAGTTGTTATAGGATAAATACCTGCGACCTTTTTGATGTTGCACAGCTTGACATGCCGTTTGCATGAAAATAATACCTTTCAGCTCTGGAAACTCAAGAATCTCAAGGTAGTCCTGAACGACCTTCCAGTCTGGGACAACATAATGAGTCACATCGTCTGATAACAATTTGCCATCTAAAATATAATGCAGAGTTTAAAGATTTAAACTTTCAGATGCAATACTGCTTTCTCAAATACCTTTCAGTGTCAGGAAATGAGAGCTGTCTATTTTCAAAGGCATACATGTGTATTTTTCAGATGAACAAAGCTATGGTGACTACTGTGGTACAGTTCTGTGTCACACTCTTAACAGTTTGTAACAGTGCCCTTTTGTTATCCACTAATGCCAAAATGTAGTGTGAATTCAATCCAAAGGAGTGAAAAAAACCCAACTTAATTGTGAAAAGGACTCCACTCGAAGAGTGCATGTAACATTCCTTTTTTTTTTTTCCCCTCTCTGCTTCCACATGGAGAGAGAGACCACAGAAAATCTTTTCATGGAATCATTCAATGGGTGTAGTGCTTCTACAGATCTCTCTATTCAATGCTATCCATTTAGAGCAGGCTCTTCTACATCTTTACATAAAAGAATACAGATGAAAGAAGACGTTCTTAAAGAGAAAAGGTTCAAATCTGGACTACTATCAACAGTTTTCTCTAAAGAAATTCCATCCCTTATGAGTATGCCATCAAAACATCACAACCAACTCACCACTGATTAAACCTTAAAATGTCACCAAAAATGAATTCTTTACTAAAGATTTGATGGGTAGGCATTAACTCTGCTGTATTTACTGATTTATCCATTACGATATTATAAAAATAGTACTTCTGTAGTTACTGTAGGGCAGGGAAATTGTATCTAATAAAATGACATAGATCTTGGCATGTCAGGTTATTTTCATGTATTTCTTTGAAACTGTCACAGGGCCAAGTGTGGATCCAGCAGGCGCAGTCCTGTGCACAGCACCAAGGCTACTCCTCACACCAAAGGTATAGAATGGATGATGGCATATTGCATGTAAGAAAGCTAATCTTAATTCAGAAAAGCATTAAAAGTAAAATGTCACTCCAATAATTATATAAACTGCTCAGGTTAAGCTATCCTTGTCTAACCCATACGTTTAGAGCAGAATAACTTCTAGGTAGGCACAGCGTGCCACCAGGAGTATCTCTAGGTGTGAATTATGCAGAGGAGGGAAGTTTGCTGAGCGTGGCATGCAGTCAGGAATGAAAACAAATGTTCACCTTACCTCTGAGTTACCTGGAGTAAACTACAAAGGGATGTATTCTGGCACTCATCTACAGCACAATTTACAATCTAGCCCAGAAGAGAAGTTGGTCATGGGCAGAAGGGTGAGGTTTTGGTATGTGTCTGTAACTTATAGCCAAAAGCAGTGCACATCTCTGTGGAACCCAGATCCACACGGAGCAGTGATTAACTCATCCTGACATCCCAGCTGGCACTAAGATGCTGTGCTGCCTTCTGCCCTCACATGCAACAGGCACAGAGAACTGAAGTGACAATGCTGATGTCAGCTGCAGCTCAGAAGGAAGAACTGAAATTTGGGACTGTTTATTTTAAGCTATTCTACGATGTACTTAACAGCACTCAGTACATAACAGCCCCAGGTGTCCCAGAAGGCAAAGCCGTCCCATGCCAGGACTGGGAGGCAGAACAGGAGCACCTCTGCTCCGCTGTGGAGCAGAACCACCCGCTGACAGAACGGTAACTGCTGGTGCAGAATTACAGCCGCCTCACGGTGCCGGCTGGGCCCCGCCGTAAGCACACGGGACAGCCACGCACCGGATTTATTTCACGCTATAATCACCACCACGCAGAAATTAACACGTTTTTAGACAGCCCTTTAAGGAAACAAGGTGTGAAACGCGCGTTTCCCGCGGCACTGCGGCCTCTCAGCACCACCCCCGAGCTGTTTACAGCTAAATGCTCTATCAAACAACACCTCCTTTCGGTTCCGTTTTTTTCTCCTCAATACCTCGTACGTTCTGTACGATGCTGCCTCGAATCAGTACCTTCGCTGTGCTCCTCGGTGCCGCCCGTACCCTCCCATCGCCGTGCGTTACCGCTTCACGCCGCTGCTCGGCACCGACGCGGCCCGGAGCGCCCATCCCCCCCTCTCCACTCTGCTCCCGCCCGTTTCCCTCAGGCCTCCCCACCCGCCAGGATCCCCTCAGCCGAAGGATCGCACCCGACTTTGGCCTAACGCTGAGCACGCCGCCCCGGCTCCTCCCTCACCGAGCAGCCCGCGTCGCCCGGCCCGTCCCCTCAGCCCGCTCACCGCGCGGACAGCCGGCCCGGCACAGCGCGCTGCGGCACGGCACGTCGGGCCGGAGGTAGTGCTCCCGCACCACGCGCACCGAGCGGCCCTGCTGGCTCCGCAGCTGCAGCACTTTCTCCGTGCGGAGCATTCGGACGGCGGCAACGAGCGGCGAACCGCCGCACGGCCAGGCCGGCGATCCCGGGCCGCTGCGCGCGGCGCGAGGGGCGGTGCAACCGCAGGGGGCAGGGCCTGAGCTGAGGGGCGGGCGCGAGCGCTGCCAGGGAAAGGCGCGAGCGCGGTGCAGGCGGTGCTGAGTGAAGGGTGGGTGTGTTGCAGGCAGTGCTGGAGGAAAGGCGCGAGCTGAGGGCAAAGCACGAGCTGAGGGCAAAGCACGAGCTGAGAGCGAGGCAGGCGCGAGCTGAAGGAAAAGCACGAGCTGAGAGCAAAGCAGGCGCGAGCTGAGAGGAGCGCTGAGGGAAGGGCGCGAGCTGAGGAAAGGCGGGAACGGGCTGAGAGCAGCTCTGAGGGGAAGGCGGGAACGGACTGAGGGAGCGAGGCTGGCTGCAACGGAGGGGAGGCTCTGAGAGACGCGGGAGCGAGCTGAGGGGAAAGAGCTGAAGAGAAGTTGGGAGCGAGCTGAAAGAAGCAGGGCCGAAGCCGAGGGCAAGCTCTGAGGGGCTGGTGCCTGCGCTGAGCCGAAGGAGAGCCCCGGTTTGTGCTGCTCAGTGAGAGAGGGGACGGGTTCCCTTTCAGTGGTGGAAAACGGAGAGATTTAGGAGGGGCGGTGGAGAAAATGCTGGAGAAGTGTCTGGAGTGCCCGTGGAAGGTGAGAAAGAAAGGTCTACTCTTTAAAAATGGAGTGCGTGGGAAGAGGCGGAGAGGTAGTCGTAGCGAAGATAGATTCGGGGTTCTATCGTTTGTTTTTAGGCAATTACAAAGGGCAGAAATGTGCTTGTTTTGTACCGGAGGCACTGGAAGGCTGAACAAGGTCCGTAGAAGCAGCAGCTGTCTTGCCGTGCCTGGCTCCTAGCCCTGCACAAAGGCACGCGCCCATCTCCACAGCCGTTCCCGGCACGGCCCCGCCGCGAGCCGCCCCGGCTCCGCTCCTCACCGCGTCCGCTGTTGTGCCGCCCCCTCCCGGCGCCCGCTGGGCGGTGGGGCAGCGCCGCGGCGGCACCTGTGCTGCTGCTCATGTGTACAGAGGGGAGGTGAAGGCAGTGAAAGATTGATTTTTCTCCAGATCAAACAAAAAAGCAGGGGAAGGTTGTGGCACCCAACGCAGCGTTTTGTGGGCCCCAGTCGGCGTGCCGTGAATAAGACTAATGCTGCTAGTATGACACTGGGCGATCATTTTAACAATAAAAGACATTAATACTTTCTTAGAAACGCCTACATTGTAACCTCACTTGAACATAATACATGGTGCAAGCTCTCCAGTAGTTGTCCTTTTTCCTCGTAAGGACTGGGAAAAAGCCAAGGCAGTGTGTCACTGTATGTTCCTGTTTATTCTACTTGCTTCCATTTCACATATTTTGTAAAATGTGTATCTCCAGTGACTAATATTTCTGAGTAACCAATTGGTGCCAGTAAATGTAAGTACCATCTGTAAGGAACTGGTTTGTAGAAGCCAAGTTCTCAGCATATGAGGAGGAGGAGGTGTTAAAACTTGGTGAGAGACGTCTGAAGTGTGGTCTTGGTTGGTAGTCTAGATGATTTTAGATGTATTATGTAAGCAAGATGTAAGAGGAAAGGAGAAATGGAGACCAAAATGATGGAGCTCTTGTTCAGTAGGAACAAATATAGAATAACCAGTGGTGACAGGATGAGGATGGGAAAGAACATTTGGGAGAAAATATACAGAATTCAGTTTGAAATGCAGCGGCTGCTCCCTGCTGCGGCACAGTGAAGAGAACAGATCAGTGTGCCTACATCGTATCATTCTGTGACTGCAATAAATGGAAGGTTAATTAATAGAAAGTGATTGAGATCCTCGCTCTAATTTGTTCACTGTTCTACAGAGAAAATGTAAGACCTTTGGAGTAAGTTCATGTGCTGCTGATACTGCTGAGGAGCTGCATGCTTATTTCTAATATCCTAGTTAGATGGCCTTTAAAATTCTCAGTTGCCTTTCCCATCTTGGTGAGCAAACTCTTAAACATCAAAGTCTGTCTAAGGTTGACTCACCGAAGGTGTAGGACTGTTTGCACTCCATCTAACAACTGGGTTTGTCCTAGTGAGGTCAGAGACAAACTTTTTGCTCATCTAGTAATTGCCTTTATACATGACAAAAAGCTTGTGCAGCAATATAACAGGAACATCCTTAATTGTTTTAAAATATAAGTTGCTGATGTGATCTAAGTATCTGAATTAGAAGATCTCAGTGAGTGGTAAAGAATGAAGGTGGAATGCAGCACAACTGCATGCCTTTGAGACGTAGATCTCTTCATATAATTTTCCTTCCAGTGTTTGAGAAACATGACACGGCAGAACCGACTGAAAGAAACTGGTATAAATATTTCTTTTCATAGAGTATACCTTACTTCATACAGTGCTCCTTTGGATAACGCCTGTAAGTCCTAGGAAAGCTTTTGTTTTATGAGTGAGAGAAGTCTCTTTAAAGTTCAATTACATGTTTGTTCTCACCTGTGTTGAGAAGTGTGAGCCTCTGAGGAGGTCTCCCTCTGCTTGGAAAAACGCGTCAGGAGATGCAGTGCAGAATTTCAATGCAATACCTTTAGATGGAAGTTGCACAGTTTTCAGCAAAGCAGTATTTCAGATCAGTGGAAAATAGCGGATTTTGGCTCAGGTTTCCCAAGATTGAAGTATGACTCATCTGACAAATAGCTGACAACAATATGACCTCAAAAACTAATTTTGAACACAGAAGTAAAGCGGTACATTATATAGGTTATTACTCATCTGTATGTGGAAATGGAGCATGCAGTAGGCAAGAGCAAGTATTCAAATACAGGTGTGATGTGTTGTTGACAGTGTAATGTAATGCCATTTTGGCTGCTTACCAGTATTTGTCAGTTGGTGTCACACAGATAAACCTTTTGATATACCTTACTTTTGCCCTGACAAAGTAATTGCTGGGTTTTCTTACAAAAGGACTCATTCCTCAGCTGTCTAGAACCTGTCGCAATATGATACTGCTTCCCTCGCTTTTCTGTGTTATGAGCTGGGCTGCCAGGCAAGTTGGGCTACATCAGCCAAGTCTGTATTTACATTTAAGTTGGTGACAGAACAGTGTATAAAAACATATGTAGCAAATCATCCTGTGGTCAGCTACTCTGACTGTACTGTGAGTAGACAGCCTAAAGAAATGGTAAACCAACAAAATTGAGGTCAGAGTATTGGAATCCAGGATTCACACAGTTCTGGAATCAGCAGAACTCTTTCATATTTTCTTAAGGAAAGGATATTTTGATATGTTGTCTTATCCTAGAACTCCATCCCTGGGGTCGAGGATGAAAGGTTTGATTGCCTTACAGCGCATCTTTGAAGTGGATTCTCCTATTCTTAAAGAAATTTTGAAGCAATGGGCAGTTCAGTATCTTCTAATTCATACAAAGCTGAATAAATGACTGTCTTTTCTCCTAGAGATTCCTTCTCCTGGATTACTGGTTCAGGAAAAGCCAAATAATGTAAAAATAGTACCCAAATCTGGAAAGGTCTCAGGTTAACGTGCTGATCGTTGTACTTGTAGATACGGTCCTCACTCGACTGTGTGCCAGGTGCCAGCACTGATTGCCTCGTTAATGGTTAGTCTCCTTTGTACTCAGCTGCAGTGCTGATAAGAGAAGTTGATGATACTTTTTTGAATGAAAGACTATGGAAAATCAAGATTGGTGTCCATGGCTCTTATATATATGAATGTACTTCTGAGGAAAAAATCTTTGCCTTCATTTGTTAGAAAGCATATAAAAACTCCCTCCATTTGTTAGCAGAAGTAATATAATTGCATAAATGTCATAGCTGAGGGCCCAGGAATGTTATTGCATTCAGTCAGAATGGTTCTGCTTGACACTGAATCTCGGCTTAATGGATGTAGCACATATTCTTGTATTATCTTGCTGGTCAGCAATGTACAGCATTGGAAATGTCTTTCTGCTTAAAGGAGCTGTACTGAGTTTGATTATATTTGTTGTTGAAAAAAGAAGTGACTTTGCCTGTAGTCTGAATTTACTGATTTTCTTTTTGAGATATTTGTAAAACCAGAAAGCTTTCCCCCGTCAAGTTTCTCTTCTTCGAATGGTGTTATGCTGTCACCTGATGACCTCTTTTGCTTTTTCTTTGATAAGTTAAGAAAGTCAAACTCTTTGTTTTTCATGTTTTACAGCTCTTTAATCTTTTATTATTTTATTTTCTGTTGAGATTTATTGCTGTTGCTCAAAATCCCCATTGTATTCTGTATACCAGAATTGGATGTGGCACCATGGCCAAATCAAATGCTATGCAACAATCTTTCTACTTGTTCTCCTGTACCTCTTAGAATTAGACTAATTCACTTGGCATTCCCACTGTCCTGTGGGACCTGGTTAAGTTACTCGTCTATCCTTACCTTAAGTTATTGTTTTAAGAGTCAGTATTTCCCAGTCAGGGCTCTTGCTATGTAAGCATGCTTTGCATTTTTTTTTGTTGTTGTTGCTGGAAGCTTAAAATGTAACTTTGTCTATATCTAAATACATTGTTTGTTGGGACTCAGTCATGAAATGGGGTAGGCCAGTGGTCTGCCCTCTGCCTGCGGTGCCATGTGAGTAACAAAACTACGCAAAAGACATCTCCACCATCACTCTAGTAGGAAATCTGAAAATAGTATTTAATTATAAAATCTATTAGTTAAACTTTCTTGCTCAATTTAATATATCCCATGCTGCTTTGCAACTTTCAAAAAAGCAGTGCTAACAAATTGCTGGTTTTCAAAATGTGTGAAATTCCTGGCAGAATTCTTATTATAGTGGCAATATTGCTTT